>NC_041381.1:154826342-154840386 GCF_002162155.2 Triticum dicoccoides
CACACGCACACCCCCCCACACACTAAGACTCCATCTCTCTCTCTCTCTCTCTCTCACACACACACACACACACACTACCCACACACACTAAGACTCCATCTCAAACACACATGCTATAGGTGGAGCATTTGTTCCTACCACCCTTCATCCAACCTTACCCGTATGATAAACGATCACCTTAATTTACTTGCATAACATGGACAAATTCCACTTTACTTTAGTAGTCAGCAAACTTATCATCTGTACCCTTATAAAAAAACAAGTTGGCGATGATGGTGTGCTGGCCATCTTGTAATACAGGCTGTCTGATCTATATCTGATGGATAGAAAGCAAACTATGATAATTTTACAAAAGATACCTGCACCTCTCTCCACATCCTTATCTCCCACAACCTCATTGCTCAGCAATTAAAAAAGGAAGTCTCTGGAACAATCTAGCATGGTGGCCACTGCCGCCTGCCGGCGCCGTCCATCCCCATGCCTTCGTCCATTCCGACCACCAGTCACCACCACGCTCCACTCCTCCTCACCTTATCTCTCATCTTTCATTTTTTCGATGACATTCTCGAGATGCCAGTTTTCCGATAAAATTCTCGAGATATCATTAGTTTTTACACATGGGATTACTCCTGCATGGGTCAATCACAACAGGTGTTTTGTAAAAAAAATGCATATTGATGTTCTGTGCAATGCACGAGCATCTTGCTTGTAATTATATAACGCAAATCACGAGCAGGAAGTGACATTTTTTTACACAACCACGTTAATATGGACACGTAAATCACTAGCTAAAGTAAATACCATTATACTTATATCCCGATGCAAAAGGTTGATTACATGTCCGAAGAGTAGAGTCGCACACACGCACTCTGTCTCTCAGAATCTCTCTCGCACACACACCAGTTACATGACGCCCACTTAAGCAGACACGTATGTTACAATTTGTGCACCCGCGGGTACACGTGATGCTGCACATTTATTTAAGCTGGAAGGCGAACCCAAACAGTAGCTGCATTCATCCCCCCCCCCCGCCGCCTCTTCTCTGGTCGCTGTCGCCCGGTAGCCATGGCCCAGCCGAAGGTAACAACATACGCCATACTCCCGCCGGAGCGACGCTTTAATATGGAAATTTTAGTGGTCATGCATGCATCTTTTTGTGCTAGCACTCCTATATAAGGGTTGACCGGTCGCTTCCCACGGATGTGCGCAGGCGGTGGAAGAGGAAGGAGAAGGGAAGCGGGCTGTGGAGTAATGTTTTTTTACCACAATTTCTTAGGAAACTGAGTGCAATAATTGAGTTGTTTTGAAAACTACCAGTACTACACCTGAAACAGTTCAAAACCTATACTCCCTTGCCAGCGCGTGCTTCCCGCGTGAAACGGTCAGCGTCGCCCTAGAGCGTCAGTGCCGCATTAATGCCTGGACAGAGCGGAGGCGACCTCTCACTGGCGCCGGGTTTGAAGTGGCGCGACGGCCGAGAGAGCACCGCTTCCGGGTGCACGCGACTGCTCCGCGTCGAGACTGGCCATAGACCCTGTTTGGATCCATGGGTTAGAGTTAGTTTGAGCTAGTTGGGGATCAAATAGCCCTAAAGTATCCAAGCATGAGGGTTTAAATTGGAGCAATTTGCACCGAACCCACCAAAAAAAACTATCCCACCCAAGAGGTGCTAACTGGAGATAGTTCTCATTGGGACCACTGAAAAATCACTTTTCTCTCTCCATCAAGTGCATTTATTGTCAATCTAACCCTGCCACCCAAACACCTCTTTGGCTACAGTTAGTTCAGGGTTAGTCATGAGTTAGTCTAACCTCTATCTAAGTTAGAGTATCAAACATGAGCAGTATAGGACATGGAAGTTGCTCAAAGCATACAATAAAATTCGTACGTGAAAGGATTTTTTTTCTTTTTGAAAACGGAACGTGAAAGGATTTTTTTTTAGAATGCTCTTGGCATGTCGCTAACATGTGATGAGTTAACTGACCTCAATAGACGGCAAAAACGCCAGCCCGCCGCACTTTGAGAGAGACGAGGAGGGAGAAGCGATACAGGCTGCTGGATTACTAAAGATAGGTGTCGCACGGAAGCCAAGAAATATGGTGATAGCATGGGTTAGCCATGTACTAGTATGATGTAACTACACTGGGCTGCCGTGTTTCGTACTCTTCCATTCCACTGTGGAGATGATTGGTTGATTTTATATCACTGGGTAATATTAAATATTATGAGTGTAGATGCTCCACCACGAGGTTCCTTGCTCCTTCTCGGTCGTCGGGAATCTATGTTCTTCCACTCTATTTTTTTACATGAGCTTTGTTCATCCTTTTGCCAACACGCGAGACATCTAGCATCAAGGTGCATGTGATATGCAAGAATCGTTCCATCTATATGAAGAACACGTGGGACTGGAACTACGAAACGGACATGTACCCAGGAGTGGACATACGAACCGGAGTAATGTAGCGCAGTAAGTGAAGTAGAAAGGCACAAATGGTATGAAGATGCGTGGCATATAGGGTGTGTTTGGTTGCGTTCTCGTCTCAGCATAGTTGTTCCCTCTTCATGCATGCTCTCTGCATGCATGCTCTCTTCATGCATGCTTCTAGTGTATTTGTGCTAAACTAGTGTGGACTCATGCACCCTCCATACACTCTACCAAACACCCAAAAGTAGGTCGAGAAGGGAACTCTTGGGCGGCATTTGTCTCTTACTACGTACTACCACTAAATGTTGTACGTGCAATGCACGGTGATGTTATGGAGTACGTGCCTAAGTACTCTACTACTACTATATTAGTTGGAGGCACATATTAACTTTTATATTTGTTTACGTGTATGCCCTGAGACCTTCCAACTAGACGTGTCTCTTTCTCTCCAGGTCGCACTTTGTATCGTTCATAACACTAAGTACTACTACGTGTGGTCTCCGACCCAGAAGTGGAAGAAGTGGAGACGCTCTACCACGTTGTTTTTTTGCCTGGGCTCTACCACGCTGTTCATGTCCCACTCCTTTCGTTGACGTGTGGGACATCCAGCACGTGCCGTGTTTGGCACTCTTCTTGTAAGAGTTGAAACGCTAGCATTCATCAGAAATAAAAAATAATTATAAATCAGCAGTGATACTATTTTTTTGAGAACCAATCAGCAGTGATACTATACCACGTGGTTTCCTTGCTCCTCGATATTGGAAAGAATACTTCCGTTCGCCAACATGTGGGACATCGACCATCCTGGTCCACTTGCCATGCACGTAGAACTCCAAGGGAGAGTCACCCCGGTCGTCGCGCCACAGTAACAATGACTAATGAGCAGTCAAATCACAGGCCCACTTCCCACTTTGAAGTTACTCAGACAAAGGAACCATCATGACTTTGTTGAATTCCGCTTCTTGAAGAAAATTACTGTGCAAGCAGTACTGCTAGCTACAGTAGTTACTCCAACAGAGGCCTCCTTTCATTCATAGGATAGGAATTTTATAGGAATATGAAAATCATAGGAAGTGAGATGACATGCATCTCAATTCCTATAGAGAAAGAGATACCATTTGATGCATAGGATAGGAATTTTTCAATTTAGTCTAGGCTAATGTACTGGTAATTTTCTCTAAAAACTACAGTAGTAACTAGTAGTACTGGTACATGCTCGTACTCAGACACAGACACACACGCACTAACTACTAGTACTACTACTTCTCACATGCTGGCCAGACGCCGTCATTCTCCTTCCCAGCTTTGTCGGCGACACCCCATCGTGCTTGGATCTCCGCCGACCTCTCCGCAGCAGCGCGTGCGTACTTTTCTTTCTTGCGGCGGCGGGCCTCTCTTTTCATAAGTGCTTTATGACTTTTCCGCTCCCTCTGTGCGGCTTTGGCCGCCTCTTGCTCTACTGCCCATTCGGCCTTGGCATCTTAAAATTCCTCCCACATAGTTGTGAGGTCGCGAGCGGCGATGAACTCGGCACGGAGGGATGCCATCGCTTCCCTACCATTTTGTGTGCGGTCGTGGGCGGCGAGGAACTCGGCGCGGCGGGATGCCATCGCTGCCTTACCAGTTAGTGTGCAGTGCGGTGGCATGAACGACGCTTGGTGAGAGCTCTGGGGTGGAGCGGACGTACAACCGTATAGTGCAATGGTTTGTCAAGAGCTCAAGGAGAGAAGACGAAGGAAATTTGGATTCCCCTTCAATCCTGGTCATTTATTACCGACTAAAATGCATTTGCGGTCATCGTCTTGTCTTGATAGCTCACTTTGATCATTGTATACGAGATATGGTGATTATACGGTCACTGGCTCAGCGTATAGCTCCGTATTTGTCTGGTTGACCAGTCAAATAGTCCGCATGCGCCTCATCAGCTCATGTTCTTTATCTATCTATGCGGGCCTACCTGTCAATGGAGAAAGAAATACTGTAAAAACCAAAATTATGCATATGTGGGGTATCAAACCACGGACTCGTTGCTGCAACACACCCTCGTCAGCCAAATGAAAATGAAATACTTCGCGTCAGACACTCACGCTCACGCTGTCAAAGCATGCTAATGCATGCACGTCGCCCTCTAAATCAAAGTCCTGCTCATGGCGCAACACAAACGGCGAGCCCATCACCTGCGCGCCCATGTATTCACCTGGCTCAACACCAACGGTCATACTTGGAGCGCCTTGCTCATGTATATCGTCCATCACAATGACAATCTATAAAACAGCCTAGCAAGAGAGGGTACTATGGTAGTATGGTACGGAGTATGTACTATCGTGAGCGACCGATCTTAGTGCCACTGCACACGAGTGTGTGTCTGATCGATTCGTCCATTATTCTTAAGTTATGCATGGTTGTGTGGTGTTTATGGTGGTTGTCGAAGGCTAGCTGGCGACAAGAGCGGTTGTCAATACGTGCCGCATATGCTTCAAAGGCTCGTCATCCATGAGTTCACACTTTACCACCACGCCAGCGTCTGACCGCCCTGGCCTACCGATACCCCTTCCATCGCTAGCGCACGCTTCCCGCCTAAAACGGTCACCATCTCTCCAGAACGTCAATGCCGCATTTACCGGACTTAACTGCAGGTGCAATTGGTGTGTCACTGACATGCGGGCCAGATGCCCGTTGGGCCCACATGTCAGTAACCCAACGCATCTGTAGTTAAGTCACTGAAGCAGCGTCCGCATTCACGCCCGACGAACCTACTCCGGCGCCAGTTGTCCATCCGTGTACCGCGGCTCATTGCCATTCACCCGCTATATTAACTTGAGCCCCAGCTCCTAGCCATAGCCAAAGACCCACACTTATTCTCCTACGGTCCCTTCTTCTGTCGTCACCACTCCAACCATGGCCTCCTGGCACTCTGAAGCTCTCTTGGACGTACTGTTGGATGAGCAGATAAGGGACATCAGCGGCTCCGCTCCGGGCACGCTCCAAAGCTCGCTTCGACGTACTGTCGCAGGAGCAAATGAAGGAGATCTCCGGCACCCCCTCGGCCGCCCTCCGCTGCCATGACCACGATGCCGGCGCACGCGCGTGGCACAGCCGGCAGTGTGGAAGAGTAGTACATGGTAGGTCGCCGCCGCTCTAGTCCCAGGAAGGCCACTGCTACTCCACTCAGTCGACGCCAAGCTCGGTGGGGTAAACATCAGCAACCGATTAGCCGCTTGATGACGACTTATGACCCACAAGTATAGGGGATCTATCGTAGTCCTTTCTATAAGTAAGAGTGTCGAACCCAACGAGGAGCAGAAGGAAATGACAAGCGGTTTTCAGTAAGGTATTCTCTGCAAGCACTGAAATTGTAGGTAACAGATAGTTTTGTGATAAGATAATTTGTAACGGGTAACAAGCAATAAAAGTAAATAAAGTGCAGCAAGGTGGCCCAATCCTTTTTGTAGCAAAGGACAAGCCTGGACAATTTCTTATAATGAGAAAAGAGCTCCCGAGGACACATGAGAATTATCGTCAAGCTAGTTTTCATCACGCTCATATGATTCGCGTTCGGTACTTTGATAATTTGATATGTGGGTGGACCGGTGCTTGGGTACTGCCCTTACTTGGACAAGCATCCCACTTATGATTAACCCCTATTGCAAGCATCCGCAACTACAAAAGAAGTATTAAGGTAAACCTAACCACAACATTAAACATATGGATCCAAATCAGCCCCTTACGAAGCAACGCATAAACTAGGGTCTAAGCTTCTGTCACTCTAGCAACCCATCATCTACTTATTAATTCCCAATGCCTTCCTCTAGGCCCAAATAACGGTGAAGTGTCATGTAGTCGACGTTCACATAACACCACTAGAGGAAAGATAACATACATCTCATCAAAATATCGAGCAAATACCAAATTCACATGACTACTAATAGCAAGACTTCACCCATGTCCTCAGGAACAAACGTAACTACTCACAAAGCATATTCATGTTCATAATCAGAGGAGTAATAATATGTATTAAGGATCTGAACATATGATCTTCCACCAAGTAAACCAATTAGCATCAACTACAAGGAGTAATCAACACTACTAGCAACCCACATGTACCAATTTGTGGTTTTGATACAAGATTGGATACAAGAGATGAACTAGGGTTTTGAGAGGAGATGGTGCTGGTGAAGATGTTGATGGAGATTGACCCCCTCCCGATGAGAGGATCGTTGGTGATGATGATGGTGATGATTTCCCCCTCCCGGAGGGAAGTTTCCCCGGCAGAACAGCTCTGCCGGAGCCCTAGATTGATTTCGCCAAGGTTCCGCCTCGTGGCGGCGGAGTTTCGTCCCGTAAGCTTGCCTCTGATTTTTTCTAGGGTAAAAGCCTTCATATAGCAGAAGATGGGCACCGGAGGGCCACCAGGGGGCCCAGGAGACAGGGGCGCGCCCAGTAGGGGTGGGCGCGCCCCCACCCTCCTGGCTAGGGTGTGGGCCCCCTCTGGTGTTTTCTTCGCTCAATAATTCTTATTAATTCCAAAATTGACTTCCGTGGAGTTTCAGGATTTTTGGAGCTTCGCATAATAGGTTTCCAATATCTGCTCCTTTTCCAGCCAGAATTCCAGCTGCCGGCATTCCCCCTCTTCATGGTAAACCTTGTAAAATAAGAGAGAATAGCCATAAGTATTGAGATATAATGTGTAATAACATCCCATAATGCAATAAATATTGATATAAAAGCATGATGCAAAATGGACGTTTCAACTCCTTCAAGCTTAGACCTCGCTTGTCCTCAAGCGGAAGCCGAAATCAAAAAATATGTCCACATGTTTAGAGATAGAGGTGTCGATAAAAATAAAATACGGACATGAGGGCATCATGATCATTCTTATAATAGCAACATAAATAGATTTTATCATATGATTTCTTATGCTCAAGTAACAATCAATTCACAATGTCAAGTATGGTTCAGAAACTTCATTGGGAACTAACAAACTATAATGTCAGTCATTGAAGCAATTGCAATTTATCATAACATCAGAAAGAGTCAAGAATAGAGCTTTTCAGCAAGTCCACATACTCAACTATCATGTAGTCTTCTACAATTGCTAACACTCACGCAATACTTGTGGTTATGGAGTTCCAGCCGGACACTGAGAAATATAGGGGCTTATTGTGTTGCCTCCCAACGTATTCACCTTTGGGTGATGTCAATAATAATAATTCATGCTAACTTACATCCAATTGGATATATATATATATATATATATATATATATATATATATATATATATATTAAGATCTTTCAAACATGAGGAGCATGCCAAAGGATAAAATGAAAAAGGGAAAGGTGAAGATCACCTTGACTCAAGCATAAAGTAAAAACATAAAGTAAAAGATAGGCCCTTCACAGAGGGAAGCAGAGGTTGTCATGTGCTTTTAGGGTTGGATGCACAAAATCTTAATGCAAAAGAATGTCACTTTATATTGCCACTTGTATATGGACCTTTTTATGCAGTCCGTCGCTTTTATTGCTTCCATAACAAGATCGTATAAAGCTTATTTTCTCTACACTAATAAGTCATATACATATTTAGAGAGCAATTTTTATTGCTTGCAACATGACAACTTACTTGAAGGATCTTACTCAATCCATAGGCAGGTATGGTCGACTCTCATGGCAAAACTGGGTTTTAGGATATTTGGAAGCACAAGTAGTATCTCTACTTGGTGCAAGGAATTTGGCTAGCTTGAGTGGGAAAGGCAAGCTCAACATGTTGGGAAGATCAATGGCAATATACTTTAACTGAGATGTGAGAAAACATAAACCATTACGTTGTCTTCCTTGTCCAACATTGACTCTTTTATCCTGTCATACTTAATGAGTGCTCCCAATCATAAAAGATGTCCAAGATAATATATTTATATGTGAAAACCTCTCTTTCCTTGTTACTTCATATTAATTGCAACGATGATCAAAACTACGTTTGTCAACTCTCAACAACTTTTATGCCTCATACTTTCTATGTGTGAAGTCATTACTATCCATAAGATCAATATGAACTCTTTTATTCTTTTTATTCTTTCTACTTTCTCAAGATCATGGCAAGATAGCAAAGCCCTTGACTCAACACTAATCTTTATTATAGATAGCTCACGGACTCGATTACATAAAGAGATCACAAAGCAAAACTCAAAACTAATTGATACTAAAAGTTCAATCTACTAGATCAAGAAACTACTAAAAGGATCGAACTAAATAAAACGGTAAAGATAGGAGTGTGATGGTGATACGATACCGGGGCACCTCCCCCAAGCTTGGCAGTTGCCAAGGGGAGTGCCCATACCCATGTGATTATGTCCTCGGAGGTGGTGAAGTAGGAGTTGTTCATGATGTAGGCTTGTCATCCATCTTCCAAGGCATAGGCTCACCATCATAGACAGATGATCGAGTCTCCGGGATCCTTAGATCTGCAGCAAACTCATCCTCTTGAATCTATATTCATACTCACAGTTTTGGTTTTGCAGGTCATAGATCTGGGCTTGAAGGTGCTCGATTTTCTCTTGAAGCTTGAAGATGGTCTCCCCAATGACCTTGGCATCTAGCTTGTGGTTGTTGGTGAACTCCGTGATCATCATCTGGTTAGCGTTGAGTCCACGCTCCACCATCCCTTGGCACTTGAAAACTTGTTGCTCCATGGCTTCGAGCTTTGTCTCCATGCTTCCGGTACGCCTTGGTCCCTCCACATCACAAATGTGCAGCACCCCCTCACGCATCTCAATGGTTTGAGGGTGTTGCAGCACCTCCGCGAGATAGGGGTTGATAACCCTCTCGAAAAACTTGTCCTTGGGAGCGCTTGGAGACGTCATGATGCTCTAGATCTGAAACAGAAACAGCTCGAAACGAAAACAGAGGATATTTGCGTGATACAGTGGTCAAAGCCTTCGGGAGGTTATATAATGAATTTTTACCGACCAAAATACATAACGTGCAAGAAAACGGAGTCCAGGAGGTACACGAGGTGGCCACGAGACAGGGGGGCACACCCAGGAAGGGCGGGCGCGCCCTCCACCCTCGTGGAGGCCTCGTGTCCTTCCCGGACTACTTATTTCTTTCCAAAATTCTTAAATATTCCAAAACAGATAAAAATTTCCATTAGAATTGTTTTGGAGTTGGTTTGCTTAGCGTACCACATACCTATTCCTTTTTGGAGTCTGAAATGTTCTGGAAAGTGTCCCTTATGTATTCCTCCGGGGTTACGGTTTCAATAATATTAGTTTCAACATTAATAGGATTACCTGAGATATAGTGTTTAATTCTTTGACCGTTCACCACCCTTGGACTTGTGCCTTCGAAGTTGTTGATTTTTATGGCACCGGAACGATAGACCTCCTCGATAACGTAAGGACCTTCCCATTTAGAGAGAAGTTCTCCTGCAAAAAATCTTAAATGAGAGTTGAATAATAACACATAATCACCTACATTAAACTCACGCTTTTGTATCCTTTTATCATGCCAGCGTTTGACTTTTTCTTTGAATAGCTAGGCATTCTCATAGGCTTGGGTTCTCCATTCATCTAGTGAGCTAATATCAAATAACCACTTCTCGCCGGCAAGTTTGAAGTCATAGTTGAGCTCTTTAATAGCCCAATATACTTTATGTTAAAGTTCAAGAGGTAAGTGACAAGCTTTTGCATAAACCATCTTATATGGAGACATACCCATAGGATTTCTGTAAGCAGTTCTATAGGCCCATAATGCATCATCAAGTTTTTTGGACCAATTCTTTCTAGATCTAGTGACAGTCTTTTGCAAAATTAATTTGAGCTCTCTATTGCTCAACTCTCCTTGACCACTAGACTGCGGGTGATAAGGAGATGCGATTCTATGATTAACATCATACTTAGCAAGCATATTACGGAAAGCTCCATGAATAAATTGTGAACCACCATCTGTCATAAGATATCTAGGGACTCCAAACCTCAGAAAAATAACTTCTTTAAGCATCTTAATAGAGGTGTTATGATCAGCACTACTAGTTGGAATAGCTTGTACCCACTTAGTAACATAATCAACAGCAACTAAAATAGGTGTGTAACCATTAGAGGCAGGAAAAGGTCCCATATAATCAAAGCCCCAAACATCAAACGGTTCAATAACAAGAGAATAATTCATAGGCATTTCTTGACGTCTACTAGTATTACCAATTCTTTGACATTCATCACAAGATAAGACAAACTTACGAGCATCTTTGATGAGAGTAGGCCAATAAAAACCAGATTGCAATACCTTATGTGCAGTTCTATCTCCAGCGTGGTGTCCTCCATAGGATTCATAGTGACACTTGCGTAGGATCTATTCCTGTTCATGCTCAGGTACACAACGTCTAATAACACTGTCTACTCCTTCTTTATAAAGGTATGGGTCATCCCAGAAGTAATGTCTTAAATCATAAAAGAACTTTTTCTTTTGCTGGTATGTGAAACTAGGTGGTATAAATTTAGCAACAATGTAATCAGCATAATCAACATACCAAGGAGTTGTAAGAGAAGCATTAATGACCGCTAATTGTTCATCAGGAAAGCTATCATCAATAGGCAGTGGGTCATCAAGATCATTCTCTAACCTAGACAAGTTGTCTGCAACGGGGTTCTCAGCACCCTTTCTATCAATAATATGCAAATCAAGTTCTTGGAGCAAGAGAACCCATCTAATGAGTCTAGGCTTAGCATCTTTCTTTTCCATAAGATATTTAATAGCAGCATGATTATTGTGAATAATAACTTTGGAATCAACAATATAAGGTCTAAACTTATCACAAGCAAACACAACTGCTAAGAACTCTTTTTTAGTAGTAGCATAATTTCTCTGGGAAGTATCAAGAGTCTTACTAACATACTGGATAACATTCAATTTCTTATCAACTCTTTGCCCTAGAACAGCACCTACAACATAATCACTAGCATCACACATAATTTCAAAGGGTAAATTCCAATCAAGTGCCTGAACAATAGGTGCAGTGATCAAAGCTTTTTTAAGTATTTCAAATGCTTCTACACAATCATCATCAAAGACAAAAGGAATATCTTTTTGCAATAAATTAGTTAGAGGCCTAGAGATTTTAGAAAAGTCCTTAATGAACCTCCTATAAAAACCGGCATGACCAAGGAAACTTCTTATACCTTTTATGTCCTTGGGACATGGCATCTTTTCAATAACATCAACTTTAGCTTTATCAACTTCAATACCTCTCTCAGAAATCTTATGCCCCAAGACAATGCCTTCATTAACCATAAAGTGGCACTTTTCCCAATTCAAGACGAGACTAGTGTCTTCGCATCTCTACAAAACTCGATCAAGGTTGCTCAAGCAATCATCAAAAGAGGATCCATAAACGGAGAAATCATCCATGAATACCTCACAAATCTTTTCACAAAAGTCATAGAATATAGCCATCATGCATCTTTGAAAGGTAGCAGGTGCATTACATAAACCAAAAGGCATACATCTATAAGCAAAAGTACCGAAAGGGAAAGTAAAAGTAGTTCTTGATTGATCCTTCGCTGACACAGGTATTTGAGAGAAACCAGAATAACCATCTAGAAAGCAGAAATGTGTGTGTTTGGATAGTCTTTCTAGCATTTGATCAATAAAAGGTAAAGGGTAATGATCTTTCTTAGTAGCTTTGTTTAATTTATGTAAATCAATTACCATCCTATAACCTGTAATAATTCTTTGTGGGATCAATTCATCTTTATCATTAGGAACAACAGTAATACCTCCCTTTTTAGGAACACAATGGATAGGGCTTACCCAATCACTATCAACAACGTGATAAATTTGTTGGGGAACGTAGCAGAAATTCAAAATTTTCTACGCATCACCAAGATCAATCTATGGAGATTCTAGCAACAAGAGAGGGAGAGCATGAGCATCTTCATACCCTTGAAGATCGCTAAGCGGAAGCGTTACAAGAACGCGGTTGATGGAGTCGTACTCGCGGCGATTCAAATCACGGGAGATCCGATCTAGCGCCGAACGGACGGCGCCTCCGCGTTCAAAACTCGTACATCCCGGGGACGTCTCCTCCTTCTTGATCCAGCAAGGGGAGAGGAGAAGTTGAGGGAGAACTCTGACAGCACGATGGCGTGGTGGTGGTGGAGCTCGTGGTTCTCCAGCAGGGCTTCGCCAAGCACTACAGAGGAGGAGGAGATGTATGAGGAGGAAGGGGATGCGCCAGGGGAAGGGTGCAGCTGCCCTCTCTCTCCCTCACTATATATAGGGGAAAGGGGGGGTGGAGGAGGTGCCCTAGGGTTCCCTAGGGGATGGGTGGCGTCCACAGGGGAAACCCTAGATGGGTTTGGGCGCCCCCACCCCTAGGAAACTTGCCCCCCCCCAAGCCGGAAGGGGTGGCTGCCCTAGGGGAGGCGCCCCCACCTCTCCAGGTTACGTGAGAGGGGTTGGGAGGGGCGCACAGCCCCTTAGTGGACTGATGTGCCCCCTCCCTTTGGCCCATAAGCCCCCCCCCCAACGCTTGCTGGGGCCTACGAAACACCTTTCGGTCACGCTGGTCGTCACCCGGTACTCCGAGAACAATTCCGGACTCCAATACCCTTCGTCCAATATATCGATCTTCACCTCCGGACCATTCCAGAGTTCCTCGCCATGTCCAAGATCTCATCCGGGACTCCGAACAACCTTCAGTAACCACATACTATTTCCCATAACAACTCTAGGGTCACCGAACCTTAAGTGTGTAGACTCTACGGGTTCGGGAACCATGCAGACATGACCGAGACACCTCTCCGGCCAATAACCAATAGCGGGATCTGGATACCCATATTGGCTCCCACATTTTCCACGATGATCTCATCGGATGAACCACGATGTCGAGGATTCAGTCAATCCCGTATATGTAACGCCCCGAATTCGATGCGCCAGGTGTCTGCCAGATATTCGCCGTCGTTGCCGTGTCATTTGCTTGCATGTTGCATTTTATCATGTCATCATGTGCATTTCATTCGGCATACGTGTTCGTTTCTTGCATCCGAGCATTTTCCCGTTCTCCGTTTTGCAATCCGGCACTCCTATGTCCTCCGGCATTCCCCTTTGGTATCTCGTTGTGAGCGGGTGTTAAACATTCTCGGAATGGACCGAGTCTTGCCAAGCGGTCTTGGTACACCACCGGTAGACCGCCTGTCAAGTTTCGTGCCATTTGGAGGTCGTTTGATACTCCAACGGTTAACCGGTAACCGCAAAAGCCCCTTTTGTCTTGCAGCCCAACACCCTTCCAAAGTGGCCCAAAACCCATCCAAACCCCCTCCATGCTCTCGGTCGTTCGATCACGATCGTGTGGGCGAAAACCACACCCCATTTGGACTCTCCTAGCTCCCAGAATCTATAAATTAGCCCGTCCCCCGAAATTCGTGGATGAATTCCTCCCGAAACCCTAGCCAAACCCCTCCCCCCCGCCGCCGGACACATCCGGACCGGGCCGGACATGTCCGCCCGCGCCCGCAGCCAATCCGCCGCCGCCGCCACCTGTCTCTGGCCGCCGCCCCGCCGCCGCGGCCCGACGAGCCCGCAGCGGGCCCGCCCAGGCCCATTCGGCGCCGCCCCGCGCACGACGCG
>NC_041381.1:154840774-154897980 GCF_002162155.2 Triticum dicoccoides
GCACGACGCGCCCGCCGCCGCCGCCGCCCAAAGCTCCGCCCGGCCGGCGCTCGCCTCCGCCGGCGCCTCCCCTCGCTGCCCGTGCCCGCTCCGGCCGCCGCCCCGGTAGCCGTCTTCCCCAACGCCGGCGCCCCGCAGCTCCCCGCCGGCGCCATCCTCGCCGCAGCTGCGAGCTCTGGCCGCGAGCTCGCCGTCCCCGCGCCCTGTCTCCGGCCACCTCCTCTTCTGCTCCGACGAGGACCCCGGCCGTCCTCGTCAACCGCGCCCAGATCTGGATCCAAGGTTGACCTCCAAAATTTTCGTCCAAGTCCCGAATATTTTTTGCATTTTGGTGCCCTGTTCATCGCATCATAACTTGCTGCATACTGCTCCATTTTACGTGCATTATATATCAAATGTTCATCAGGAGATGCTCTTCATTTAATTCCATTGTGCCATCCTTGTTTGAGGTCATCTTGATGCCCAAATTATCGTTGCAAGAGTGCTATATAATGTTGTCTACTGTCTGTTAACAGAACATGTTCATTTGTCATTTTTGCCATGTTTGATGTGTGCATCCTATGAGGTTGATGTCTATATGTGTTTTGTGCTACATCATGCCATATTTACAGGGGTGCTTGTCTTGTATTTGTGTGAGTTGTTTAGTGAGTGCATCAAGCTTGTTAAGTAGGGTACTTGCTATTGCTGTTTTGGTAGGCTGAATCTGTTATTTTGTGATGCTATGTAAACCTGCTGCTACAAGTCATCCTATGCATAATCTGGAGACGTTCACTAAGGATGTTTTGTTATACATGTCATGATCTATCCATCCGTTCCCCTGGTTGCATTTATAGCTTGCTGTAACTTGTTGTAAGCTTGCTCTCAAATTGCTAAATAATGTTGCTGTCAGTCTGTTAACATTAAGTTCAGTTTTGCCATGAGCTTTGCTAGTGATCCATGCACCCTATGAACTTGATCTTGCCATGATTAGCTTCACAATCATGTCTTCTTACTGTTGGTTGCCTTGTCATGCCATGTATTTCTCTGTGGTGAGTGGTACAAGCTCACCAACATGCGTACTTTTTGTTATTCCTGCCATGTATGAATCTGTCATATAACTTGCTATATTTACATGGGTGCCATCATATCTTTTAATCCTTTTTGGCTCATGGTCAGTAAAGGACTTTTGTTCTATGAATTTATTAGTATCATGCCATGCCTTAAGTTTCTATGATAAGTTCCTGTAACATGTTGTTTGATAGCTCTAAACATTGCAACCTGATGTTATTTCTGCTAAGCCTGAAACTGTTATTATTTGCAATCTTGCCATGTGTTTTTGAGCATGTTCTAGTGATTTCTGGAGATAGATCAGTGTTCATGTTTTGTAATGCTTTACCTGTACATCATGTCCATGCCTTTTGTATTCTTGTTGAGGTCCTGTAGTGTGTTGTTTTGATGCTTGCAAGATGCCTAGTTGCTGTTTTGGACAGATTTTTGCTATAACTTGTATAGTGTATGCGTTGCACCGTTGCTCCGTTTTGAGTGTGCTCTATATGAAACTTGTTTGATTTTGCATGTAGTTTCATATTATCATGTTGCATCCTTGTTTTGAGGTGTTTGCTTGATGTTTGTATGCATTTTGCATCAATGCCATGTTTAACTTGTTTTGCTCATATCTTCTAGGCCGTAGCTCTGAACTAAATGAACTTTATATGTAACTTGACTAGAATCTCGTGTAGATCATCTTGGTGCATCTTAACTTGCTGTTTAACAACTTGAACATAAGGTTTATTCAGATCTGGACCAATTTCGAAATATGCATATGAGGACTTACCGGATTTGTTATATGTTGTTTCCGGCCTCATTTAAACTTGCTTTCATGTGTTGCCCTTGTATGCATCATCTCTTGCCATGAGTAGCTTCTTGTAGCCTTGTCTTGCATCATACTTGATTGAGCATCATGTCTTGTTTATGTGTGGTGTGTTTACTATGTTGTGTGCTTCTCGATAGTTCCCGTTTCATTGCGATCGTGAGGATTCGTTCATCTACGCTTGGTTCGGCTTCATCCGTTCATCTTCTTCATGGACTCGTTCTTCTTCCTAGTGGGATTTCAGGCAAGATGACCGTGACCTTGGATCTCATTAATATCATTGCTATGCTAGTTGCTTCGTTCTATCGCTTTGCTGCACTACCGATCACTTGTTCTTCAAGCCTTCCAAATTGCCATGTCATCCTCTAACCTTTTCACCCTTCCTAGCAAACCATTGTTTGGCTATGTTACCGCTTTGCTCAGCCCTCTTATAGCGTTGCTAGTTGCAGGTGAAGTTGAAGATTGCCCCATGGTGGACATGATTATGTTGGGATATCACAATATCTCTTATATTATTAATGCATCTATATACTTGGTAAAGGGTGGAAGACTCGGCCTTATGCCTGGTGTTTTGTTCCACTCTTGCCGCCCTAACTTCCATCATATCGGTATTATGTTCCCGGATTTTGCGTCCCTAACGCAGTTGGGTGATTTATGGGACCCCCTTGACAGTTCGCTTTGAATAAAACTCCTCCAGCAAGGCCCAACCTTGGTTTTACCATTTGCCTCACCACCACCTACTTTTCCCTTGGGAGTCGCTCTCTCGAGGGTCATCTTTATTTTAGCCCCCCCGGGCCAGTGCTTCTCTAAGTGCTGGTCCGAACTGAGCAGCCTGTGGGGCCCCCTCGGGGAAACTCGAGGTCTGGTTTTACTCGTAGCTTGACTTATCCGGTGTTGCCCTAAGAATGATATATGTGCAGCTCCTATCGGTATTGTTGGCGCATCGGGCGGCTTTGCTGGTCTTGTTTTACCATTGTCGAAATGTCTTGTAAACCGGGATTCCGAGTCTGATCGGGTCTTCCTGGGAGAAGGTATATCCTTTGTTGATCGCGAGAGCTTATCATAGGCTAAGTTGGGACACCTGTGCAGGGTTATAATCTTTCGAAAGCCGTGCCCACGGTTATGCGGGAGATGGGAATTTGTTAATGTCCGGTTGTAGATAACTTGACACTATATCCGAATTAAAACGCACCAACCGCGTGTGTAGCTGTGATGGTCTCTTTTCGGCGGAGTCCGGGAAGTGAACACAGTTTTGGGTTATGTTTGACGTAAGTAGGAGTTCAGGATCACTTCTTGATCATTGCTAGCTTCACGACCGTTCCATTTGCTCTCTTCTCGCTCTTATTTGCGTATGTTAGCCACCATATATGCTTAGCCGCTGCTGCAACCTCACCATTCTAGCCCTTCCTTTCCGTTTAAGCTTTGCTAGTCTTGATACCCATGGTAATGGGATTGCTGAGTCCTTGTGGCTCACAGATTACTACAAAAATAGTTGCAGGTACAGGTTATGCGATGATCATGACGCGAGAGCGATGTTTGCTCGTTTTGGAGTTCTTCTTCTGCTTCTTCTTCGATCAGGGGATAGGTTCCAGGTCGGCAGCCTGGGCTAGCAGGGTGGATGTCGTTTGAGTTTCTGTTTGTGTTTCATCCGTAGTCGGATGATGCTCTAAAGTATTGTGATGTTGTATTCGTGTGACATTGTATGCCTTATGTATGTATCCCTATCTATTATGTAATGTTGATGTAATGATATCCACCTTGCAAAAGCGTTTCAATATGCGGGTCTATCCTTGGTGGGACCTTCGAGTTCCTTTTGGATAGGGTCGCATATTGGGCGCGACAGTATACAATTCCCTTTATCTATCGGTATGTTACTTGCCCGAGATTCGATCGTCGGTATCCCAATACCTCGTTCAATCTCCTTACCGGCAAGTCACTTTACTTGTTCCGTAATGCATGATCCCGTGACTAACTACTTAGTCACATTGAGCTCATTATGATGATACATTACCGAGTGGGCTCAAAGATACCTCTCCATCATACAGAGTGACAAATCCCAGTCTCGATTCGTGCCAACCCAACAAACACTCTCAAAGATACCTGTAGTGCACCTTTATAGCCACCCAGTTACGTTGTGACGTTTGGTACACCCAAAGCATTCCTAGGTATCCGGGAGTTGCACAATCTCATGGTCTAAGGAAATGATACTTGACATTAGAAAAGCTCATAGCAAACGAACTACACAATCTTGTGCTATTCTTAGGATTGGGTCTTGTCCATCACATCATTCTCCTAATGAAGTGATCCCATTATCAATGACATACAATGTCCATGGTCAGGAAACCATAACCATTTATTGATCAATGAGCTAGTCAACTAGAGGCTCACTAGGTACATGTTGTGTTCTATGTATTCACACATGTATTACCGTTTCCAGTTAATACAATTATAGCATGAAACAATAGACAATTATCATGAACAAGGAAATAAAATAATAACCATTTTATTATTGCCTCTAGGGCATATTTCCAACAGTCTCCCACTTGCACTAGAGTGAATAATCTAGTTCACATCACTATGTGATTGTAATGAATCCAACACCTGTGGGGTTTGATCATATCTTGCTTGTGAGAGAGGTTATTAGTCAATGGGTCTGAACCCTTCAGATCCGTGTGTGCTTTACAAATCTCTACGTCATCTTGTAGATGCAGTTACCACGCGCTATTTGGAGCTATTCCAAAGAACTGCTCTACTGTACGAATCCGGTTTACTACTCAGAGTCTTCCGGATTAGTGTCAAAGTTTGCATCAACGTAACCCTTTACAACGAACTCTTTTACCTACTCCATAATCGAGAAAATTCCTTAGGCAACTAGTTACTAAGGATAAGTTTGACCTCTATCATGTGATCCATTCCTGGATCACTCTTGTACCCCTTGATTGACTCATTGCAAGGCACACTTCAGGTGCGGTACAGCATAGCATACTGTAGAGCCTACCTCTAAAGCTAGGGGACGACCTTCGTCCTTTCTCTCTCTTCTGCCGTGGTCAGGTCTTGAGTCTTACTCAATACTCACACCTCATAACACAGCCAAGAACTCCTTCTTTGCCGATCTATTTTGAACTCCTTCAAAATCTTGTCACGGTGTGTATTCGTTTGAAAGTACTATCAAGCGATCTTGATCTATCTTTATAGACCTTGATGCTTAATGTTCAAGCAGCTTAATCTAGGTTTTCCATTGAAAAAAACTTTTCAAATAACCCTATATGCTTTCCAAAAATTCTACATCATTTCCGATCAACAATATGTCAACAACATATACTCATCAGAAATTCTATAGTGCTCCCACTCACTTCTTTGGAAATACAAGTTTCTCATAAACTTTGTATAAACCCAAAATCTTTGATCATCTCATCAAAGGGTATATTCCAACTCTGAGATGCTTACCCCTGTCCTTAGAAGGATTGCTGGAGCTTTGCATACTTGTTAGCATCTTATAGTATTGACAAAACCTTCTGGTTGTATCATATACAACCTTTCCTTAAGAAAATTGTCGAGGAAACAATGTTTTGACATCCTATCTGCAAGATTTCATAAATAATGCAGTAACTGCTAATATAATTCCAACAGACTCTTAGCACCGCTATGAGTGAGAAAGTCTCATCGCAGTCAACTCCTTCAACTTGTCGGAAAACATCTTAGTGACAAGTAGAGCTTTCTTAATGGTTACACTTACCATCATTGTCCGTCTTCCTTTTAAAATCCATCTGTACCCAACAGCCTTACGACCATCAAGTAGTTCTTCCAAAGTCTATACTTTGTTTTCATACATGGATCCTTTCTCAGATTTTATGGCCTCGAGCCATTCGTCAGAATCCGGGCCCACCATCACTTCTCCATAGCTTGTAGGTTCATTGTTGTCTAGTAACATGACCTCCAAGACAGGATTACGTACCACTCTGGAGTAGTACGTATCCTTGTCGGCCTACAAGTTTTGGTAGTGACTTGATCCGAAGTTTCATGATCAATATCATCAGCTTCCACTTCAATTGGTGTAGGCGCCGCAGGAACAACTACCTGTGCCCTTCTACACACTAGTTGAAGTGATGGTTCAATAACCTTATCAAGTCTCCACCATCCTCCCACTCAATTCTTTCGAGAGAAACTTTTCCCTTGAGAAAGAACCAGATTCTAGAAACAATCCCTTTTGCTTCCGGATCTGAGACAGGAGGTATGCCCAACTGTTTTTGGTTGTCCTATGAAGATGCATTTATCCTCTTTGGGTTCGAGCTTATCAGCCTGAAACTTTTTCACATAAGCATCGCAGCCCCAAACTTTTAAGAAATGATAACTTAGGTTTCTCTAAAGCATAGTTCATACAGTGTCGTCTCAACGAAATTGCATGGTGCCCTATTTGAAGTGAATGCGGTTGTCTCTAATGCCTAACCCATAAACGATAGTGGTAATTTGGTAAGAGATATCATGGTATGCACCATATCCAATAGGGTGCAGCTATGATGTTCGGACACACCATTACACTATGGTGTTCCAGGCGGTATTAGTTGTGAAACAATTTCCACAATGTCTTAATTCTGTACCAAACTTGTAACTCAGATATACATCTCTATGATCATATCATAGACATTTTATCCTCTTGTCACGACGATCTTCAACTTCACTCTGAAATTACTTGAACCTTTCAATAATTCAGACATGTGTTTCATCAAGTAAATATACTTAGCATCTACTCAAATCATCTGTGAAGTAAGAACATAACGATATCCACTGCGTGCCTCATCACTCATTGGACTGCACACATCAAAATGTATTACTTCCAACAAGTTGCTTTCTTGTTACATCTTACTGAAAACGAGGCTTTTCAGTCATCTTGCCCATGTGGTATGATTTGCATGTCTCAAGTGATTCAAAATCAATTGAGTCCAAATGATCCATCTGCATGGAGTTTCTTCATGCGTGCATACCAATAGACACGGTTCGCATGTCTCGAACTTTTCAAAAATGAGTGAGTCCAAAGATGCATCAACATGGAGCTTCTTCATGCGTTTTATACCAATATGACTCAAATGGCAGTTCCACAAGTAGGTGGTACTATCATTACTATCTTATATCTTTTGGCATGAACATGTGTATCACTACGACCGAGATTCAATAAACCATTTATTTTAGGTGCAAGACCATTGACGGTATTATTCAAATAAACAGAGTAACCGTTATTCTCCTTAAATGAATAACCGTATTGCGATAGACATAATCCAATCATGTCTATGCTCAACGCAAACAGCAAATAACAATTATTTAGGTTTAACACCGATCCGGATGGTAGAGGGAGCGTGTGATGTTTGATAACATCAGCCTTGGAAATACTTCCAAAACATATCGTCACCTCGCCTCTAGCTAGTCTCTGTTTATTCCATAGCCTTTTATTTCGAGTTACTAACACTTAGCAACCGAACTGGTATCTATTATCCTGGTGCTACTAGGAGTACTAGTAAAGTACACATTAATATAATGTTTATCCAATATACTTCTATCGACCTTGCCAGCCTTCTCATCTACCAAGTATCTAGGGTAATTCTGCTCCAGTGACCATTCCCCTTATTACAGAAGCACTTAGTCTTGGGTTTGGGTTCAACCTTGGGTTTCTTCACTAGAGCAGCAACTGTTTTGCCATTTCATGAAGTATCCCTTCTTGCCCTTTCCCTTCTTGGAACTAGTGGTTTCACTAACCATCAAAATTGATGCTCCTTCTTGATTTCTACTTTCGCGGTGTCAAACATCGCGAATAGCTCAAGGATCATCATATTTATCCCTGATATGTTATAGTTCATCACGAAGCTCTAGTAGCTTGGTGGCAGTGACTTTGGAGAAACATCACTACCTCATCTGGAAGATTAACTCCCACTCGATTCAAGTGATTGTAGTACTTAGACAATCTGAGTACATGCTCAACAATTGAGCTTTTCTCCCTTAGTTTGTAGGCTAAGAAACTCATCGGAGGTCTCATACCTCTTGACGTGGGCACGAGCCCGAAATCACAATTTCAGCCCTTTGAACACCTCGTATGTTCTGCGACGTTTCAAAATCGTCTTCGGCGCCCCAATTCTAAACCATTTAACATTACTGAACTATCACGTAGTCATCAAAATGTGTATGTCAGATGTTCGCAACATCCACAGACAATGTTTGAGGTTCAGCACACCGAGCGGTGCATTAAGGAAATAAGCCTTCTGCGCAGTAATGAGGACAATCCTCAGTTTACGGACCCAGTCCGCATAATTGCTACTATCAAACTTCAAATAAACTTTCTTTAGGAACATATCTAAAACAGTAGAACTAAAGTGCGAGCTACGACATAATTTGTAAAGACCTTTTGACTATGTTCATGATAATTAAATTCATCTAATCAAATTGTTAATGAACTCCCACTCAGATAGACATCCCTCTAGTCATCTAAGTGATACATGATCCGAGTCAACTAGGCCGTGTCCGATCATCACGTGAGATGGACTAGTCATCATCGGTGAACATCTTCATGTTAATCGTATCTACTATAGGACTCATGTTCGACCTTTCGGTCTCTTGTGTTCTGAGGCCATATCTCTACATGCTAGGCTCGTCAAGTCAACCTAAGTGTTTTGCGTGTGTAAATCTGGCTTACACCCGTTGTATGTGAACATTAGAATCTATCACACCCAATCATCACGTGGTGCTTCGAAACAACGAACTTTCGCAACGGTGCATAGTTAGGGGGGACACTTTCTTGAAATTTTAATGAGGGATCATCTTATTTATGCTACCGTCGTTCTAAGCAAATAAGATGTAGACATGACAAACATCACATGCAAATCATAGAGTGACATGATATGGCCAATATCATCTCGCGCGTTCGATCTTCATCTTTGAGGCGCGGCATGATCACCTTCGTTACCGGCATGACACCATGATCTCCATCATCATGATCTCCATCATCGTGTCTTCATGAAGTTGTCTCGCCAACTATTACTTCTACTACTATGGCTAACGGTTAGCAATAAAGTAAAGTAATTACATGGCGTTTTCAATGACACGCAGGTCATACAATATATTAAGACAACTCCTATGGCTCCTGCCGGTTGTCATACTCATTGACATGGAAGTCGTGATTCCTATTACAAGAACATGATCAATCTCATACATCACATATATCATTCATCACATTCTTCTGTCCATATCACATCACATAGCATACCCTGCAAAAACAAGTTAGATGTCCTCTAATTGTTGTTGCATGTTTTACGTGGCTGCTATGGGTTGCTAGCAAGAATGTTTCTTACCTACGCAAAAGCCACAATGGTGATATGCCAATTTCTATTTACCCTTCATAAGGACCCTTTTCATCAAATCCGATCCGACTAAAGTGGGAGAGACTGGCACCCACTAGCCACCTTTATGCAACAAGTGCATGTCAGTCGGTGGAACCTGTCTCACGTAAGCGTACGTGTAAGATCGGTCTGGGCCGCTTCATCCCACGATGCCGCCGAATCAAGGCAGGACTAGTAACGGTAAGCAAATTGAAAAAACCAATGCCCACAACTACTTGTGTTCTACTCGTGCATAGAATCTACGCAATAGACTAGCTCATGATGCCAATGTTGGGGAACGTAGCAGAAATTAAAAAATTTCTACGCATCACCAAGATCAACCTATGGAGATTCTATCAACAAGAGAGGGAGAGGATGAGCATCTTCATACCCTTGAAGATCTCTAAGTAGAAGCGTTACAAGAACGCGGTTGATGGAGTCGTACTCGGGGCGATTCAAATCGCGGAAGATCCGATCTAGCGCCGAACGGACGGCACCTCCGCGTTCAACACACGTATAGCCCGGGGACGTCTCCTCCTTCTTGATCCAACAAGGGGAGAGGAGAAGTTGAGGGAGAAATCTGACAGCACGACGGCGTGGTGGTGGTGGAGCTTGTGGTTCTCCAGCAAGGCTTCGCCAAGCACTACGGAGGAGGAGGAGATGTATGAGGAGGGAGGGGCTGCACCAGGGGAAGGGTGCGGCTGCCCTATCTCTCCCTCACTATATATAGGGGAAAGGAGGTGGAGGAGGCGCCCTAGGGTTCCCTGGGGGATGGGTGGCGGCCACAGGGGAAACCCTAGATGGGTTTGGGCACCCCCACCCCTAGGAAACTTGCCCCCCAAGCTGGGAGGGGAGGCTGCCCTAGGGGAGGCGCCCCACCTATCCAGGTTACATGAGAGGGGTTGGGAGGGGCGCACAGCCCCTTAGTGGGCTGGTGTGCCCCCTCCCCTTGGCCCATAAGGCCCCCCAACGCTTGCTGGGGCCTCCGAAACACCTTTTAGTCACGCTGGTCGTCACCCGGTACTCCCAGAACAATTTCGGACTCCAATACCCTTCGTCCAATATATCAATCTTCACCTCCGGACCATTCCAAAGTTCCTCGTCACGTCCAGGATCTCATCCGGGACTCCAAACAACCTTCGGTAACCACATACTATTTCCCATAACAACTCTAGGGTCACTGAACCTTAAGTGTGCCCTACGTGTTCAGGAACCATGCAGACATGACCGAGACACATCTACGACCAATAACCAATAGCGGGATTTGGATACCCATATTGGCTCCCACATGTTCCATGCTGATCTCATCGGATGAACCACGATGTTGAGGATTCAGTCAATCTCGTATACAATTCCCATTGTCTATCGGTATGTTACTTGCCCGAGATTCGATCGTCGGTATCCTAACACCTCGTTCAATCTCATTACCAGCAAGTCACTTTACTCGTTCCGTAATGCATGATCCCGTGACTAACTACTTAGTCACATTGAGCTCATTATGATGATACATTACCGAGTGGGCCCAGAGATACCTCTCCATCATACAGAGTGACAAATCCCAATCTCGATTCGTGCCAACCCAACAGACACTTTCGGAGATACCTGTAGTGCACCTTTATAGCCACCGAGTTATGTTGTGACGTTTGGTACACCCAAAGCATTCCTATGGTATCCGGGAGTTGCACAATCTCATGGTCTAAGGAAATGATACTTGACATTGGAAAAGCTCATAGCAAACGAACTACACAATCTTGTGCTATGCTTAGGATTGGGTCTTGTCCATCACATCATTCTCCTAATGATGTGATCCCGTTATCAATGACATCCAATGTCCATGGTCAGGAAACCATAACCATCTATTGATCAACGAGCTAGTCAACTAGAGGCTCACGAGGGACATGTTGTGGTCTATGTATTCACACATGTATTACGGTTTCTAGTTAATACAATTATAGCATGAACAATAGACAATTATTATGAACAAGGAAATAAAATAATAACCATTTTATTATTGCCTCTAGGGCATATTTCCACCAAAATTATACCTACCTCAAGGAGCTTTAGTATCTCCTTTCTTACCACTTCTTTCATCTTAGGATTCAATCGTCGTTGAGGATCTCTAACTGGTTTGGCATCGTCCTCCAAATTAATTTTGTGTTGGCATAACATGGGACTAATGCCCTTGAGATCATCCAGAGTATATGCAATAGCAGCGCGGTGCTTCTTCAGAGTTTTCAATAATCTTTCTTCTTCTTGCTCTGAAAGGTTAGCACTAATAATAACAGGATATATTTTCTTTTCATCAAGATAAGCATACTGAAGATTATCAGGTAACGGTTTGAGTTCAAACTTGGGATCACCCTTGGGTGGAGGGGGATCCCCTAGAATTTCAACGGGTAGGTTGTGTTTCAGAATAGGTTCCTGTTGAAGGAACACTTCATCTATTTCCCTTCTTTCCTTCATAAACATATCATTTTCATGGTCTAGCAAATATTGTTCTAACGGATCAGTAGGAGGCACGGCAATAGAAGCAAGACCAATAATCTCATCCTTACTAGGTGATTCTCTATCATGAGGTTGTCTACAAAACTTAACAAAATTAAACTCATGAGACACATCCTCTAAGCCAATTGTAACAATATCCTTTTCACAATCAATCCTAGCATTAACAGTATTCAAGAAGGGTCTACCAAAAATAATGGGACAAAAATCATCTTGTGGGGAACTAAGAACAAGAAAATCAGCAGGATATTTAACCTTCCCACACAAGACTTCAACATCTCTAACAATCCCAATTGGTGAAATAGTATCTCTATTGGCAAGCTTGATGGTAACATCAATGCCTTCCAATTCAACGGGTGCAATATCATGCATAATTTGTTTATATAAGTCATAGGGTATTGCACTAGCACTAGCACCCATATCACATAAGCCATGATAGCAATGATCTCCTATTTTAACAGAAATAACAGGCATGCCTACAACAGATCTATGTATCATAGCATCTGGTCTAACAATATTAGCAGTCTCACCACAGAAATAAATAACATGCCCATCTAAATCATCATCCAAGAGATCTTTAACCATAGGAATACTAGGTTCAACTTTGATTTGCTCAGGAGGTGTATAAGTCCTAGTATTACTCTTACGAACAACAGTCGAAGTTTAGCATGATCCTTTATCCTAATAGGGAAAGGAGGTTTCTCAACATAAGTAGTAGGAACAATAGGATCACTATAAGTGACAGTATTTTCTTCAACTGTAATAGGTGCAACTACTTTTACTTCAATCGGAGGATTATATTTAAACCACTTCTCCTTAGGGAGATCAACGTGAGTAGCAAAAGATTCACAGAAAGAAGCTACTATCTCAAAGTGAAGTCCATATTTAGCGCTAAATCCACGAAAAGCATCGTATCCATAAAAGATTTAACAAAATCAAACTTAGGTGTCATACCTGACTCCTTACCATCGTCGGAACCCCAATCTTCAGAGTTGCGTTTAATTCTTTCCAATAAGTTCCACTTGAATTCAATAGTCTTCAGCATATAAGAACCAGCACAGGAAGTATCGAGCATGTTGCGATCATTGGGAGAAAGCCGGGCATAAATTTTTTGAATAATCATTTCTCTGGAGAGCTCATGATTGGGGCATGAATATAACATTGACTTAAGCCTCCCCCAAGCTTGAGCGATGCTTTCTCCTTCGCGAGGCCAGAAATTATATATGTAATTACGATCACGATGAACAAGATGCATAGGATAAAACTTCTGGTGAAATTCCAACTTCAATCGTTTTTAACTCCAAGATCCCGTATCATCACATAGCCTATACCATGTCAATGCGTATCCCTTCAAAGATAAACGGAAGACCTTCCTTTTGACAACATCGTCGGGAATACCTGCAAGCTTAAATAATCCACAAACTTCATCCACAAAGATAAGGTGTAAATCAGGATGGAATGTTCCATCTCCTGCAAAGAGATTAGCTAGAAGTTTCTTTATCATACCCGAAGGAATCTCAAAGTAAATATTTTCAGTAGGTTCAGTAGGTTGAGGAGCAACTCTTTGCTCTTCTAGTCGGGGTGAAGATACCCCGAACAAGCCCCTCAAAGTATTAGTTTCCATAGTAACAAGTGATAGAAAATTTCAGCACACTATATAAATGTTTCCTTACCAAGCTCCACTCACCAAAGGCGCTTCACTCCCCGGCAACAGCGCCAGAAAAGAGTCTTGATGACCCACAAGTATAGGGGATCTATCGTAGTCCTTTTGATAAGTAAGAGTGTCGAACCCAACGAGGAGCAGAAGGAAATGACATGCGGTTTTCAGTAAGGTTTTCTCTGCAAGCACTGAAATTGTAGCTAACAGAAAGTTTTGTGATAAGATAAATTGTAACGAGTAACAAGCAATGAAATTAAACAAAGTGCAGCAAGGTGGCCCAATCCTCTTTGTAGCAAAGGACAAGCCTGGACGATTTCTTATAATGAGAAAAGAGCTCCCGAGGACACATGGGAATTATCGTCAAGCTAGTTTTCATCACGCTCATATGATTCGCGTTCGGTACTTTGATAATTTTGTTGGATATATGCCCTAGAGGCAATAATAAATTAGTTATTGTTATTATATTTCCTTGTTCATGATAATCGTTTATTACCCATGCTATAATTGTATTGATAGGAAACTCAGATACATGTGTGGGTACATAGACAACACCATGTCCCTAGTAAGCCTCTAATTGACTAGCTCGTTGATCAATAGATGGTTACGGTTTCCTGACCATGGACATTGGATGTTGTTTATAACGGGATCACGTCATTAGGAGAATGATGTGATGGACAAGACCCAATCCTAAGCCTAGCACAAAGATCATGTAGTTCGTATGCTAAAGCTTTTCTAATGTCAAGTATCATTTCCTTAGACCATGAGATTGTGCAACTCCCGGATACCATAGGAATGCTTTGGGTGTACCAAACGTCACAACGTAACTAGGTGGCCATAAAGGTGCACTACGGGTATCTCCGAAAGTGTCTGTTGGGTTGGCACGAATTGAGACTGGGATTTGTCACTCCGTGTAACGGCGAGATATCTCTGGGCCCACTCGGTAGTACATCATCATAATGTGCACAATGTGACCAAGGGGTTGATCACGGGATGATGTGTTACGGAACGAGTAAAGAGACTTGCCAGTAACGAGATTGAACAAGGTATCAGCATACCGACGATCGAATCTCGGGCAAGTACAATACCGCTAGACAAAGGGAATTGTATACGGGATTGATTGAGTCCTTGACATCGTGGTTCATCCGATGAGATCATAGTGGAACATGTGGGAGCCAACATGGGTATCCAGATCCCGCTGTTGGTTATTGGCCGGAGAGTTGTCTCGGTCATGTCTGCATGGTTCCCGAACCCGTAGGGTCTACACACTTAAGGTTCAGTGACACTAGGGTTGTAGAGATAATAGTGTGCGGTAACCTGAATGTTGTTCGGAGTCCCGGATGAGATCCCGGATGCCACGAGGAGTTCCGGAGTGGTCCGGAGGTAAAGATTTATATATAGGAAGTCCAGTTTCGGCCACCGGGAAAGTTTCGGGGGTCATCGGTATTGTATCGGGACCACCGGAAGGGTCTCGGGGATCCACCGGGTGGGGCCACCTATCCCGGAGGTCCCCATAGGCTGAGGGGGCGTGGGACCAGCCCCTGGTGGGCTGGTGCGACCCCCCTTGGGCCTCCCATGTGCCTAGGGTTAGAAACCCTAATGGGTGGGGGCGCCTCCACCTGTCTTGGAGGCCAAGCCACCCCTAGGGCCGCCGCCCCCTCCCTAGATGGGATCTACAAGGGGCCGCCGCCCCCCTAGGCCCCTATATATAGTGGAGGGGAGGGAGGGCAGCCGCACCTGAGTCCCTGGCGCCTCCCTCCCTCCCGTGACACCTCTTCCTCCCCGCTTGCGCTTGGCGAAGCCCTGCCGGGATCCCGCTACTTCCACCACCACGCCGTCGTGCTGCTAGATCTCCATCAACCTCTCCTTCCCTTGCTGGATCAAGAAGGAGGAGATGTCTCTCCCAACCGTACGTGTGTTGAACGCGGAGGTGCGGATCATCGGTGATTTGGATCACGACGAGTACGACTCCATCAACCCCATTCACTTGAACGCTTCCGCTTAGCCATCTACAAGGGTATGTAGATGCACTCCCCTCTCTCTCGTTGCTGGTTTTTCCATAGATAGATCTTGGTGACTCGTAGGAAAATTTTGAATTTCTGCTACGTTACCCAACAGTGGCATCATGAGCTAGGTCTATTGCGTAGATTCTTTGCACGAGTAGAACACAAAGTAGTTGTGGGCGTTGATTTTGTTCAATATGCTTACCATTACTAGTCCAATCTTGTTTCGACGGTATTGTGGGATGAAGCGACCCGAACCGACCTTACACGTACACTTACGTGAGACAGGTTCCGCCGATTAACATGCACTTGTTGCATAAGGTGGCTAGCGGGTGCCAGTCTCTCCCACTTTAATCGGATCGGATTCGATGAAAAGGGTCCTTATGAAGGGTAAATAGCAATTGGCATATCATGTTGTGGCTTTTACGTAGGTAAGAAATGTTCTTGCTAGAAACCCATAGCAGCCACGTAAAACATGCAAACAACAATTAGAGGATGTCTAACTTGTTTTTGCAAGGTATGCTATGTGATGTGATATGGCCAAGAAGAATGTGATGAATGATATGTGATGTATTAGATTGATCATGTTCTTGTAATAGGAATCACGACTTGCATGTCGATGAGTATGACAACCGGCAGGAGCCATAGGAGTTGTCTTAATTTATTGTATGACATGCGTGTCATTGAACAATGCCATGTAATTACTTTACTTTATTGCTAACCGTTAGCCATAGTAGTAGAAGTAATAGTTGGCGAGACAACTTCATGAAGACACGATGATGGAGATCATGATGATGGAGATCATGGTGTCATGCCGGTGACGATGATGATCATGGAGCCCCGAAGATGGAGATCAAAAGGAGCAAAATGATATTGGCCATATCATGTCACTATTTGATTGCATGTGATGTTTATCATGTTTATGCATCTTATTTGCTTAGAACGACAGTAGTAAATAAGATGATCCCTCATTAAAATTTGAAGAAAGTGTTCCCCCTAACTGTGCACCGTTGCGGAAGTTCGTCGTTTCGAAGCACCACGTGATGATCGGGTGTGGTAGATTCTAATGTTCACATACAACGGGTGTAAGCCAGATTTACACACGCAAAACACTTAGGTTGACTTGACAAGCCTAGCATGTAGAGATATGGCCTCGGAACACAAGAGACCGAAAGGTCGAGCATGAGTCGTATAGTAGATACGATCAACATGAAGATGTTCACCGATGATGACTAGTCCGTCTCACGTGATGATCGGACACGACTTAGTTGACTCGGATCATGTAATCACTTAGATAACTAGAAGGATGTCTATCTGAGTGGGAGTTCATTATTAATTATCCTGAACATAGTCAAAAGCCCTTTGCAAATTATATCATAGTTCGCGCTTTAGTTCTACTGTTTTAGATATGTTCCTAGAGAAAATATAGTTGAATGTCGACAGTAGCAATTATGCGGATAGTAGAAGGCTTATGTCCTTAATGCACCGCTCGGTGTGCTGGACCTCGAACGTGGTCTGTGGATGTTGCGAACATCTGACATACACGTTTTGATGACTACATGATAGTTCAGTAATGTTAAATGGTTTAGAATTGAGGCACCAAAGACATTTTTTGAAATGTCGCAAAACATATGAGATGTTCCAAGAGCTGAAATTGGGATTTCAGGCTCGTGCCCACGTCAAGAAGTATGAGACCTCCGTCGAGTTTTCTAGCCTACAAACTAAGGGAGAAGATCTCAATCGTTGAGCTTGTACTCAGATTGTCTGGGTACAACAATCACTTGAATCAAGTGGGAGTTAATCTTCCAGATGAGATAGTGATGTTTCTCCAAAGACATTGCCACCAAGCTACTAGAGCTTCATGATGAACTATAACATAACCGGGATAGATATGATGATCCTTGAGCTATTCGCAATGTTCGACACCGTGAATGTGGAAATCAAGAAGGAGCATCAATTGTTGATGGTTAGTGAAACCACTAGTTTCAAGAAGGGCAAGGGAAATAAGGGGTACTTCATGAAACGGAAAATCAGTTACTGCTCCAGTGAAGAAACCCAAGGTTGAACCCAAACCCAAGACAAAGTGCTTCTGTAATAAGGGGAACGGCCACTGGAGCAAAATTACCCTAGATACTTGGTAGATGAGAAGGCTGGCAAGGTCGATAGAAGTATATTGGATATACATTATGTTAATATGTATTTTTCTAGTACTCCTAGTAGCACCAGGATATTAGATACCAGTTCGGTTGCTAAGTGTTAGTAACTCGAAAAAAAGCTACGGAATAAACGGAGACTAGCTAAAGGTGAGCTGACGATATGTGTTGGAAGTGTTTCCAAGGTTGATGTGATCAAGCATCGCACGCTCCCTCTACCATCGAGATTGGTGTAAAACCTAAATAATTGTTATTTGGTGTTTGCTTTGAGCATAGACATGATTGGATTATGTCTATCGCAATACGGTGATTCATTTAAGGAGAATAGTTACTCTAATTTTTGAATAATACCTTCAATGGTCTTGCACCTAAAAGAATTATTGAATCTCGATCGTAGTGATACCCATTTTCATGCCAAAAGATATAAGATAGTAATGATAGTACCACTTACTCGTGGCACTGCTATGTAAGTCATATTGGTATAAAACGCATGAAGAAGCTCCATGTTGATGGATCTTTGGACTCACTCGTTTTGGAAAGTTTGAGACATGCGAACCATGTCTATTGGTATGTACACATGAAGAAACTCCATGCAGATGGATCGTTTGGACTCACTTGATTTTGAATCGCTTGAGTCATGCAAATCATACCACATGGGCAAGATGACTGAAAGGCCTCATTTTCAGTGAAATGGAACAAGAAAGCAACTTGTTGGAAGTAATACATTTTGATGTGTGCAGTCCAATGAGTGCTGAGGCATGCAGTGGATATCGTTATGTTCTTACTTCACGGATGATTTGAGTAGATACTCAGTATATTTACTTGATGAAACACAAGTCTGAATTATTGAATGGTTCAAGTAATTCCAGAGTGAAGTTGAAGATCATCGTGACAAGAGGATAAAATGTCTATGATATGATCATAGAGATGAGTATCTGAGTTACGAGCTTTGGCACGCAATTAAGACTTTGTGGAAATTGTTTCAAAATTAATACCGCCTGGAACACCATAGTGTGATGGTGTTCCGAACATCATAGTTGCACCCTATTGGATATGGTGCGTACCATGATGTCTCTTATCGAATTACCACTATCGTTCATGGGTCAGGCATTAGAGACAACCGCACTCACTTTAATAGGGCACCACGTAATTCCGTTGAGAGGACACCATTTGAACTATGGTTTGGAGAAACCTAAGTTGTCGTTTCTTAAAAGTTTGGGGCTGCAACGCTTATGTGAATAAGTTTCAGGTTGATAACCTCGAACCCAAAGCGGATAAAATGCATCTTCATAGGACACCCAAAATAGTTGGGTATACCTCCTATTTCAGATCCGGAAGCAAAAGGATTGTTTCTAGAAACGGGTCCTTTCTCGAGGAAAAGTTTCTCTCGAAAGAATTGGGTGGGAGGATGGTGGAGACTTGATGAGATTATTGAACCATCACTTCAACCAGTGTGTAGCAGGGCACAGGAAGTTGTTTCTGTGGCACCTACACCAATTGAAGTAGAAGCTTATGATAGTGATCATGAAACTTCGGATCAAGTCACTACCAAACCTCGTAGGTCGACAAGGATGCGTAATACTTCAGAGTAGTACGGTAATCATGTCTTGGAGGTCATGTTGCTAGACAATAATGAACCTACGGGCTATGGAGAAGCGATGGTGGGCCCATATTCCGACAAATGGTTTGAAGCCATGAAATACGAGATAGGATCCATGTATCAGAACAAAGCATGGACTTTGGTGGACTTGCCCGTTGATCGGCAAGCCATTGAGATAAATGGATCTTTAAGAAGAAGGCGGATGTGGACAGTAATGTCACCGTCGATGAAGCTTGACTTGTGGCGAAGAGTTTTTCACAGGTTCAAGGAGTTGACTATGATGAGACTTTCTCACTCGTAGCGATGCTAAGAGTCTGTTGGAATAATATTAGCAGTTACTGCATGATTTATGAAATCTTACAGATAGGATGTCAAAAAAACATTGTTTCCTCGACGATATCCTTGAGGAAAGATTGTATGTGATACAACCAGAAGGTTTTGTCAATCCTGAAGAACGCTAACAAATATGCAAAGCTCCAGCAATCCTTCTAAGGACTGAAGTAAGTATCTCGGAGTTGGAATGTACACTTTGATCAAAGATTTTGGGTTTATACAAAGTTTATGAGAAACTTGTATTTCCAAAGAAGTGAGTGGGAGCACTATAGAATTTCTGATGAGTATATGTTGTTGACATATTGTTGATCAGAAATGATGTAGAATTTCTGGAAAGCATATAGGATTATTTGAAAAGTGTTTTTCAATAGAAAACCTGGAATAAGCTGCTTGAACATTGAGCATCAAGATCTATGAGGATAGATCAAAAACGCTAAATGGTTCTTTCAAATGAGCACATACCTTGACATGATCTTGAAGGTGTTCAAGATGGATCAGTCAAAGAAGGAGTTCTTGCTTGAGTTGTAAGGTATGAAGTTAAGAGTTAAAGCTCGACCACGGCAGAAGAAAGAGGAAGGACGAAGGTCGTCCCCTATGCTTTTGACATAGGCTCTATACAGTATGCCATGCTGAGTACCGCACCTGATGTGTGCCTTGCCACATGTCTGGCAAGAGGGTACAAAGGTGATCCAGGAGTGGATCACTAGATAGCGGTCAAAATTATCGTTAGAAGAATAAGGAAATGTTTCTCGATTATGGAGGTGATAAAGAGTTCGGCGTAAAGGGTTACGTCGATGCAAGCTTTAACACCTATCCGAATGACTCTGAGTAGCAAACCGGATACGTATAGTGGAGCAACCATTTGGAATAGCTCCAAGTGGAGTGTGGAAGCAGCATTTACAATATGACCTAGAGATTTGCGAAATACATATGGATCTGAATGTTGCAGACCTGTTGACTAAAACCTCTCTCACAAGCAAAACATGATCAAACCCCAGAACTCATTGAGTCTTAATCACATGGTGATGTGAACTAGTTTAGTGACACTAGTAAACTCTTTGGATGTTGGTCACATGGCGATGTGACCTATCAGTGTTAATCACAAGGCGATGTGAACTAGATTATTGACTCTAGTGCAAGTGGGAGACTGTTGGAAATATGCCCTAGAGGCAATAATAAATTAGTTATTATTATTATATTTCCTTGTTCATGATAACCGTTTATTATCCATGCTATAATTGTATTGATAGGAAACTCAGATACATGTGTGGGTACATAGACAACACCATGTCCCTAGTAAGCCTCTAATTGACTAGCTCGTTGATCAATAGATGGTTACGGTTTCCTGACCATGGACATTGGATGTCGTTGATAACGGTATCACATCATTAGGAGAATAATGTGATGGACAAGACCCAATCCTAAGCCTAGCACAAAGATCGTGTAGTTCGTATGCTAAAGCTTTTCTAATGTCAAGTATCATTTCCTTAGACCATGAGATTGTGCAACTCCCGGATACCGTAGGAATGCTTTGGGTGTACCAAACATCACAACGTAACTGGGTGGCTATAAAGGTGCACTACGGGTATCTCCGAAAGTGTCTTTTGGGTTGGCACGAATCGAGACTGGGATTTGTCACTCCATGTAACGGAGAGGTATCTCTGGGCCCACTCGGTAGTACATCATCATAATGTGCACGATGTGACCAAGGGTTTGATCACGGGATGAAGTGTTACGGAACGAGTAAAGAGACTTGCCGGTAACGAGATTGAACAAGGTATTGGCATACCGACTATCGAATCTCGGGCAAGTACAATACCGCTGGACAAAGGGAATTGTATACGGGATTGATTGAGTCCTTGACATCGTGGTTCATCCGATGAGATCATTGTGGAACATGTGGGAGCCAACATGGGTATCCAGATCCCACTGTTGGTTATTGGCCGGAGAGTTGTCTCGGTCATGTCTGCATGGTTCCCGAACCCGTAGGGTCTACACACTTAAGCTTCGGTGACACTAGGGTTGTAGAGGTAATAGTATGCGGTAACCCGAATGTTGTTTGGAGTCCCGGATGAGATCTCGGACATCACGAGGAGTTCCGGAGTGGTCCAGAGGTAAAGATTTATATATAGGAAGTCCAGTTTCGGCCACCGGGAAAGTTTTGGGGGTCATCGGTATTGTACCGGGACCACCGGAAGGGTCCCGGGGGTCCACCGGGTGGGGCCACCTATCCCGGAGGGCCCCATAGGCTGAGGGGGCGTGGGAACCAGCCCCTGGTGGTCTGGTGCACCCCCCCTTGGGCCTCTCATGCACCTAGGGTTAGAAACCCTAAGGGGTGGGGGCGCCTCCACCTGTCTTGGAGGCCAAGCCATCCCTAGGGCCGCCGCCCCCCTCCCTAGATGGGATCTACATGGGGCCGACGCCCCCCTAGGCCCCTATAATGGAGGGGAGGGAGGGCAGCCGCACCTGAGTCCCTGGCGCCTCCCTCCCTCCCGTGACACCTCTTCCTCCCCGCTTGCGCTTGGCGAAGCCCTGCCGGGATCCCGCTACTTCCACCACCACGCCGTCGTGCTGCTGGATATCCATCAACCTCTCTTTCCCTTGCTGGATCAAGAAGGAGGAGATGTCTCTCCCAACCGTACGTGTGCTGAACGCGGAGGTGCCGTCCGTTCGGCGCTAGGATCATCGGTGATTTGGATCATGACGAGTACGACTCCATCAACCCCGTTCACTTGAACGCTTCCGCTTAGCCATCTACAAGGGTATGTAGATGCACTCCCCTCTCTCTCGTTGCTGGTTTCTCCATAGATAGATCTTGGTGTCTCGTAAGAAAATTTTGAATTTCTGCTACGTTTCCCAACAAATTTGATATGTGGGTGGACCGGTTCTTTGGTACTGCCCTTACTTGGACAAGCATCCCACTTATGATTAACCCCTATGGCAAGCATACACAACTACAAAAGAAGTATTAAGGTAAACCTAACCACAGCATTAAACATATGGATCCAAATCAGCCCCTTACGAAGCAACGCATAAACTAGGGTCTAAGCTTCTGTCACTCTAGCAACCCATCATCTACTTATTACTTCCCAATGCCTTCCTCTAGCCCAAATAACGGTGAAGTGTCATGTAGTCGACGTTCACATAACACCACTAGAGGAAAGACAACATACATCTCATCAAAATATCAAACAAATACCAAATTCACATGACTACTAATAGCAAGACTTCACCCATGTCCTCAGGAACAAACGTAACTACTCACAAAGCATATTCATGTTCATAATCAGAGGAGTAATAGTATGTATTAAGGATCTGAACATATGATCTTCCACCAAGTAAACCAATTAGCATCAACTACAAGGAGTAATCAACACTACTAGCAACCCACAGGTACCAATTTGTGGTTTTGATACAAGATTGGATACAAGAGATGAACTAGGGTTTTGAGAGGAGATGGTGCTGGTGAAGATGTTGATGGAGATTGACCCCCTCCCAATGAGAGGATCGTTGGTGATGACGATGGTGATGATTTCCCCCTTCCTGGAGGGAAGTTTCCCCGGCAGAACAGCTCTGCCGGAGCCCTAGATTGGTTTCGCCAAGGTTCCGCCTCATGGTGGCGGAGTTTTATCCCGTAAGCTTGCCTCTGATTTTTTTTCCAGGGTAAAAGCCTTCATATAGCAGAAGATGGGCACCGGAGGGCCACCAGGGGCCCCAGGAGACAAGGGGCGCACCAAGTAGGGGTGGGCGCGCCCCCACCCTCCTGGCAAGGGTGTGGGCCGCCTATGGTGTTTTCTTCACTCAATAATTCTTATTAATTCCAAAACTGACTTCCGTGGAGTTTCAGGATTTTGGGAGTTGTGCAGAATAGGTTTCCAATATTTGCTCCTTTTCCAGCCAGAATTCCAGCTGTCAGCATTCCCACTCTTCATGGTAAACCTTGTAAAATAAGAGAGAATAGCCATAAGTATTGAGATATAATGTGTAATAACAGCCCATAATGCAATAAATATTCATATAAAAGTGTGATGCAAAATGGACGTATCAGCCACGTGGAGGCGGAAACCTTCAGAACCTTGTGCTCCGGAGGAGGAGGTTATCAAGGCGGATGAGGAGGAGGCAAAGGCAATGGCCGACTTTCTCGGGTTCATGGCCGGACATGGCGGTCGGGCGCCGGCGACCGTTTAGATTAGGTTTAAAGTAGGTTTTATTACGATTTGTGCAAAATATGTAATGAATTTCGTCCAGTTTGTAGGAAAAGTTTTCGAAATGTAATGAATTTCATCCAGTTAATTTGAAATTTTCTTTGTTTGCATGAATTTCGTCCGGTTAGTTCATATAGTTGTCGAAAGGTATGCGGGCAGCATCGGATGGCATCCATTAGTGTCCTTGGACAGATGCCGGTGTAAATTTGTGGGCCAGCGCTGGAGATGCTGGTGTAATGAATTTCGTCTAGTTTGTAGGAAAAGTTTTCGAAATGTAATGAATTTCATCCGGTTAATTTGAAATTTACTTTGTTTGCACAAATTTTGTCCGGTTAGTTCATATAGTTGTCGAAAGGTATGCGGGCAGCTTCAGATGGCATCCATCAGTGTCCTCGGACAGATGCCGGTGTAAATTTGTGGGCCACGCTGGAGATTCCCTAAGTATCATGCTATAGTCGCTAACAGTGCTCCATTATTTGGCAGGGAACAGTTATCCCTCGATCAAAATTAGATCCGCGGTGTTTCGCACTCCTCCCACGTAAGAGTGTAAACTCTTGCTTACATAAAAATGGAGCAAGCGGACAACACTGTAGCACTTCATATCACTCTCAAACTAGCCCGCCTAACGAGCAGGAAAACACCGCCCTCGTCATTTTGTTCTGGATTTCTATCGATCGATCACGTGAAAATGTTACGCTTCGCAAGTTCTAAAGGAAAAGGCCGCACACTAAAGACTTGTACGCGTCGCACCCTCGACAGTCCGGCTCGCACACCGCTCACCAGAGGGGACACGCATTGTCTTGCAATTTCACTGACATGTGGGACTGTAATTGAATAAACCATCGATAGCCAAAATCTAATCGCTCGGCGGGCGTCGGCTGAGAAGAGAGAAACGGGGGAGGGAGAAGAGATCGCCCGCCCGTAGTGCACAGACTCCAAGAAATATATGGTGATAATGTGAGGTGGGCCATGCTAGAGTCCGGACCGCTTCCAGAGCCCACGCTGACCGCCCTGGCCCCTCAAGACGCCATCTGCCCGCCACATGCATGCATAGCAAGTACTAAAAAACTGGGCTATAAGCCCGCTTATGTCGAGGAGAGAGAGGCATTGACAAAGTCAAGGAGTGGGCTCTACAAGAGCCCGTCTCTACATGTGCTCCTAGGTATAAAAAAATAATTATAAAAAAGGCATAAAAATAATTGTGTCTAAAAAAAGAAAGGTAAAAAACATTTGAGAGGAAATAGATAGAGAGAAAGTGAGAAAAAGTTCTAACCTTATAGCCAACCTTATAGTCAACAGTATGGTAGAATTACATGAGGAAGGAGGGAGTGGTGCACATGCCAAGTTCACTGGGCTGCCGTGTTTCACACTCCTCCGTCGTAATAGTGGAGACAATAGATTAAAAAATAAACAATGAATACTCGTTGCTTGTCCTCTATATCGGAAAGAATAATTTCATTCACCGATATGTGGGACATCGACCATCCTGGTCCACCTGCCATGCACAAAATTATCCTGGTCTACCCCGGTCGTACCGCAGGCCCAACCTTTCCCACTGTAAGTTGTTCGGACGAAGGAACCATCATGACTTCGTTGAATTACGCTTCTTCAAGAAAACTTACTGTACCCGCAATACTGCTACCACACACGAAAACTGGACGACACTGTACCACGTCATATCACTGAAACCCACTAGGCCAAACTAGCCCGCCTAGGTCATCTATTTTGGAACGGAGGGAGTACGTCTCTGCACTGCTATGATTTTGTGTTGTACGTCTCTGTACTTCTGCTACGATTTTCCTACCCTATGAACCAAATGAGGCCTGAATGTATCCATGTCCACTATTGTCTGATTGATCGCTAAGCCTACAATTTTAGGAGCTAGGGCTATTGGTCGATCGACGATAGATAAGTACAAGCATACCACGAGCTCATTAGCCCCAACATTTCTCTTCGGTGAGTGTTTTGCAAGTACTATAGCTCGCACAGTAGCTAGCCTACTAACACCAAGAATCATCAAACAAGCCCTGCTGATATGATAAATAGTTCAAACTTACATCTAAGCATGCCATATATTACATCAAAAGCTGGTGAGGATACATCAATTTCCATAACTCGGAGAGGGTTCACATGATTCGCTATCAAACAAAAGTAGCAAGTACCGCCCACACAAGACAGTGTACTAGCCCTAAGATGGTTTGATAACACGCACCGTTCTGGTAATTAAACACAGAGCAATGCAAACTACCCTGAAGGATTAACACGACCAACTATTTCTTGTCATCAATCTCTCGGGCAATGACCACAGCACAGACAGCGGCATGGGAATCGATCTCTGGGGCGATGTCCACATGACTGACCGTGACATCGGAATCAATCTTTGGGGCGATGTCCATAGGATGGATAGCGGCATCGGAATATATCTGCGGGGCGATGCCAACAGGACAGGCCGTGACATCAGAATCATCAAGGATGTCCACCGGCACCTGCACAACCCTAACATATTAGCAAGCACATTGCAAATAATAAAAAACCACAACTATGGTAATAAGCCATTATTTTTTACCTTGTGCAGCTCACCGGGGGTTCTCATCCCTCCGGGGGCCATCTCCTCGTCCTCGATGGGGGCCATCACCTTGCCAAGGGAATACTGCTTCTCAATGGTGACTATCTCCTCAAACTCGGCCTTGAGCCTCGCATAGGTGGCCATCAGAGTTTCTGGGGTAGGCACGGTGGGGCCCTTTCTGTTCTTCCAACTTTCTTTGAGGAGTTCGTCCGCCAATGTCATCAACTCTTTGGACAGTGCTTGTTTCTTGGAGTTCTTCGTCTCCATGGGTTGGCCCGCCAACATGGTCAACTCGTTGGTCGGTGCTCGCTTCCTGGAGATTGCTGTCTCCAGTGGGTTGTCCGCCGGCAACTCTTTGCCTAGTGCTCCAGGATCCATCAATGAACTGAAAAACGAAAAGCAATCGAAAGGAAACCACAATCGCAATGAAAACGGGAAAAGAATAGGATGTGAGAATCGGTCGGTGCTTCGCAAAAAGAAGATTCTTGGAATGAAAATATAGCAGCATAACTGATTCGCCCACCTTTCCTTCGTCGGTACAGAAGAAAAATGACAAAAGTGAGTAGCATGGAGTGAGGTTTTCTTCAAGAAAGGGAAGAAAGGGCTTCAACGAGCGTTCTAGTGAAATGATGGTTGCTTCGTCCAGTCCAACTTGGAGGCCACCTTACCACTGCAGGTAAAGGTGTGGGTTTTGTGATATGACGGGTCATGACGGCCACACCGGGGTGACAGGTGAGTCTCGACTGTAGCACCTCGCTGTGATTTGGTGGATGGCACGCGGGCCCGAATGATTTGATACTAGCCACAGTAGGGAGTAACATACACTAGTAACATACACATATCCCTAGACTATATTACTACCTTCATAGTGGGTAGTAACATAAGTGTGGTAATATGCAAAGCTTTATTTATTAGGTTATAGACTCATATTGCATTGGGACATGTGATGTTATAATAACTAGCTAAGTTACTCAAACTACTTCTTTCCTCATTAACTCATTGACACATAAGTAAACTTGCTGAGTTGGACTCGATGTTACTACTGAAGTTACTCCCACTATGGCTAATCTGATGTCCCGCATGTAGATAGAGCGGCTAGTCATATAGGAGTGCTCAATATTGTGCACCGCGACCAAGGCGGAGAGGAAAACGAGAGAACTACGTAATTAATGCATGAGTTTAATTAGGGTAGTTTTGTAAAGTACGAGATACATTCCTCCAATCGCAAAATGCCTTGATTCATGAGATTTGAGATTTGAGCCCTATAAACCAGAAGGGAGGGAGTACTGCACGCGGTGTAGTCTAGTCACTTGTTGAAATCTCTAGAAAGGCAAATACTCCTTTCCGGTTTACAGGGCTATACTACTCCCTCCGTCTAGGTGTGTAAGTCATCTTACGAAAACCAAATAGTCCCAAAACACTTAGGCGCGGTGCATTAACTTCTACCTTGTTTCTTGTTTCTTGACATATCAACCAATAAGAGATGAGAGGTGTGCATGCTTTTAATGACTTGCAGTGGCTAGTTCATTGCATGCAATGCTATTAATTGGCAAATAAACATTGGTGACCCAGGAGGAAACGGTGCTAAGCACGTGGACCTATGCAGAATGAGTATCAACCAATGGATGATGGATTTTAATTGTTAAACAATTCAATGAGGGAAGCTTAGCTACAAATTCAATGACTTACTCACCTAGACGGAGGGAGTAGCAAGTACTAGTACTACAATAGTGGGCTCAAATAGCAATTTTGTCTCATGCAAGAGCGTGGCTACTATATGCGTGCTCCAAGGCACCGCACCACGTGAGCGTTCGCAACTGCCAAGTTCGGGTTGCGCTTGGCTCTTCGCCTCTTCGAGAAGATGAACAATGATGTTACTCCTACTTCTACAGTATCGAATCCACTGCTGCATGTCCATCCACCTCGTGCGGGAGGGATAGCATGTAGCGAAAGCTTCTACTTACTGCTCCTGCCTTTGCGTCTATGATAGGTGGGCCCAACAGGTGGTTGGCCCTCTTGTCATGCAGCCAAAGGTAGGTGCAGTTAAGGCACCGGAGCTCAGTCCGCGAGGGAGAGGGCGTTGTAGTAATCAAATTTCTCGGTCTTGTACGAGTTGACGCGACACATCAAAGCACTGCACTTGATATAAGTCTTTTTACACATTTCAAATAGACTACAACATACGGATGTATGTAGACATATTCTACTTCGTATGTAGTCACTTGTTGCAATCTCTAAATAGACTTATATTTGGAAACGAAGGGAGTACAATGCATGCATGCATGCCGTGACTTTCCTTTTGATACTTGCATGTGTTGATTTGGTGCACCTTGCCAAATTTTGACTATAAATTTAACTCACCAAATTTTCATGCATGTCACAAAAAATTACGGGGCTGTTTGGATTGTGACTATGTTTGTCTTATGTTGCCACATTATTTTTCCCACGCTTGCCACACTTGCCTAACTTGAGTTGCTCAAATTGTTAGACACACTTTGGCTTGCCTAAGGGAATCTTGCCACAATTTTTGTGTGTATGACATGTGGGGTTCACTGCTAATAAAAAAATTCTTGTCTTAGGTGTCGCTAATAAAAAAGACTTATATTTAGGAACGGAGGGAGTAGAAAATATAAATAATAATGCATGTTGGGGCAACCCACGTTTCCGCTAATTTTAGCCGTGGGCTTGTTCACAATTTTTACGAGGGGTGGTTGTTCATTTAATGGAGGGACTTGTAGTACCAGACTTGAACGATACAAAGTGCGACCTGACACACCATAACACCACTTGGAACAAGTGGGTAGCTATCTCAAAAAACAATAAACAACTAAAAAACCCGCGACCTGGCATGTAGTACACAATTTTAAACGATTGTTTTGATGGAGTGAAAAAGGAAAACTAGCCCACTACGTATATATAGGCCGGAGCCTCCGCACTTGCTTGCTAGGATTGCTCTGTTCACACACTCTCATCCTCTCCAGATCTAAACAAGATAGGGGTGGTAACACTGTCTTTCTCCCTTCAAAAAACACTGTCTTTCTATCCTCACTGCTGGTTACAGATCCGGACGTATCCCCCTCCACCGGTGAAGGGGAGGAGGGGCATCATTTAGGCCATCGTCGATAGCGAGGGAGGAGACCCACTACCACCGTTATCTTTGGCCGAGCGCCGGTGCGGGAGGTCCTCCGATCCCTTCGTCGTTGCTTGTGGGCGGATCCGGCCTCCTGCCGCCCACCTATCCACATCCCGACGACCTTCACATATATCTTCGTTTGAAACCGCCATAGCTCTACTTCCCCAGCCCGCTACATCACTGCATGTGCATCATTTTCTACCTCTCAGCCCCTCTCGATCGGATGGTACAATGTCACCTATTTTTTTTCTATTGTTAGAGGTAAAGCTACTTCATGGAGTCGAATCTTGTACTTCCTCCGTCCAAAAATACTTGTCATTGAAATGGATGTATCTAGATGTATTTCAGTTCTAAACACATCCATTTTGACAACAAGTAATTCCGGACAAAGGGAGTACTTGGTTCAAACAAGAAATAAAGTGGGGGTGGGGAATTTAGTATGTACATCGGACTTGGTACAAACAGGAAGGAAAGGGGGTGAAAGTAGTACAGACTGGTCATCCAACCGGTCTCTTGGTCGAAAAGGCAAATGTAGGGGTAACGATGTACACTGTGGTATGACCAGGACTAGATTTGCTATCCACACATAGGAGTAGGTGGCTAGAGTGAACAAAAATGGGACCAACCCAGATATGTTTCTTAGATGTTTGTTTCTCGGGGCAACAAACTATGAATCACCACTTTTTGCCCCTGTTTACGTACATCGTGCTGGACTGCTGGTGCACCCACTGTCCCATGCCCTTATAACAAATATTTAGCTGTTCTTAATCTAATGTCCCTGGTAAAAATGAAGCCATGCCACTGTTATAAGCCTTGACAAGTTTAGCCAAAAGTTTTTGCCTGTAATTGTTTGAGACTCAAACTGTTTCCTCTGTACCTTTTTGTGCAAACAGGGATATCCAATTCACCTGGTTGCTGTTGTGACCTTTTGGTGCAATGCACAAAACTCTTCTTAAAAGAAGTGACTTTTATGCTGTTTAACTAGAATGTCAGAATGGAACAGTTGGTTCATTTCGGTGGAACTGCACAAAGGGAGATCTGTGTTCCAATCCTCATCATCCATATTGGTGCCATAACCTTCCTTTAGGTAAGAATGATATTTAATGCATGTGTTCATCTCTATTTTCCGACTGCCATGAGAAAATAATGCTATTTTTTACTAGTACACTTGTACTCCCTCACTGACAAAACCAATTCTGGAATAGAAGGCCAATCATGTACTTGGTTTCACCAACTGGTGAGGAGAAAGAGAAACAGAGCATGAAAAGGAAGAATAAGAAGAATAAATAGTGCCAAGGCAATCTTGCTGAAGCCAGAGGCCTCAGTCGAGGCCATTCAAGGGCTCCGGCAACGACTACCTTACATGTGAGACGATCCTCCAGGGAGACCTTCCACTTCTGCTGTCTCACTTAATTAATTAGGAGTACTTAAGTACCACTAATTTAATGCTGCCTAATTTTCCTGTCGGAGTTAAACAAATCTTTAGTAGGACCCTATGCTGAATCATGTACGTGTGTATGTTTGTCTATGGAGGTGAATCATGTGGTAGAGCAGGGAGGGAATATTATTGGTGTCATGACATAATAGTACTATTGTTTTGCATGTCAATTTATTGCCATTGGTTCAATGAGGCAATGTTTTGTGAATTGTCCATCATGAATTTGATGCTACTATTTGAGTAATATGCTAATGTCTTCCTATCCTTTCTCACTAAGCTAATGAAGGTTTCACCTTGTTCCTACTTGTGCAAACAGGGATCATGTTGTGCCAATCATACATTTTAGTGGAACTACACAAGACAATACAATGAACTGTATCCCAGCCAGTGCTTTAACTTTGCTGGAAGTTCTTGATAATCTTTCGATATAATCTCAGCACTGGTAAACAAGAGTGATTTCAACCATACATTTGAAGTGCACAAAAATATACACTATTGAGTGATTCCAGTGAGTGCTTTATCATCTCTTATGGGACTACATGAATAAGCTTTTTTCTCAGGTTGGTACGTGCCTAAGGCCTTCATCCATATTAGTTTGTTGTCATCTCTATTTGTATCGTTCTACTATCATGAGAAACTCCTTTATCTTTGCACGTTAAAGTTTTGCAACCTATGATAAATGGCAATGCTTTGAGTGTTGAGCTAATTGGCACTGATTAAATAAACTAATACCTCTCTTTAAGCAAGACTACTATGTTGCTAACTTTACCCATTAAGATAATGAGGGTGCTTCTATTTTTTAGTGTATGTTTCATCAACTAGTCCCACTATTACAGTAATCTCACTCTCTCAATATATGTGCCAACAGGGATGCTCGATTTTGGTGGAACTGCACAAAAACTTTGGGTGCTTCATTGCCTCGACAGCTTCCGTCCTTTCCTGTCAGTCACTAATCTCGGCTTGCTTTCTTCCTTTGCTGGGAGTTGCTTCGCTTATCTCGGCTTCCAGTCAAAGGAAATAGTAATTGATATGCTACCTCACACAGGTTGGTACTGGTCTTTATCCTGATTATTGTTGCTTGTCATGTATTGGTAATTTGGTATTGTGCTACTATTTGCTGATTTTATATAGGAGTAACTTGGAGCCTGAACTCGCAGGAAAACCATTGCATTGGGTGATTTCAGTAGAACTGCACAAAATGATCAGCTGGACAGATACTTATGCTGCTGCCATGTACTCCAAAGTTCACTCAGACAAGCATCGATGCTAACAAGAAGTGCCTATATTCATTAGAGTATCAACATGCGTCAACCAGTTGTCAAACTCCCAAGTATTAGGAGAGTGAATGCCAAAAATATTGCTTGGCGCATAGCCCAGAAGAACACAATCCAGTCTTTGGTCCCAACTTGTGCCTTTTGGTTATCGGCAGATATGGTAGCAAACTGTATGGCATGGAGTCTAAAGATTCCAGACAAGTTGGTTGACACGTATATTCATCTGGCACTTAATCAGTCTGCACGCCAGGGATGCTCCATTTCAGTTGAACTGCACAAAAAATTTGGGTGGTTCATTTTCTCAGGGCCAGTTCTTTTCGGCGGCTTAAAAAATAAGCTGCCTCTCCCCCGCTTTTCCCATAAGACACCTCCTATATTCGTTGGGGCTTCTAAACTAGTCATGGGATAAATATTCTAGAAGTCTCAAAAAAATTTAGAGGCGGCTTATTTTTTAAGCTGGGGAGAGGCAGTTTATTTTTTAAGCCGCCCAAAAGAACTGGCCCTCAACCGCCTCCTTTCTCGTCTGCAATGTAGAATTTTGGCGAGCTACAGGACCAAGATGAGCCAGTAAACTAGTTGGATGAAAGTAGTGGCCAAGTTGCTCAAACCTCGCTCGGCACGAGGCCACTATTAGAGGAGAAACCTACAAGCAAAGTTCAGATTGTCTGTGCTGCCTCTTATGTACTTGAAAGTTTACTCGTACAAGAACTAATTTTAGCAAGAAGTACCTCCGACTGAACACCATTTACCAGTCTATACCATAGGTAATTAAAGTTTGTCCATGGATCATATTGGCTGTGATCTTAATCATTTGGATGCATAAACATACCGAACATGTGTATATCTGAATCTTTTTGTGAGTTATGTATGAATATTGTCGTGTGATCTATCAATCATTTGGACGCATAGATATGCTGAGCTTGTGTATATATGAATCTTTTGAGTTGTTCATAGTGAATGTTGGCTATGAATATGAATGTGTCCTGTGAACCTGAGTTCGATACGAATGTTTAACTTTTCTGTTGTATTTGTGTGTGAACTTGTTAGTATGCCTACTATGGGGTATGTGATGTGTGGGTGTCAATGGCACACCTTCTTCCCGAGAAGAATTGCACCTGCTTTGTTAGGGTAGCAACGGCGCATCAACTATTTTTAATCTTTTTAGTACTCTGTCTTCCCCTCTCCCCCGCTCAACCCCTGCCGTAATGTTTTCGGCCTCAAAACAAACATAGTACTGCGTTGTTTTTGGGGCTTGATGAAAAATCGAGTGCTAGTTTCTGTAGGTTGGCCCGCCTAGCAAATGGGCTCCTGGTCCACCCTGACGGACTGGGAGGCTAAAAATACAAGTTGTATGGTGCAGAGGCAAGTAAAAAAATGCTATCGAAAGCCATCCACTGAAGAAAGAAAAATCGCTCCTGATGTGCTTCTTCAGTCATGCCACCGGCCCCCTCTTTGATCCAGTTCGCTCGGGGATCTGGTATCATTTTTTTCCAGAGGACGAACAAGTATCAACTAGGCTTAGGTTTTGTATTTTAACATGCGTAGCCCACGACATACGGAGACAGTGGTTTCAACTAATTTTTTGAGGTCCATACCGGCCTATGGGCTTTTTCTTAAAGATCGGCAGCCCAATGTACTTTTTTAATAAAAGGCAGGTCTCTATTCTATTTATCTATATATAAGAATAATAATGTTGTGTTCAATTTATGTTTTCCCTTCTAACCACATTATATATATTTATATTATTACTATTATCGTATATTTTATAGAGACTTATATATACATTATAAAAACATCCCACGTGTTATTAACTTATAAAAGTAAATGTTTAACAGAAGTTGGCAAGGAAAATCCTGGTTGTTTTTGACTCACAGGCAAGGAAAATCCTGGTGATTGCGTGCAAAAGCTTGCAAAGATTTTAAGGACCAATTTAATAATAATGCGCTCATTTTTATTTTGAGCAATAACTCGCTAATTTGTTAATTATATATATATAAAATGTGCCTCTCTGGTTTATTCTTTGATATTAATTGCTCCTTCTAACATAACATTATATATATAACGAGCCCCGCTAATTCATGTATTTCAAGGAAGTGCAAATGGGCTGGGATTTCTTAGAAAATATAAATGGGCCTGATTGATGCAAAATTATTTGTTCACCCAGCCCAGCAAATGGACTGTACATTCTAGAAAACATGGGTTAAATATATGCCACATTTTTGCAGGCTGACATGTGGGCCAATTGGTCGAAGCCTACGTAGGGTGTTGTCAACTTGGTCAACAAATGATTGTGACATCCACAACCATTGGATTTATATCCAACGGCCAGCATGCACCTTCAATCTCTCGTCTTCTTCCTCCAGTGCCACTGGGACCGCCTGGTCCGGCCTCCGGCGGCTAGCGGCTCTGCTTAGCACGCATTGCTGTGAAGCGCTACCCCACCGCCGGCCAGGCTATCCCTCCACCCCTCGACGCCTCATGTTATTCTCCACAGACTGCATCCCCACGCTGCAATAGAACTAGTTATAACCCTTCTCCTCCTCTCAATCTGCGACTCCACTGCCGCGTCTTCCCATCTCCGAGTCGTTCCCGTCCGGGGCCTCGCCATCGTCCACCGCCTTGCTGCGCTCGGTGCAGCGTAGTCAACAAACAAGAGTCATCGGAAGAGGACTATACGTGGAAAGCCTAACGGCTGGGACCCATGAGGTCCATGGTCGCACACATGGAAAGTTCCTCCTTATTAAGCTGAAAACAAATATTTCCTCCACCTGACAGCTGGGACCCACCGGCTGTATCTTCGCATGGAAGGAAGTGCCTCCTTGTTTTGTGAAAAAAATTATTCATCCCGTTGACAGCTGGGACCCGTCAGATTTGGTGGCTGACTTGTGGGCCTACTAAGCGGACGTGTACGCACGGCTTTGTCAACTTAATCAACAAATGATTCTAGCAGCTGGACCGTTGGATGTTAATCCAACAGCCATGCTCCTTCTTCAACCTCTGTTCTTGCTCCTGTCTCCCGTGGGCGGCACCGCAGCTGTGCTGCCGCGCACCCGAACCAGTCAAGTTTCCCACTCCTCTCCATCTGCGACTCCACTGCCCCGTCTTCCGCATCTCCGGGTCGTTCCAGTCTGGGGCCTCGCCGTCGTCCATCGGCCTTGGTGCGCTCGGCACGGTGTGGTCAACGTGGGCAACAACCGAGATTCATCGGAAGATGACTGTACGTGAGACAGTGGGGACGCACCACGCCCATGGACGCATGCATGCAACAGAACGCAGCGTGGTCAACGTGGTCAAGGAACGATTTCCATCAGAAGTGTACTATACGTGGAGAGGCTTACAGCTGGGTCCACGGCCACAGCAAGGAAGTGCCTCCTTATGACGCGGAAAATAATGATTCCTCCACCTGACAGCAGGGACCCACTGGATGGGCCACCGTATTTTGCGAAAACAATGTTTCCCGCCTGATTGCTGGGACCCACCTAACGGGCCACCGTATTTCACGAAAAAACATTCCCCCGCTGTCAGCTCGGACCCATCGGAAGTGCCTCCTTATTAAGCAGAAAAATGAATACTCCCCATGCTAGCAGGGACCCACCTTGGTGGGAGGCTGACTTGTGGGCCCACTAAGTTGATGGGGAGGGAGGGCTTTGTCAACTTAGTCAATATGAATGATTCTAGCTCCAGCGACCATACAATGTCCATCCAACGGCCGTACTGCTTCTTTAACCTCTGGTCTTCTTGTTCCAGCCGCCCAAAGCAGCGCCGGTCGTGCCGCGTGCTCCTGCCTCCCGTGGCCGGCAGTGATGCCGCGGAGGCCTCACCGCCCCCTACTACTTCCGCCGTTGGCCAGGCCATCCCTCTACTCACCCACACTCCATGTTATTCTACGGCGACGGCAACCTCACACCAAAACCGAACGAGTGAACCCTCATACTCCTCTACACGTGGGCATCCACTGCCGCGTCTTCCCCAGCTCCGCGTCACCCCCTTCCTTCCTAGGCCTCGCCGTCGTCCACCGCCCTGGTGCTCTCGGCGCGGCGTGGTCAACATGGTCAAGGAACAACTTCCATCGGAAGAGTACTGTACGTGGAGAGGCTGACAGCTGGGTCCACGGCGGCCGCAAGGAAGTGCCTCCTTATTATGCGGAAAATAATGATTCCTCCACCTGACAGCAGGGACCCACCGGACGGGCCACCGTATTTCAGGAAAAAAACATTTCCCCTTGACTGCTGGGACCCACCAACTACATCTTCGCACGCAAGGAAGTGCGTTTGGGCAAAAAAATGATTCGCCCCCCTGACTGTTGGGACCCACCAGCTACATCTTCGCACACAACGAAGTGCCTGACAGTCAGGACCCACCTGGTCGAAGCGTACGCAGCGTTGTCATTCTGGTCATGAACGTGTACGTACATACTGGTGGATGTAGAGGCGCGCATGTGTCTTAGTAGAGGCGCACACGTAGCATGTACATGTACGTACAGCGGCCAGTGTGCAAGAAAGAAAATACGGCCACATACGTACATATGGGCGGGGTCTCGAACGCCTACTCGCGCATACGTACGGCCAGGGCTCGTGTACATGGCTGGGTCGGAACGGAGAAACAACGTCGTCGTTGTGTTCATGGGGAGCCAACCGGCTGGGTCGGAACGGAATGTGTCGTCGTGTTCATCGGGAGTGCTTGGACGGAACAATCGATGGAAACAAGGCCTAGCGTACCGCAGAACGGAGGAAACAGACTTGTGTTCGACCGGCCACATTCGAAATGGGATCCTGTTCATCGGGAGGGGTCTGGCGTACCGCAAAATGGAGGAAACAGACTTGTGTTGGACCTCCTACGGTCGAAATGGGGTCCTGTTGATCGGGAGGGGTGTGGCATACCGCAAAACAGACGAAACGGACTTGTGTTGGAGTGCTACGGTCGAAACGGGGGTCCTGTTCATCCGGAGGGGTGTGGCGTACCGCAAAATGGGACTCCACGGGATACTGTTCATCTCCACCATCGACCTCCTCCAGCCTCCACGGGCTACTGTTCATCCACCGTCGACCTCCTCCAGCCTCCACCGTGCGCTACTCCACCGGCTACTGTTCAACCACCCCTATCCAAGGGCTCCTGTTCAACCACCCCTTCACGGGCTACTGTTCATCCACCCTCCACCGTCTACTGTTCATCCACCCCTCCACCGTCTACTGTTCATCTAGCCCTCCACGGGGTCGTCCTATTCATCCAGCCCTCCACGGGTTCCTGTTCATCCAGCCCCAACCGGCTAGATTGATCAGGGTCCTGTTCATCCAGAGGCAACACCACGGGGTCCTGTTCATCCACCCCCACCGCTCACTGTTCATCCAAACCCCCATGCAACACTCACTGTTCATCCATAGACAACATCGATCGGCTTTACTTAGCAGCAGTAGCGAAGGAATCGCTCGATCGCTCGGGTTCAGTAACGCGTAGCTTGCAGTGCAATCGCTCGGGTTTAGTTAGGCGACGCCTCGCTTGGGTTCAGTTAGAGCCCAATGCCTCGCACACACGCGTGTTGGTGTATGAGCTAAACGCGCATCGCTTGGCCCCCGACCACCCACCGTAACCGGGAACTCCCCGAAATTTTCCTCGCCCTTGCTTCTACCACGGTTTTTTTCCGTCATGGACGGCCCAAAGAATGTCATGCAGCTGCATCTTCGGCCTGCCCAGGACGAAAATCCCATTTTCTGTCATGATTTTTTGTCATAGAAGTAGGAACCCACCACATCTATGATGATACCGAGTTTTGTCACAATTATCGTCATAGAGGTGTCATAAGTATGACAGAAAAAAAAATTCGTTCGGCCCAAAATGTCACATATGTGTCTTTTTTGTAGTGTCTGTCGGCGCCTTGATTCCATCCCCTTCCTTCCCTCCCCTGCAATCATCATGAAGCCGGGTGGAATGCAACACCGAGAAGGTCTGGGGAGAGGTGGACTTGAGGAGGGAGCCTTCTCTGGTGGTGGTTACCAGAGGAGCTGGGATGCGTCGACGGGGCGGCGGCGACAACCCTAGCTTGCGTGATGCTATTGTTTGGGGAGAGAAATAAGGGCGTGGGGGCAGATGATAGTTACTTCGCGACAAAGGGAAAGTAAGGGAGGTGTTATCTGACACAACCAATCGGTGCTCTCGACCTGTGTTCTTTTTTTGTTCATGTGATGATGTGGAACGAGCGAGTAGGCGCCATTGATGCGTATCTTATTCCTTGCAAAGCCACCGCTCCCCCCACGTTTGTCTCCAGTTTACAAACGAAAGTACGTCCGGACCATGCTGCCTATTGATATAGGACTGTGTTGGATGACTTTTGCGGTCCGAGCAATGCAGTGCAAACATATGTGGGCGGTTTGAGGATCGGCATTGGAGATGCCTTTACGAAGATTTTGCTAAATGTTTCTTTCATGCTTATGGTTCTTTTTTGAAAAAGAACGGTTTTATTATATTAAAATGTAGCATCAAGTGGATAATAAGAATATTGAACGATATATGACCTCTGCATAGTTAAAGTGCACACAACCAACTAAATGAACCATCTAAGAAAGAATATAAAAATGATAAATTGGTAACACCGCAATAGTAAAGCCATATGGGACGGAAACTATGCCTATATCGACAAAGGAGGTGGACCGATCCGGAGATTATGCTGCCACCCTTGTTGGTTAAAACCATTCTCGCCACCAACTTCAACTGCATACACACTATCGTAAACAACGATAAATACTCTCTTCGATGCAACAAGACTATATACGAAGCATGTGCGTACAATGGTAAATAACCTGCATAGAAAAAGAGGTTTTTCTTTCCATTAACCTGCCTAACACGCTCATACCATCGGCGTAGGTTGCTGCTCGTCGGCTGAGCTACAACACTGTAGCCAGCCACCATGGAGCACCGATGACAGAGCCGGGAGGCGGTGGTGAAGGGAGCTCACCAGAGAGGCTTTCTCCTGCAATTGAGGGGTTGGGTGGTTAGCTAGGTCAAATAGATGGTGCATACAGGAGGACTTTACGAAAGAGCCGCCGTGGTGGATGCTAGAGCTACTCGTCAAGGTTGGACGTTGGAGCCAAAACATATTTTAGAGCACCTGCACCCTGGCCCTTCTTATCTAGACATCCATTCTCCGCACCAAAGATCCGTGCAAGTACATTTCTCGTTTTTGTTTCTCCCCGATTGCTTGTATCCGCGTTGGTATTTCCCCGAAGAGGAGAGGATGATGCAGACAACAACGGTAAGTATTTCCCTGATTTATGAAACCAAGGTTATCAATGAAGTAGGAGAACCAAGCAACAGTAAGTAAACGGATCCTGCACACAAATAACAAATACTTGCAACCCAACACGTAAGAGGGGTTGTCAATTCCTCCCTGGTATTAAGATAGATAAAACTGTATGAGATTTGATAAATAGATCTTGCAAAAACACAAAATAAAATAAATAAAGAAAAAGTGCTGCAAGCAAAAACACAAAATAAAATAAATAAATAAAAAGTGCAGCAAGGTAGTTTTGGGTTTTTGAAATAATAGATGTGAAAACAATATGATAGAAAATAGACCCGGGGGCCGTAGATTTCACTAGTGGCTTCTCTCGAGTAAATAGCATATGGTGGGCACACAAACTACTGTTGGGTAATTGATAGAAGAGCAAATAATTATGACGATATGCGAGGCAATAATCATGTATATAGGCATCACATCCAAGATTAGTAGACCGACTCCTGCCTGCATCTACTACTATTACTCCACACATTGACCGCTATCCGGCATGCATCTAGTGTATTAAGTTCATGGAGAAATAGAGTAATGCAATAAGAACGATGACATGATGTAGACAAGATCTATTCATTTAGGAGTAGACCCCATCTTTTTATCCTTAATAGAAGCAATATATGCGTTCCTTGCTACCCCTTCTGTCATTGGGTGAGGACACCGCAAGATCGAGCCCATCACAAAGCACCTCTTCCAAATTTATTCTCTGACGATATGTATAGCTAGTAGCCCTAAAGGTGTGTGCCATTCTAAAAGTATGGTGTGCACCTGAAGGATAGATAAAACTGATGATCCAAGTAGCCCCTAAGACTCAAGTCAATTTGCAAAATCGGCTTGAGGATCAACTCCTTGCTCGACAACATACTGTAGGAACAGAAACATGGTGTGCAGTAGCCCCCCAGACTCAGGTCGGGTGCGGCCGACTGACTCGAGGATTGTAATCTCCTCGAAAACCATACTGCACTTCACTACTGGAATTAGCTTATTTGTCGTCTGCCAACTCTTTGTCGTCCGCTGGCGGACGACAAAGAAGGCCTTTGCCGTCAGCCACGCGAAAACGGATGGCAAAGAAGTGGCTGATGGCAAACAAGGTATTTGCCATCAGCCAACTCTTTGTCGTCCGCTAACTGACGGCAAAGAAACTATGCCGCCCGCTAGCCGACGGCAAAGAGGTTGATGGGTCTAGTTATTGTGTCACCAACCCAAGCCCACCGGCCCCACCACTTTGCCGTCCGCAAGCGAACGGCAAAGAATCTTTGCCAACCGTTGGCGGGCGGCAAAGAGGCGGGTATGTTAACGGCCGTCCCGCCTCTACTATTTGCAATCTTTTACTTTCCGATCTAAAAATAAAAAAACCCAAAAATATTTTATCTTTTGTTTAACTATCTCTATCAGATCTCACTTTCACAAGTGACCATGAAGGGATTGACAACCCCTTTATCATGTTGGGTGCAAGTTGTTTGATTGTTTGTGCAGGTATTGGTGATTTGTGCGTTGTCTCATACTAGATTGCTACCTTGGTTCTCTAACTGATGGAAATACTTATCTCTACTTTGTTGCATCACCCTTTCCTCTTCAAGGGAAAAACCAATGCAAGTTCAAGAAATAGCAGGAAGACATTGGGGAATAATAAGTAGATGATGGGTTGCGAGAGTGACAGAAGCTTAACCCCTACTCTATGCGATATTCCGTAAGGGACTGATTTGGATCTATATGTTTCAAGCTATGGTTAGATTTATCTTAATTCTTCTTTCGTAGTTGTGCTTGCGTGAGGGGGTAATCATAAGTGGGTTGCTTGTTCAAGTAAGAACATCACCCTAGCACCGGTCCACCCACATATGAAAGTATCAAAGTAGTGAACGCGAATCAACTAAATATGATGAACATGACTAAGAAGTCACATGCATGTGTCCTCGAGAACGCTTTGCTAATTATAAGAAGTACTTTTGACTTGTCATTTGCTATAAAAAGGATTGGACCACCTTGCTGCACTCTTGGTACTATTGTAACTTGTTACAAATTACCTTGCTACAAAACTATTTGTTATCACTACTTACAACACTTGCAGAGAATACCTTGCTGAAAACCGCTTATCATTTCCTTCTGCTCCTCATTGGGTTCGACACTCTTGCTTTTCGAAAGGACTATGATTGATTCCCTATACTTGTGGGTCGTCACCATTTCCTTTCCTCATGTATTTTTTATATCTATTAAGAGAGAGAAAATAAACAAAACTAACTCACTACAACATCCCACGATCTTATCAATGTCGAAATCAACACATTTAGGCCCCGTTCGGAACGCCTCCAGCTTCTCCAAATCCTCGATTCCAGCTTCTCGTAGTCACTTCTAGCTTCTCTTGCGGATCCAGGAGCTTTCGGCTACTGAAAATGCTTCCCCGGTCCATGGAAGTGAAGTTGGGCTGCATGTGATGGGCTTAAGGCCCATTTCTCTGAAAATGGCAGCAGCCCACTGCATGGTTTTGTTGGGAGAGTGCAAGGCGAGGCATTGTTCGACTTGTCCTTCTAATTGAGCGAATCATTATTTACTTGGCGGTGGCAATCCTGAAGTAATTTTGTCGAACTCTTACGTCACCATTTCTAGGAGCTGCACTTACGCTACTCCGTGGTTTTACACTAGAGAGGGTCATCTCTGCGGAGCTGCAACGTTCAAGTTGGCCCCTCGCATGGAACCGGAGGAGCGCAGAGCCGGAGAGGATCCAAACATGGCCTTAGAGCATCTACAGTCGAGCACCCCAAACCCGCCTCAAATGCCCGGGCGGACGGCTCGGTCATTGACCGATCACGAAAATACGATCAAGACGGATGCCCCAAACGGGCCTCAAACGCTCGGGCTAACTAGAACCCCTCATATCCAACCAAATATGGGCAGATATGGGGGCGCCCTGATACGTCTCCAACGTATCTATAATTTTTGATTGTTCCATGCTGTTATATTATCATTCTCGGATGTTTTATAATCATTTTATAGCAACTTTATATCATTTTTTGGGAGTAACCTATTGACATAGGGCCCAGTGCCAGTTGCTGTTTTTTGCTTATTTTTTACTTCGCAGAATATCAATACCAAATGGAGTCCAACAACAACAACAACAACAACAAAGCCTTTAGTCCCAAACAAGTTGGGGTAGCCTAGAGGTGAAACCCATAAGATCTCGCAACCAACTCATGGCTCTGGCACATGGATAGCAAGCTTCCACGCACCCCTGTCCATAGCTAGCTCTTTGTCGATACTCCAATCCTTCAGGTCTCTCTTAACGACTCCTCCCATGTCAAATTCGATCGACCCCGCCCTCTCTTGACATTCTCCGCACGCTTTAGCCGTCTGCTATGCACTGGAGCTTCTGGAGGCCTGCGCTGAATATGCCCAAACCATCTCAAACGATGTTGGACAAGCTTCTCCTCTATTGGTGCTACCCCAACTCTATCTCGTATATCATCATTCCGGACTCGATCCTTCCTCGTGTGGCCACACATCCATCTCAACATACGCATCTCCGCTACATCTAACTGTTGAACATGTCGCCTTTTAGTCGGCCAACACTTCGTGCCATACAACATTGCGGGTCGAACCGCCATCCTGTAGAACTTGCCTTTTAGCTTTTGTGGCACTCTCTTGTCACAGAGAATGCCAGAAGCTTGGCGCCACTTCATCCATCCGACTTTGATTCGATGGTTCACATCTTCATCAATACCCCCATCCTCATGCAACATTGACCCCAAATACCGAAAGGTGTCCTTCCGAGGTACCACCTGGCCATCAAGGCTAACCTCCTCCTCCTCACACCTAGTAGTACTAAAACCGCACATCATGTACTCGGTTTTAGTTCTACTAAGCCTAAACCCTTTCGATTCCAAGGTTTGTCTCCATAACTCTAACTTCCTATTTACCCCCGTCCGACTATCGTCAACTAGCACCACATCATCCGCAAAGAGCATACACCATGGGATATCTCCTTGTATACCCCTTGTGACCTCATCCATCACCAATGCAAAAAGATAAGGGCTCAAAGCTGACCCCTGATGTAGTCCTATCTTAATCGGGAAGTCATCGGTGTCGACATCACTTGTTTGAACACTTGTCACAACATTATTGTACATGTCCTTGATGAGGGTAATGTACTTTGCTGGGACTTTGTGTTTCTCCAAGGCCCACCACATGACATTCCGTGGTATCTTATCATAGGCCTTCTCCAAGTCAATGAACACCATATGCAAGTCCTTCTTTTACTCCCTATATCTCTCCATAAGTTGTCGTACCAAGAAAATGGCTTCCATGGTCGACCTCCCAGGCATGAAACCAAACTGATTTTTGGTCACGCTTGTCATTCTTCTTAAGCGGTGCTCAATGACTCTCTCCCATAGCTTCATTGTATGGCTCATCAGCTTAATTCCATGTTAATTAGTACAACTTTGAACATCCCCCTTGTTCTTGAAGATTGGTACCAATATACTCTGTCTCCATTCTTCTGGCATCTTGTTTGCCCGAAAAATGAGGTTGAAAAGCTTGGTTAGCCATACTATCGCTATGTCCCCGAGACCTTTCCACACCTCAATGGGGATACAATCAGGGGCCATCGCCTTGCCTCCTTTCATCCTTTTTAAAGCCTCCTTCACCTCAGACTCCTGGATGCGCCGCACAAAACGCATGCTGGTCTCATCAAAGGAGTCGTCCAGTTCAATGGTAGAACTCTCATTCTCCCCATTGAACAGCTTGTCGAAGTACTCCCGCCATCTATGCTTAATCTCTTTGTCCTTCACCAAGAGTTGGCCTGCTCCGTCCTTGATGCATTTGACTTGGCCAATATCCCTCGTCTTCCTCTCCTGGATCTTAGCCATCTTATAGATGTCCCTTTCACCTTCCTTCGTGCCTAACCGTTGGTAGAGGTCCTCATATGCCCGACCCCTTGCTTCACCAACAACTTGCTTTGCGGCCTTCTACGCCATCTTGTACTTCTCTATATTGTCTGCACTCCTATCTAGGTATAGGCGTCTGAAGCAATCTTTCTTCTCTTTAATCGCCTTCTAGACATCATCATTCCACCACTAGGTATCCTTATCTTCGCTTCTCCTTCCCCTGGACACTCCAAACTCCTCCGAGGCCACCTTACGAATGCAAGTCGCCATCTTCATCCACACATTGTCCGCATCCCCTCCTTCCTCCCAAGGGCCCTCCTTAATTACCCTCTCCTTGAACACCTAAGCTACCTCCCCCTTGAGCTTCCACCACTTTGTTTTAGCGACCTTGGCACGCTTATCCCGCTGGACATGAATCCGAAAGCGGAAGTCAGCAACCACCAGCTTATGCTGGGGTACAACACTCTCCCCAGGTATCACCTTACAGTCTAAGCATGCACGCCTATCTTCTCTTCTCGAGAGGATGAAATCAATCTGGCTAGAGTGTTGGCCACTACTAAAAGTCACTAGATGTGATCCTCTCTTTCTAAAGAGGGTGTTAGCTACAATCATGTTGTAGGCTAGAGAAAAGCTTAAGACATCTTCTCCTTCTTGATTCTTGAAGCCATAGCCAAAGCCCCCATGCACCCCTTCAAAACCTATGTTAGATGTACCCACATGGCCACTGAGGTCTCCTCCTATGAAGAGCTTCTCACCAATCGGTACACACCTAACCATGTCTTCCAAGCCTTCCCAGAACTCCCTCTTGGTGTTCTCATTGTGGCCTACTTGCGGGGCATACGCGCTGATAACATTGAGAACCAAGTCCTCAACTACCAGCTTGACCAGGATAATCCAGTCCCCACGTCTCCTGACGTCTACCACTCCATACTTGAGGCTCTTGTTGATCAAGATGCCTACGCCATTTCTGTTTGCAGCCGTCCCCGTGTACCACATCTTGAAGCCGGTATCCTCCACCTCCTTCGCCTTCTATCCTCTCCATTTGGTTTCTTGGACGCAAAGGATATCAACACCTATCCTCACTGCTGCATCAACTAGCTCCCGAAGCTTCCCTGTCAGAGACCCTATGTTCCAGCTACCTAAGCGAATCCTCCTAGGCAACAAAACTTTTTGGAGAATTTTTCTCGTCCAGTGATACGTCTCCGACTTATCTATAATTTATGAAGTATTCACGCCATGTTTACAACAATTTTATATGGTTTTGGTATGATTTGATTAGAACTAACCCAGACTGACGTTGTTTTTAGCAGAACTACCGTGGTGTCATTTTTTATGCAGAAATAAAAGTTCTCGGAATGGGTTGAAAACTTACGGCGATTATTTATGAACCAAAGAGAACCCCTAAGCACAAGAGTTGGACCAGAAGAGTCCCTAGGTGACGAAAAGGTAGGGGGACGCGCCCTACCCCCTAGGAGGGTGCTCCTACCTTGTCGCTGCCTCGTGGACCCCCTTGACGTGAGACCGACGCCAAAAATTCCTATAAATACCAAAAACCCCAGAAATAAACCTAGATCTGAACTTCCGCCACCGCAAGCTTCTGTAGCCAGGAAAAAGCAATCTAGGCCATCTTCGGCACCATACCGGAGGGGGCCATCATCACGGGTGGCCATGGAGGACGATCCCGAAGGGGCCGTCATCACCACAGAGGCCAAGGACCAGAGGGAGAACCTCTCGCCATCTAGGGGGGGCATGGAGGAGTAAGCACAAGGGGGAGACCCTCTCTCCATCTCTCTCGGTGGCGCCAGAGTGCCACCGGGGGAATCATCGCTGCGGTGATCGTCTTCATCAACATCACCATCTTCATCACGTTCCTCATCTCTTTTCGGCGGTCCACTCTCCCGCACCCCACTGTAATCCCCTACTTGAATATGGTGCTTTATGCCACATATTATGATCCAATGATGTGTTGCCATCCTATGATGTTTTGAGTAGATTTGTTTTGTCGTTTGGGTTGACTGATGATCAAGATTGGTTTGAGGTGTATGTTTTATTTTGGTGTTGTCCTATGGTGCATTCCATGCCACACACACGTGAAGGATTCCTGCTGCAGGGTGCTGCAATATGTTCATGATTCGCTTATAGTTGGTTGCTTGAGTGATAGAAGCATAAACCCGAGTAAGGGGGTTGTTGCGTATGGGATAAAGGGGACTTGATACTTTAATGAGATGGTTGGGTTTTACCTTAATGATTGATACGTCTCCAATGTATCTACTTTTCCAAACACTTTTGCCCTTGTTTTGGACTCTAACTTGCATGATTTGAATGAAACTAACCCGGACTGACGCTGTTTTCAGCAGAACTTCCAATATGTTGTTTATTGTGCAGAAAACAAAACTTCTCGGAATGACCTGAAAATCCACGGAGATAATTTTTGGAAAATATAAAAAATACTGGCAAAAGATGAAGGCCAGGGGGCTGACACCCTGTCCACGAGGGTGGGGGCGCGCCCTCCCCCCTGGGCACGCCCCCCTATCCCATGGGCCCCCTGGAACTCCGCCGACCTCAACTCCAACTCTATATATTCTGTTTCACGTAGAAAAAAATCAGAGAGAAAGTTTCATCACGTTTTACGACACGGAGCCGCTGCCAAGCCCTAATCTCTCTCGGGAGGGCTGATCTGGAGTCCGTCCGGGGCTCCGGAGAGGGGGATTGGTCGTCGTCGTCATCATCAACCATCCTCCATCACCAATTTCATGATGCTCACCGCCGTGCGTGAGTAATTCCATCATAGGCTTGCTAGACGGTGATGGATTGGATGAGATTTACCATGTAATGAAGTTAGTTTTGTTAGGGTTTGATCCCTAGTATACATTATGTTCTGAGATTGATGTTGCTATGACTTTGCTATGCTTAATGCTTGTCACTAGGGCCCGAGTGACATGATTTCAGATCTGAACCCATTATGTTTTCATGAATATATGTGAGTTCTTGATCCTATCTTGCAAGTCTATAGTTACCTATTATGTGTTACGATCCGACAACCGTGAAGTGACAATAATCGGGATACTTCTCGGTGATGACCATAGTTTGAGGAGTTCATGTATTCACTATGTGCTAATGCTTTGTTCCGGTTCTCTATTAAAAGGAGGCCTTAATATCCCTTAGTTTCCACTAGGACCCCACTGCCACGGGAGGGTAGGACAAAAGATGTCATGCACGTTCTTTTCCATAAGCACGTATGACTATATTGGGAATACATGCCTACATTACATTGATGAACTGGAGCTAGTTCTGTGTCACCCTATGTTATATCTATTACATGAGGAATCGCATCCGACATAATTATCCATCACTGATCCAATGCCTACGAGCTTTTCACATATTGTGCTTCGCTTATTTACTTTTCCGTTGCTACTGTTACAGTTACTACAAAACTATTATCTTTACTTTTGCCACTGTTACCATTACTATCGTACCACTTTGCTACTAAATACTTTGCTGCATATACTAAGTTATCCAGGTGTGGTTGAATTGACAACTCAACTGCTAATACTTAAGAATATTCTTTGGCTCCCCTTGTGTAGAATCAATAAATTTGGGTTGAATACTCTACACGCGAAAGCTGTTGAGATCCCCTACACTTCTGGGTTATCAAGACTAATTTCTGGCGCCGTTGCCGGGGAGCATAGCTCTATTCTTTGAGTCACTTGGGATTTATATCTGTTGATCACTATGAGGAACTTGAAAGACGAAAGAACCAAGATTTTTCCCTCAACTACGAGGGGAGGTAAGGAACTGCCATCTAGCTCTGCACTAGATTCTCCTTCTGTTTTGAGTAAGCTTGCGACACCTAGACCTGCTACTGCTATGAATTCTGATATGTCGCATGTTATTGATGATGCCACTTCTGCTATGCATGATACTTATGATGAAACTACTTTTGTGCGTGATACTACTATGTCATTAGGTGAATTTCTTGATGAACAACTTGCTAGGGTTAGAAAGAATGAAATTATTGAAGATGCTATTACTAATGATAGTGATGATGAAAGTTCTCCCCCTGATTATGAATTACCTGTTGCTCCTGAGGGTTACGTTATGAATGAGGGAGCTGCTAAAGCTATTTTTGCTTGCAAAGATAGATATGATATTAAAAAGTTATTAGCTAAATGGAAGCAGCAATCCCTTAATGCTAGAATGAAACCTGACCCCACTTTTGCTACTTCACCTATCTGTGTTACTGATAAGTATTATGAATTCTCTGTTGATCTCTGAGATTATTACTTTGGTTGAGTCTGATCCTTTTTATGGCCTTGAATCTGAAACTGTTGTGGCACATCTTACCAAGTTAAATGATATAACCACCCTGTTTACTAATGATGAGAAGTCTCGCTATTATTATATCCTTAAGATATTTCTGTTCTCATTAAAGGGTGATGCTAAGACTTGGTTTAATTCTCTTGATCCTGGTTGTGTGCGTAGTCCCCAGGATATGATTTATTACTTCTCTGCCAAATATTTTCATGCTCATAAGAAACAAACTGCCTTGCGGGAAATATATAATTTTGTGCAAATCAAATAAGAGAGTCTCCCACAAGTTGGGGGAGGCTTCTCCGATTACTTAATGCTCTGACAGATCATCCTCTTAAGAAAAATGAAATACTTGATATCTTTTATAATGGACTAACCGATGCTTCCAAGGACCACTTGGATAGTTGTGTTGGTTGTGTTTTCAAGGAAAGAACAGTCGACGAAGATGAATTACTATTGAATAATATGTTGACTAATAAAATAATTGGACTCTTCCTGAGGCAATTCCTGTACCAATTGAGCCAACTCCTGAGCATATTCCTAAACCCACTCCTAAGAAGAGAGGTGTTCTATTTCTCAATCCTGAAGATATGCAAGAGGCAAAGAAATCAATGAAAGAAAAAGGTATTAAAGCTGAAGATGTTAAGAATTTACCACCTATTGAAGAAATACATGGTCTTAATCTACCGCCTATTGAAGAGACACATTGTCTTGACGACCCGACACAAGTAGTAAAGGTAAATTCTCTCTATAGATATGATAAAGTTGAAATTCCCTCTACTAAATTTCATAGCCCATGCTTAGATGAATTTGATGACTTTATGGCTAGACAAGAAAATTTTAATGCTTATGTTGGTAGAGAACTAAAGAATAATTCTTTCGAGATATGACGCTTGAGTGATTATATGGCTAGAGTTAAAGATGAACTTAAACTCATTAGCAAATATGCTTCTATGGTTACCACTCAAGCTGAACAAGTACTTAAAGCTCAAAATGATTTGCTCGATGAATTAAATAATAAACATGACTTTGCTATTAGAGTGGCTACTAGAACTGGTAAAATGACTCAGGAACCTTTGTATACTGAAGGCCATCCTAAGAGAATTGAGCAAGATTCTCAGAGAAATAATTTAGAGGCACCTAGTTCTTCTAAGAATAAAAAGAAAAACGATAGGACTTTGCATGCTTCTAGTGAACCTGTTATAGACACACCTGAGAATCCCAATGATATTTCTATTTCTGATGCTGAAACACAATCAGGTGATGAACATGAACCTAGTGGTAATGTTAATGATAATGTTCATGTTGATACTCCACCTAGCAAAAATAATGAAGTAGAGGTTGAACCTGCTGTTGATCTTGATAACCCACAATCAAAGAATCAATGTTATGATAAGAGAGATTTTGTTGCTAGGAAGCACGGTAAAGAAAGAGAACCATGGGTTCAGAAACACATGCCCTTTCCTCCTAAACCATCCAAGACAAAGGATGATGAGGATTTTGAGCGCTTTGCTGAAATGATTAGACCTATCTTCTTACGTATGCGCTTGACTGATATGCTTAAATTAAATCCTTATGCTAAATATATGAAGGATATCATTACAAATAAAAGAAAGAAACCGGAAGCTGAATTTTCCACCATGCTTGCTAATTACACTTTTAAGGGTGGAATACCAAAGAAACTTGGAGATCCAGGGGTACCAACTATACCATGCTCCATTAAAAGAAATTATGTTAAAACTGCCTTATGTGATCTTGGAGCCGGTGTTAGTGTTATGCCTCTCTCTTTATATCGTAGACTTGAATTGAATAAGTTGACACCTACTGAAATATCTTTGCAAATGACTGATAAATCAACTGCTATACCTGTCGGTATTTGTGAGGATGTACCTGTTGTGGTTGCAAATGTCACTATCTTAACGGACTTTGTTATTCTTGATATTCCCGAGGATGATAGTATGTCGATTATCCTTGGTAGACCCTTTTTGAATACTGCAGGGGCTGTTATTGATTGCAACATAGGCAATGTCACTTTTCATGTTAATGGTGATGAGCATATGGTACACTTTCCGAGGAAACAATCTCAAGTTCATAGCATCAATTCTATTAGAAAAGTTCCAACTATCATTATTGGAGGTTTTGAATTTCCTCTTCCTACTGTCAAGAAAAAGTATGATATTCTTATTGTTGGGGATGTTCATATCCCCATTGAGGTAACTTAGTGCTATTCGAAATTTCTCTAGTTCTGTGTTATTCGGAATGAGTTTGCTAACAAGACTTGATCAACCTTGTTAGTGGATTCATTTTGATGATCATGAGATGGATGAAACTAGAAGGCACAACCTTCTGTACCCTCTTTTTACTTTGTGTTATTTAGAATAAATAAAGAAAAAAGTATTATCTGTCTGTTTTCTGAATTATCCATGCAATAAAAATATCCCGAAAATAAAAGTGCTCCAAATGCCCTGCAAATTTAGTATGATTTTTTATGGAATATTTGAGGGTTTTAGGCACTAAAAACACTGCAGGAGGGGCAAGCACCTGGCCAGAGGGTGGAGGGCACGCACACACCCTCTGGGCGCGCCCCCCTGTCTAGTGGGCCCACGGTGGCCCCCCTCCACTTATTCCTGCACCCACACACTCCATGTTCTTCCCAAAAAAAATCCTCATCCAGCTCAAGCACGAGTTTTAGCTTGTTTTGCTGCGATTTTTCGATCTCCTTGCTCAAAGCTCCATTCACAAAACTACTTGGGGAGATTGTTGCTTGGTATGTGACTCCTCCATTGGTCCAATTAGTTTTTGTTCTAGTGATTTATTCATTGCAAATTTTTGCTGCATAAGTGACCCTGTTCTTGAGCTTGCATGTTAAATTTATGAGGTCCCAAGTAATTCTAATGCATGATATAGGCTCTAGGCACTTGTAGGAGTAGTTGCTACCAATCTTGTTTAGTTTTATTCACTTTTATTTTGGAGTTACTAAAATTTCAGAAATTTTCAGAAAATGTTAAGGAGATATTTGAGGGGTTCTTCTAGCCAAGGCTCTCAAGATAAACAAGCTAAAGAGAAGGAAAAGGCTAAGTATAATCTTCCTCGCGTAGCGAAAGTACGTCCGTGTGAATGGCTATGCGATGATTTCTTAAGAGAAGCCGGTATTTATGAAGACTTTTATTCCTTGGTTGAAAAGGCTGGCCTCACCGACTTACTCCATGACCGGATCAATCAATATCTCTTACTCACCAATACTTTCATGCAAAACTTTTATTATTATCCTAAGAACTCACCTCCATCAGTATCATTTCATTTATATGATGAATTCAGGGAAATGTCTTTATGTAATTTTTGCGTGGTATGTAGGATACGCTTTCATGGAGAATTAGATGAACCACGTCGTAAAGATGTGGATGGCTTTGTTAACACCATCACTGTAGGGGATCCAAAGAAGGGTTCTGATGCGAGAATCTCTAGCATACACTTTCTTGTTTTACGCTACTTTGCCATATTTGCTAGTATACACTACAGGAATCTGCTACTTTGCCATCCGCCACGGCGGACGGCAAAGGCATGGATGGCGGACGACAAAGACCTTTGCCGTCATCCGCGGACGGCAAAAGGTGACGGCAAAGTAGGGGACGGCAAAGAGCTGTGTTGCCGTCTGCTTCGGGCAGCTGACGGCAAAGGGGCCTTTGCCATCAGCAGCGGACCGCAAAGAAGACGGACGACAATAAATGCGCTGTTACTCCGTTAGGTGGTTAACGGCAGGCCTTTGCTGACCGCTGCGGACGGCAAAGCCTTTGCTGTCAGCTGCTGATGGCAAACTGACCAAATTGGTTAGCCTCCGAGGAAGCACAGTTGCCTGCCACGTGGCCTCTTTGCCGTCCACTGCTGATGGCAAAGAGCCCTTTGCCGTCGGTGGCAGACGGCAAAGAGCCTGCATATTGTCTCTTTTTTTCTGTTTTTTTGATCCAACAATTTTCACAGCAAATATATATGACATATATAGATATATTTCCATATCACATATCCAGCACATAAGTTTCATATCACATATCACATCAGTTTCATCCATACACATTGTTCATACATAAGCAAGTTCCATCCATACACATTGTTCATACATAAGCAAGTTCCATCCATATACATATTACAATGCAAAGTTTCGTCAAGATAGCAAGTTCTATCATAGCAAGCTAGATACAATGCAAAGTTTCATCAAAGGAAAAGCAAGCACTCCATCATAGCAAGCTAGCTTCCATGAAGTGAATGAAATCTACAAAATGGTAAATAAGAAAGTTAGAAATAGGTGACTAGAACAAGAAGAATACTAGAACAAGAAGTATATGTCATTTATGAGCTAACTTAGGTGAAATGGATCATATATGAGCTAATAAAGTTGAAATGGATTGTTTATGAGCTAACTTAGTTGAAATGGATCATTTATGAGCTAACTTAGTTGAAATGGGTCGTTTATGAGCTAACTTAGGTGAAATGGATCGTTTATGAGCTAACTTGGGTGAAATGGATCATTTTTGAGCTAACTTAGGTGAAATGGATCATTTATGAGCTTTTATGAGCTAACTTAGTTGAAATGGGTCGTTTATGACCTAACTTAGGTGAAATGGATCATTTAAGAGCTAATTTAGGTGAAATGGATCGTTTTTAGCTAACTTACGTGAAATTGATCGTTTAGGAGCAAATCTAGGTGAAATGGGTCATTTTGGAGCTAACCTACGTGAAATGGGTCATTTTGGAGCTAACCTAGGTGAAATGAGTCATTTTGGAGCTAACCTAGGTGAAATGGGTCATTTTAAAGCTAACGTAGGTAAAATGGATCATTTATGAGCTAATCTACTAAAATGGGTCATTTTAGAGCTAACTTGAATAAATTGGATCACTTGTAAGCTAACTAAGGTAAAATGAGTCATATTAGAGCTAACTTAGGTAAAATGGATCGTTTATGAGCTAACTAAGTTAATTATGCAATTTTTAACATAAGTAAGCTTATTAAGTCATTTTGAAGGAAAAGAAGCTAACTCTAGGTCATTATGGTAAGCATATTGGAGGAAATAAAGCTAAGTCTAAGTCTAGAGAAACTTACCGTGATCAGGGAGGTGTAGGAGCGGGCTGGCTCGTGCCGGTAGCTGGAGAAGGATCGTGTGATGCGTTTCTGGAGTTAAGCTGCACCAAAGATCATTTCCAATGTCTCGTTAGCATTATGACACTCAAATGTTAAGACTAGCAAGTAATGTCCATTCAAATTAAACTCACCGTGCTCCCAGGAGCAATCACTGGCATCGGCGGAGCGGTCTGACCGGACTTCTCGCACACAGACTGTGCATTTGGTTTTCACAACAGAGTCATACTAGTTAGTAATGAGACTCAAATGTTAAGACTAGCAAGTAATCTGCAGAAGAAACTTACCACAAGGAGCTCATACATGGCCCTTGCCTGCATGTCATTCCGTGCCCTCTCCTCCTCCAGCATCTTTGTCGTCCTCTCCTCCAACTCCCGCTGCCTCTCCGCCGCCTCCGCCAGAAGTTTCTCCGTTCTATCTCTCTCACTCTGTATAGCAGCCTGCAACACCACTCACATGATCATTTGTAATCATTGATGGAAGCGCACACAATGTAATGGATAAAGATAGCTGAGTACGTATAACTAACCTTGATGGCGAGTTGGACTGGCCGTTCACGAGGCCTTATCTCAGGAGCGGAGCTCGACTGGCGCGCCTTGATCTCCGGGAGAGTGCTAGGACAACGGATAAGTCCATCTCCCATGGCTATGGAGCCATGGGACCTCCCGCCACCAGATATCATCAGCAACTCTGTATCAATGGGACCCTGGCTTGGGCTAAAGTCCTCCCCTTTCCTCGCCTTCCCCTGATCTCTATATTGCACGAGCTTGTCGTGGGTGGAGATGTTGGTGAAGTTCTTTGGATCATCGAGGTCAGACGCAGAGAATGCCTTGACTTTCTTGTAAGAGCCAGTGTGGGCCATGGCATATAGGTCGTACACCTTTGGCACCTTATCCGCCTTATTGTAGCATGCCTGAAAGAGAGAAACAAAGTAAATTAGTAATTAAAGGGCTAAAGCTAGCATGATGAATGAATTGCATGAATCATGAAGCAAACCACATACCCAGTTCCGCCCGTACTGAAGTAAGTTGGAGCTGCCTTGGTGGTGTGGCACACCTTCCATTTGGGCACGTTTGTCCTTGGCCTCGTTGTGGGTGGCCCGCCATTCTTTTGAGCACCACCCATCGACCAACACCTCCCAACAATCCATCCGATCCGCACACCATCTCTGAGGGGCCTAAGTTAGCAAATAGAAACTTCAGCGCTACGGCTATGAATTACTAAATGAAGGAATTAAGTACAAGGCCTTAAGAATTACCTTCATGTACTGCTCCTTACTCAAGAACTTATCGCGGCACTCCCGCTTGGACTTCTTGATACCACGGTCGGCGTAGTAGTCTTGAACAGAGTGCACCTGAGCCTCATGCCGTAAGTTCTGAAGTAGGCACTTACACTCCCTGTGGATAACATCTGCCGCCTCCTCCTCGTATCCCTCCTCACACCTGTAGAATGTCTGCAATCAAATGAGACAATATTGATTAGTACAATTAATAACTAGCTAGTTGAAGATTTTTAGTTGTGTAAAGGAGAAATTACCCAGAACTTTCTGATCACCATGTCTGCCCTCGTCTTGCACAAGACACCATCGATAATCTCACCCGGCGGGGCCGGGGCAGCCAGGTAGTGCTCCCAACTCAATGCAACCTCTGGAAGCCGACCCTCACCAGGCAACGTGACAAACCCCGGAAAGTTTTGCCGAATCAGAACTCCAAGGATGGAGTTGGGCCGGCGGACACTTTCATCATGGTCCCAACCCCTGCAGCATGACAAGGCCAACGTATTAGTTATTTGAAGAAACGTGAATGCAGAAGGTACAAAAAGATTAAATGCACTTACCTCTCCCCATCAGGGAAAATCAACCACCTCTGCTCGCGGGTCGCCGGCACGGACGGGAGCCGTGTAGCACCACATTGGTAGACGTTGCCCACCTCCTCCCCTCCTCCTCAAAATCAGTCGGCTCCCCGCCATCATCAGCATGGCCACTCGGCTCCCCGCCATCATCAGCATGGCCACTCGGCTCCCCGCCATCCTCAGGCTGACCCGACCAAGTACCCCATCCAAACGTGTGCTCCTCCGGGGTCTCGTGGGCCCAACTCTCATGGGCCGAAGGCCCGTCGACCCGAGGCTCGTGGGCCAAAGACCCGTGGACCGGAGGCTCGTGGACCGGAGTCCGTGTAGCGTCCTCCTCAAAGGAGTCCACCCTAGCAGTCACGTGCTCGGGTGAAACAGTTGGGGGCGGCGGCGAGGAAGGCGCCGTAAGAGTCACCCTACCTCCTCTCCCGCGATCACGTGCTCCACCTCGGCCCTTCTTCTTACCTCGTCCCCTGCTGGGCACCACGGTCGACGAAGAAGGGCCCGGCGGTGTCTCCATACTGTCCAGCAACGCTCGGCGGAGAGGTGCGTGTGGAATGGAAGACCTCACACTACGCGTCGACGAAGAAGGGGCCTCGGCGCGCTCCCGACCAGCGCCCACCATCTTTCAACACCTGCCATGACAAAGAATAAATGAAATTAGTACAACATGAAAAAAGGTACCGACATGAATAATAATATGTATATCACTTAAGTGTATCATCATCAAGTACAACATAAACAACTGCACATTTAAAACTACCCGATCAACACAATTATATATGATGTTTTTCATAACAAAATCGAAAAATATATGACCTAACTAATAATTCACAAATATATGACCCCGTCGGCCTCTGGAAGGCCAAAGAACACCTTTTCGGGAGGTGTCGGGGGTCGGGGTGTCGTATCGATGTTGGGGTGCCGTGTCGGGGTCAGGGTCTGGGTCTCGGGGTCGGGGTGTCGGGTCGAGGTGCCGGGTCGGGGTCGGGGTGCCGTGTCGATGTCGGGGTCGGGGTGTCGGGTCAGGCTCGGGGTCGGGGTGTCGGGTCAGGCTCGGGGTTGGGGTGTCGGTGTCGGTGTCGGTGTCCTTTTTTTTCCTTCTTCTTCTTCTTCCTCCTTTCCTTTTTCCTCTTCTTCTTCTCCTCCTCTCCTCTTTTTTCTTCTTCTTCTTCCTCTTCTTCTTTTTTCTTCTCCTCCTCCTCTTCTTCTTCTTCCTTTCCTTTTTCCTCTTCTTCTTCTCCTCCTCTCCTCTTTTTTCTTCTTCTTCCTCCTCTTCTTCTTTTTTCTTCTCCTCCTCCTCTTCTTCTCCTTCCTTTCCTTTTTCCTCTTCTTCTTCTCCTCCTCTCCTGTTTTTTTCTTCTTCTTCCTTTTCTTTCCTAAAACTGAATTAAACCTAAAACTAAACCTAAATCTAAACCTAAATCTAAAACTAAAACTAAAATTAAAACTAAATCTAAACTAAACATAAACCTAAAACTAAAAAAGAAAGAAAAAAGGAAAAAACTAAATCTAAACCTAAAACTAAACTAAAACTAAACCTAAACCTAAAACTAAAACTAAAACTAAATATAAACTAAACATAAACCTAAAACTAAAAAAACAGAAAAAAGGGAAAAACAGAGGAGGTAGAGCTCACCTGGGCTGGTGGAGGAGGTGGCCGGTGGAGGAGGGGGGCGG
>NC_041381.1:154898335-154945709 GCF_002162155.2 Triticum dicoccoides
CGGGGCGGCGGGGCGTTGGGGCGACCGGGCGGCGGCGAGTGCTGGGGGCGGCGGCACGTGTGTGGGAGCAGGAGAGAAACAGAGAGAGAGGGCGGGGTGGGGCGCGCCGTTAGATATGTTGAATGGTTGCCGTCCGCCCTCTTTGTCATCCGCTTTTTTGCTCTTTGCCGTCTGCTAGCAGACGACAAAGAGGGGGGACGTTAAGTATTTTTTAAACGGCTCCTCAGTGGGGCCCCCCTCCCTCTTTGCCTTCTGCTAGCGGACGGCAAAGATTCTTTGCCATCAGCTAGCGGACGACAAAGAACAGGCTGATGGCAAAGGCTTTCTTTGCCATCAGCCAGTTCTTTGCCATCTTCTTTCGGGTAGCTGATGGCAAAGAGCTTCTTTGCCGTCTGCTAGCTGACGGCAAAGAGCTGGCAGATGGCAAAGTAGCTGATTCCAGTAGTAGATGTTTAATTGGTCGTAGAAATAGTGGAAACTTCAATGTCCCTGATATTATTATACTGCTCCATGCCTTGTTTGGTGACAATAGTTTTAGTATGGGTGTTGCTATTGCTAAACGTCTAAGCCTGAATCGTACAAAAGGCCCCATCTTTGGAGGTATCTATGCTGCATGTCTTGCTAAACATTTTGAGATACCTATTAGGCACCATGAGGAGGAGGAGACAAAATTGCCTCCTTACATTTTAGATTACAGGAGCATGGTAGCACACGAGTTTATTGTTGACAACGAAGATAAGATGCTCCTGTATAACTTAAGATTTAATAAGAAACACAATGAGACTATTATTCTGCCTGCACCTTTGTTGTTTGATTTGACTGCAGTTAATTATCTTGTCATGCTGGAAGAGGTGTACGCTCGAAGCCAAGCATCCACTCCTGAGCCTGAGCCGGAACCTTCACTGGACCCTTATCGTGCATCATCTTACCAGTGGGATCCGGAGGAGATGGCCAGCCCGTGGTATCCTGATTACACCCCTGCGTACACCGGCGAGAGTAGCCGCGGTCCTTGGCATTAGACCAACTTAGGCCAAAATCCTAAGCTTGGGGGAGTATGTATTTCTCACCGACTTTACATTCATATTCACACACTATTCTAGTTGTCGGTGCTCGTACTCTTTCATTGTATTATTCATGCTAGTTTAATTTTCTTTTTCCAGTTTTCTTCTTGTGTGTTTGATAAACCTTAAGAAAAACCAAAAAAATAGTTAGTTTACTTTCCATACTTGTAGTAGAAATTAAAATGAAAACCCAAAATGATTTATCGTTCTTCTTTTACTTGTTGGGAGCTTTCCCGTGTAAATTGTTTTATTTTTCTTTTCTTTTCTTTGGGGTCGAGAGTAGAAGACCATATTGAAAATGTTTAGTGGCTCTCATATGCATTATTGTTTATTTAACTTAGAGCCCATATTACTTTGTCTTCTCTCTTGAGTTGAATGCTTGCAGATTCCATCTTAGTCCAATGCATGTGCACTATTATTATTATACACATTGTTCGGTCGTGCAAGTGAAAGGCAATAATGACGATATATGATGGACTTATTTAGATGAGAGAAGCTGGTATGAACTCGACCTATCTTGTTTTTGTAAATATGATGAGTCCATCGTTCCTGATTCAGCTTATTATGAAGTAAACATATTTGCAATGACATTTAGAGATTATAGTTGCTTGTGCCATGCTTGATTAGCTATGAGTTATAATGGTTTACCTTGCGTGCCAACATGCTATTAAAATGATTATGATGTGGTATGATGGGATGGTATCCTCCTTTGAATAAATTGAGTGACTCGACTTGGCACATGTTCACGCATGTAGTTGAAACAAATCAACATAGCCTTCACGATATTTATGTTCATGGTGGATTATATCCTACTAATGGATGTACTCAATGTGAATTAATTTTAATGCATGTTCATGACTGTTGTCCCTCTCTCAGTTGGTCGCTTCCCAGTATTTTTCTAGCCTTCACCTGTACTAAGCGGGAATACTACTTGTGCATCCAAACTCCTTAAACCCCAAAGTTATTCCATATGAGTCCACCATACCTTCCTATATGTGGTATCTACCTGCCGTTCCAAGTAAATTTGTATGTGCCAAACTCCAAACCTTCAAATGAAATTCTGTTTTGTATGCTCGAGCAGCTCATGTTTCAACTAGGGCTGCCTGTATCTTCCATGCTAGGTGGGTTATTTTCAAGGGCTGGTAACCGGGATGCCCAGTCCCATGATCCAAAAAGATCAAAGCAAATCAATATAATTAAACAAAACTCCCCCAGGGTTGTTGTTAGTTGGAGGCACTCGTTGTTTCGAGCAAGCCATGGATTGATGCTTGTTGGTGGTGGGGGAGTATAAACTTTTACCATTCTGTTTGGGAACTGCCTATAAAGCATGTAGTATGGAAGATATAGCCATCTCATAGTTATTGCGTTGACAGTGAAAGTATGCCGCCAAAATGTTATTCAATCTCTATTTTAATAATGAGCTCTGGCACCTCTGCAAATCCATGCTTCCCTCTGTGAAGGGCCTATCTATTTACTTTTATGTTGAGTCATCACCTTCTTATTAAAAAGCACCCGCTGGAGAGCACACTGTCATTTGCGTTCATTACTATTGGTTTATATTGGGTATGACTTGACTAGGTCTCTTTTACCATGAATTACAATGTTTAGTCAGACCTTGATCTTTAAAGGTGCTCTACATTTATGTTTTGCAGTCTCAGAAAGGGCTAGCGAGATACCATTTTGTTATATCATATTATGATTGTTTTGAGAAAGTGTTGTCATCCGAGTTTTATTATTATGGCTCGCTAGCTGATTATGCTATTGATATGAGTAATTGTGAGACCTAAGTGTTATTGTGAGTATGGTTAGTTCATAATACTTGTTGAAACTTGAATGCTGGCTTTACATATTTACAACAACAAGAGCAAATAGAGTCTGTAAAAGTTTTTCTTTATCACTTTTAGTTTATCAACTGAATTGCTTGAGGACAAGCAAAGGTTTAAGCTTGGGGGAGTTGATACGTCTCCAACGTATCTACTTTTCCAAACACGTTTGCCCTTGTTTTGGACTCTAACTTGCATGATTTGAATGAAACTAACCTGGACTGATGCTGTTTTCAGCAGAACTGCCATGATGTTGTTTATTGTGCAGAAAACAAAACTTCTTGGAATGACCTGAAAATCCACGGAGATAAGTTTTGGAAAATATAAAAAATACTGGCAAAAGATGAAGGCCGGGGGGCCCACACCCTGTCCACGAGGGTGGGGGCGCGCCCTCCCCCCTGGGCGCGCCCCCTATCTCGTGGGCCCCCTGGAGCTCCACCGACCTCAACTCCAACTCTATATATTCCGTTTCACGGAGAGAAAAAATCAGAGAGAAAGTTTCATCGCGTTTTACGACATGGAGCCGCCGCCAAGCTCTAATCTCTCTCGGAAGGGCTGATCTGGAGTCCGTTCGGGGCTCTAGAGAGGGGGATTGATCGCCGTTGTCATTATCAACCATCCTCCATCACCAATTTCATGATGCTCACCGCCGTGCGTGAGTAATTCCATCATAGGCTTGCTGGACGGTGATGGGTTGGATGAGATTTACCATGTAATCAAGTTAGTTTTGTTAGGGTTTGATCCCTATTATCCATTATGTTCTGAGATTGATGTTGCTATGACTTTGCTATGCTTAATGCTTGTCACTAGGGCCCGAGTGTCATGATTTCAGATCTGAACCTATTATGTTTTCATGAATATATGTGAGTTCTTGATCCTATCTTGCAAGTCTATAGTCACCTATTATGTGTTATGATCCGACAACCCCGAAGTGACAATAATCGGGATACTTCTCGGTGATGACCATAGTTTGAGGAGTTCATGTATTCACTATGTGCTAATGCTTTGTTCTGGTTCTCTATTAAAAGGAGGCCTTAATATCCCTTAGTTTCCACTAGGACCCCGCTGCCACGGGAGGGTAGGACAAAAGATGTCATGCAAGTTCTTTTCCATAAGCACGTATGACTATATTCGGAATACATGCCTACATTACATTGATGAACTGGAGCTAGTTCTGTGTCACCCTATGTTATAGCTATTACATGAGGAATCGCATCCGACATAATTATCCATCACTGATCCAATGCCTACGAGCTTTTCACATATTGTGCTTCGCTTATTTACTTTTCCGTTGCTACTGTTACAATTACTACAAAACTATTATCTTTACTTTTGCTACTGTTACCATTACTATCATACCACTTTGCTACTAAATACTTTGCTGCATATACTAAGTTATCCAGGTGTGGTTGAATTGACACTCAACTGCTAATACTTAAGAGTATTCTTTGGCTCCCCTTGTGTCGAATCAATAAATTTGGGTTGAGTACTCTACCCTTGAAAGCTGTTGCGATCCCCTGCACTTGTGGGTTATCAATGATCTTTAGTAGTTGCGGATGCTTGCTAGAGTTTCAATCATCAGTGCATATGATCCAAGAAGATAAAGTATGTTAGCTTATGCCACTCCCTCATATGAAATTTCAATGACGACTACTGATCTTGTTAACAATTGCCTTGGACAATTCTGCACACCGACCCATCATTATTCCACACTCACTATTTATAATATATAGTAATATATTCTAACTTTATGTTAACAACACCTATTTTTATATTTTAGTTCTTCGATATCAGCAAAGTTATCCTCTTCATACTCACAACATAGTTTTATTTCTCGTTTCTAGATGAAAGCAAACATTCGGTGTACGTAGAGTCGTATCAGTGGCAGATAGGACTTGAGAGAATATTGATCTTACCTTTAGCTCCTTGTGGGTTCAACACTCCATACTTATCACTTCCACCTTTGGAAATTGCTACGATGATTCCTTGCACTTGGGGATTATCAAGCTCTTTTCTGGCGCCGTTGTCGGGGAGCAATAGCGTGGGGTTGGTATTCTCGTGTATGCTTGTTTGCTTTCTTCACTAAGTAGGATTTGTTTTCCCTTTTGTTTTTGTTTTCTTTAGTTGTGGATGAAACAAAAAAAAAGAATGAAAAATACAAAAAAATGTCTCTTATGCCTAAATTGTTTTTCAAAAAGAGAAGTGATTGGAAAGTTATGCATTCGAGAAGTGAGGGTCGACCTTGAACACTTGTGTTCATGCTCATGGAAACAATGTAGAATTTCTCATGGAAGTTCCTCAAAAATATTTATCCCCTTGTGTATATCCTTTTTATTATAAAAATAATATGCAAAGTTTTGGTTTTAGGATGATTAGATTGCTTGTTTGCTATGTGCGATGCAAAAAAGGAAACTTTGGCTATAGTGTCTGAATTTACATTTTTTACTGGAATGTCAAAGGTTTCTAAAAAAATTACACATTACTTCTATACAAATTGTTTATTTTGTCCTAATGTTTTAGAATTTTTGGAGTTACAGAAGTATACGAAGTTTCCAGATTGCTATAGATTGTCATGTTTTTGACAGATTTTGTTTTCTATGTGTTCACTTATTTTGATGAATCTATGGGTAGTATCGGGGGGTATGAACCATGCTGAAGTTGGAATGCAGTATATATAATGCTAATACGAAATTGGAATGAGTTTACAATAGTACCTAAAGGTAGTGATTTGCTTTATTATACTAACAGATCTCACAAGGTTTTTTGTTATGTTTAGTGTGGATGAAGTGTTTGAAGATCGAGGAGTTATTGATATGAGAAGAATAAGGAGAGGCAAGAGTTCAAGCTTGGGGATGCCCAAGGCATCCTAAGTAAATATTTCAAGAATACTCATGCATCTAAGCTTGGGGATGCCCTGGTTGGCATTCCATCTTCTTCGACAATTATCGGTATACCTTGGTTTTTGTTTTGTTCACGTGATATGTGTCTTTTGTGTTTACTTTTATTTTCTTTTCCTTTATGCACCATGCTATTATGGGATAGTCCTTCATTGATTTATATAATCCTTCATGTGCTTCACTTAAATCTTTTGAGTATGGCTTTATAGAATGCTTCGTGTGCTTCACTTATATATTTTGAGCTTGGATATTGGTCAATCCATGTTAATTGTGGAACGCTCTATGAACTTCGCTTATATCTTTTAGGGTATGAATAAAGTTCTCATCGAAATTTGGCTTGGAAGAGTAACATTAAAAATATCATGCCTAGCTAAAAAGGCATTAAAGAAAAGTGCTTGTTGGGAGACAACCCAATATTTACCGCTACTATTTTTGTGTGTTCTCATGATTATGCTAATGTAGTAATCATGTTTTATATCTTTTGTTTCAATAAAGTGCCAAGTAAGACCTTTGGAATGATCTACGGTGATAGTTGATTTGATCTTGCTGAAAAACAGAAACTTCTGCGCTCATTGCCAGAATTTAAAAAAATCATAGATGTGCGCTTTGATCTGAATTTTTTACACAAGATTGATATACAAATTGCCTAGGTTGTCCTAATTTTTCACGATTTTTATATTAGCAGAAGTATGATTGCTGTTCAGATCATTACAGATTGTTCTGTTTCTGATAGATTATGTTTTCAATGCATAGTTTGCTTGTTTTCTAGTTTCTATGGCTTATATTGCTCAATATAAATTGTAGAAACGATATGGTACACTAGGCATTGTGTGAGAACAATTATGAATCTTATCTTTACAGTACCAAAGTGAATGATTTGTCTTTACCATACTAACCAATCTCCTGAAGTTCCATTAAGTTTTGTGTAATTGAAGTTTTCAAGTTTTGGGTGAGATATCGATACGAGGAGAATAAGGAGTGACAAGACCCTAATCTTGGGGATGCCCAAGGCACCCCAAGGTAATATTCAAGGAAGAACCAAGCAACTAAGCTTGGGGATGCCCCGGAAGGCATCCCCTCTTTCGTCTTCGAAAACTATCGGTATACCTTACCCAGAGCTATATTTTTATTCGTCACATGATATGTGTTTTTCTTGGAGCATATTTTAATTTTACTTTTTGTTTGAATAAAATCATTGGATCTGAAATCTTGAATGGGAGTGAGTCCTCCCATAGCTATTTAACTATTTGACTGCTCATTGTTCTTCACTTATATCTTTTTGGAGTAGTTTGTCATTTACTCATGTGCTTCACTTATATCCTATGAGTAAATGGTTGAATGAATTGAATATCATAAATATGATATTATATATGTTTCATATGCTTACCCCATGGGGAGTAATGACTTCACATATAAGAAGTATGGGTGGTAAAATTTACTGAAAATTAGCAAACACAACATTGGTCACTTGAACAATTCATGAAATAATATTGAATGAAGAGAGATTTCACATATAAATATACTATCTTGGACATCTTCTATGATTGTGATCCCCATTAATTATTTTCAAACTTGAGCAAATTAGTTGAAGTTGGACAAGGAAGACAACGTAATGAGTTATGTTCGGGTATATTTGTATAGAAGTTATATTGTTACGGATCCTCCAACATGTGGTGCTTTCTTAGGATCTTTTGCTAGCCAAAATTTTTACTAAGTAGAGATACTACATGTGCATCCAAAATCATTTAACCTTGTTTCATGCCATGAGTGTCCACCATATCTACCTATGGATTGAATAAGATCCTTCAAGTAAGTTTTCATTGGTGCAAAAAGCAATAAAAATTGCTCCTAAATATGCATGATCTTTTATTGTAAGGGAAAATAAGCATTGTACAAACTTGTGATTGTAAAGAAATAAAAGCGGTAGACTGCATAATAATGGTTGCTATCACAAAGGGTAATACAATGTGACGTTCCTTTTCATTAAGGGTTTGCACATCCAAAATTAAAAAGCGCATGACAACCTCTTCTTCCCTCTGCGAAGGGCCTATCTTTTACTTTCTTGTATTTACTTTTATGCAAGAGTCAATAGTATTTATTATTATTTCAACCTCAGTTATTCCTTTGTTGGCAAGCATTACGTGGTGGGGAAATATTTAGGCACATATGGCCATTCAAATATATTTGATAATGAATTATTATTGTTGACAATTATTTATATGATAAATAAGTTGGGAGGCTAAACATTAAGCCCATATCTTTCTCTATGTTCGAGGGATACTATTTGTCCTAAATATATGCTTTGAGTGTTAGCAATCATGGAAGACTATATGATAGTTGAGTATGTGGAATTTGCTAAGTCAAAGCTCTTACATAGACCCTTCCTAAAAATAAGATAAATTGCAATTGTTCGGTGACTGAAAGCCTAGTTTGTTAGTTCTCAAGAAACTTTATGGTCTATACTTTAACATGTGAATAGCTTGCTACTTGATCATGTGAAGTTTAATGAGATGCGCTACTGTTTATGATAAAGAATAATGCTACAAAAAGTGTTCGGAACTATCATTGATCAAATTTATGCACTATGCTAGCATTTACACTTCATAAATTATTTATTTTATCATTTACCTACTCGAGGACGAGTAGGAATTAAGCTTGGGGATGTTGATACGTCTCCGACGTATCTATAATTTATGAAATATTCATGCCATGTTTACAACAATTTTATATGGTTTTGGTATGATTTGATTAGAAGTAACCGAGACTGACGATGTTTTCGGCAGAACTACTGTGGTGTCATTTTTTGTGTAGAAATAGAAGTTCTCAGAATGGGCTGAAAATTTACGATGGTTTTTTATGGACCAAAGAAAACCCCGAAGCACAAGAGTTGGACCAGAAGAGTCCTGAGGCGACAACAAGGTAAGGGGGCGCGCCCTACCCCCGAGAGGGTGCTCCTACCTTGTCACTGCCTCATGGACCCCCTTGACGTGAGACCGGCGCAAAAAATTCCCATAAATACCAAAAAACAAAAATAAACCTAGATGAGGAGTTCCACCGCTACAAGCCTCTGTAGCCACGAAAAAGCAATCTAGGCCCTCTCTGGCACCCTGCCGGAGGGGGCAATCATCACCGGAGGCCATGGAGGAGGATCTCGGAGGGGGCCATCATCACCATGGATGCCAAGGACCAGAGGGAGAACCTCTCCCAATCTAGGGGCATGGAGGAGGAAGCACAAGGGGGAGACCCTCTCCCCCTCTATCTCGATGGTATCGGAGTGCCACCGGGGGAATCATCACCGTGGTGATCGTCTTCATCAACATCAGCATCCTCATCACACTCCTCATCTCTTTTCGGTGGTCCACTCTCCCGCACCCCGTTGTAATCCCCTACTTGAACATGGTGCTTTATGCCACATATTATGATCCAATGATGTGTTGCCATCTTATGATGTTTTGAGTAGATTTCTTTTGTCTTTTGGGTTGATTGATGATCTAGGTTGGTTTGAGTTGTATGTTTTATTTTGGTGCTTTCCTATGGTGCCTTCCATGTCGCGCACACGTGAAGGATTCCTACTGTAGGGTGTTGCAATATGTTGATGATTCGCTTATAGTGGGTTGCTTGAGTGACAGAAGCATAAACCCGAGTAAGGTTGTTGTTGCGTATGGGATAAAGGGGACTTGATACTTTAATGCTATGGTTGGGTTTTACCTCAATGACATTAGTAGTTGTGGATGCTTTCTAGAGTTCCAATCATAAGTGCATATGAGCCAAGAAGAGAAAGTATGTTAGCTTATGCCTCTCCCTCATATGAAATTGCAATGACGACTACAGATCTTGTTAACAATTGCCTAGGACAATTCCACACACCGGCCCATCATTATTCCACACTCACTGTTTATAATATATAGTAATATATTCTAACTTTAGGTTAAAAGCACATATTTTTTATATTTTAATTCCCCGATATCATACAAAGTTATCCTTTTCATACCCACACCATAGTTTTATTTCTCATTTCTAGATGGAAACAAACTTTCGGTGTACGTAGAGTCGTATTAGTGGCAGATATGACTTGAGAGAATATTGATCTTACCTTTAGCTCCTTGTGGGTTCGACACTCCATACTTACCACTTACACCTTTGGAAATTGCTACGATGATTCCTTGCACTTGGGGGTTATCAGCCGGAAGACACAGGATGGGCCAAAGAAGTACCCGAAGGGTGCCCCGAGGGGGCACAACCCACCTGGGCGCACCTGGGGGCCCAGGCGTGCCCTGGTGGGTTGTGCCCACCTCGATGGCCTCCCACACCGCCTCTTTGCTCTATAAATACCCCAATATACCAAAAACCCTAGGGAAGTCGACGAAACACAATTCCAGCCGCCGCAAGTTCCAGAAACCACATATCCAATCTAGACACCATCACGGAGGGGTTCATCATCCTCATTGGTGCCTGTAACACCCCGGTGTAATGATGCTACAGTAACCCCTGGGGTTAAGTTAATCTGTTTGCTAAACATGTTCCTGATCATAATTGTCTCCTTTCTCTTTTAAATTCCAGTTGAATTCAAATTCAAATTTTGTCTGAAATTCAAAATGCTCAGACATGAAAACAAAAATGTTCATCATGTGTAGAATAATCCAGAACTAATTTTGGTGGTGAACCAACATTTTTGCAAAAAGGTTTGAGTGGCCTAAGCTACTTCAAACAGTGGCCTAAGAAATAAATTAAATGCCTTTTTAATTTATGAAAATGGCAAACTATTTCTAAAGCCTCACAATTTTTTTTGGCAGTGCCTAATAATTCTTTGAGATTATTTTGTCCAATGGCATAATCTTTTGCAAAGTCTTTATTGGCTAAAAGAAAAAGAAAAGAAAATGCAAAAGCTGTTTAAAAAAAAAGGGAAAAGAAGAGGGGGTGGGAGAGCCCTGGCCTCCCCTTGGGCCTCGGCGACCCACAGCCCCCTGCCCCCCCTGCCCCTGGGCCTAAGGCCGCAGAGACAGGCCCAGCTGGCCGTCGGCCCATCCCAGCCGGCCCACTCCCCCTTTCCTGTCGCTCTCCCCCCTCCTCCTGTTCCTCCGACTGGGCGAGGCAGAGCGCGCCCGTCCCCGCCGGACCCGCCTCGCCGGCATCGCCCGAGCGAGGGGATAAGGCTTGCGCCTCCTCGCCTCCTCGATCCCCGCCTCCACTTGCACCACCCACTCCACCTGCTCTTTCCCCCAGCCTGTCTCGCTCGCCCGCCTCTCCCGAGCGCGCTCGCCGCCGTTCTCCGTCGTCACCGCGGCCACAGCCACCGCCTCGCTCCGCCGTCTTGTCGTGAAGCTCCGCCGGGGTCGACTCCGTCGTCTGGTGCCCCCGGGTGGAGCTGGGAAGCACCGCCGACGTCGCACGAGCTCGTCCCCTTCCGCCCTTGTCGCCGGCGAGATCCCTCGAATTCCGGCTTCCCCTGCGCTCCTAAACTACCAAGGGCCATCGGCGTGCCGCTTGGTGAGCTCTCCTACCTTCTCCCTCTCCTTGCCTACTTGGCGCGCCCCCTAGCTGCTTCCCCACGTGCGCCCGAACGCAGCGCCGCGGAGCTCGTCGCCGGCGAGACTCCGGTGACCTTTTGGTCACGGGCTCAAGCCCGTTGGACTCGCCGCACCACGGGGATCCTCCCCAGCCCTTCCTTTCGTTCCGTAGCATGCTGCTTCGCCTTCGCCATCACACGCCCGAAGGTCGTCGCCGCCTTTTCCGTCGCCGGCGATGCTCCGGTCGTCCCCGACGCCAGTCATCGTCACCATCGTGTGCGCGGTGCCGGGCCGCGCCCTTAGGTCCAAGCCGTAGGTCCGGAGGCCCCCTGTAGCGTGGCTCCGGCCAACTCCGGCGAGGCGCCGCCGTCGCCTTGGTCGCCGGAGCCCTCCCCGGCGCAGCCACCAACATGGATGCGTGGGCCCCATCACCTGAGTCACTGACGCTGGGCCCCACGGGACCCTGTTGACTGGTTTGACCAGTCAACATGCTGACTGGGCTTCTCTGTGACACTGACGTGCGGGCCCCACCACGTAATTAGATTAACTAAACCGGTTTTATAAATAAAACTAATTAGTTAACCGAACCAGTCACTGACTGCTGGGGCCCACGCCCCCTAACTAACCCTGTTAGCTTAGTTAAGCCTCTGTTAGACAGAGAGGCTGACAGGTGGGTCCCACCTGCCAGTTTGACTGGTCAGCAGAGCTGACGCAATGCTGACGTCACTACTGGCGCAATAAACCTTTTCTGCTTTTAAAATAATTCAGAAATTGGTTTAAACTTTGAAAATCCGTAACTTTTAAACCGTAGCTCGGATGAAAATGTTTTCTATATGAAAGTTGCTCAGAAAAATCCAACGAATCCGAATATGCGATCCGTTCATCTGTCACATGCCCCTAGCATGCTGAACATGGAACTTTCCCCCTCCGGTCATCTGTCTGACACAGGTCCGGAACCGGGAATACATTCCCGGTTGAATTCTCCCTTCACCTATATCGTGTAGCCATACGTTAGGTCACTCCCGGCATAACATATTGCCACGTTATGCTTTGTGATGCTTTGTTTGCTTTATATTTACTGTTTCTTCCCCCTCTTCTCTCCGGTAGACCCCGAGGCCGCTGATGCCCCGGTGATCGACTACGTCGTCGACAACGACCCCCTCCTTGCCAGAGCAACCAGGCAAGCCCCCCCTTTGATCATCCCGATATCGCCCATTCCATTCTCTCATGCTTGCATTAGATTTTGCTATTGTTATTGTTTGCTCCTATTCTGATGCATAGCCTCCTTTTGTAACCTGCTTATTGTTACCTTACCGGCTTATCCTAAACTGCTTAATATAGGTTGGTTAGTGATCCATCAGTGACCCCCACCTTGTCCTTGTTGCCCCTGCTTCATCATTGAAGACCCGGTCAACGGGATCGAAGACCAGGCCCCTGCACCGCACATCACTTTCCCCTTAGTTGCTCGACACTACTGGGATACTATCGAGTGCCGAGGGTGAGACCTCTACAACACTTCTGATGTTAACCCTGTAGTGTAGCTATTCGGTCGTGGTCATCGAGGGTGATTTCCTCTTTAACCACTTCCGATACGACTCTGTCGTGCAACCCCTCAAGTGTGAACCTCGAGGGTGATTCCTCTATGTTCACCTTGATGATTACATTGAGTGGAACCCACCGAGGGTGATTCCTTGGGTTTTCCTCTTGATGTTTGGACACACGGATACTTGGACTTTACAACTGTTACTTGGAAAGTGATGTGGAGACGGGTTGACCTGGAAGGTGCCCGTGAGATAATTACGAGGCGTGGCCGAGCATTCTTAGCCCTTGCCGCAAGTCCTCGAGACGGGGCAACGGGGTCACCTCTTTCGTGAGTCTCTGCTTGTTACCGCGCGTTCCTAATCCACTACGATTTGGATATTTGATCCGAGGGGCCTCTGGCCTGATAGCACTAACCATCACGTGGGCATAGTATGGGCGTTCTGCGTCGTATGCATCAGCCGAAGCTTAATAGACGTCAGCGACGGAGCGGCGCGCGCCGGGTTGGACTGGTAAGCTCCTGCCTTTTTAGGGAGGTAGCTAGGTCTGCTCACCGGCCGCGTTCGCAACGTGCAGGAGTTTCCGGGGAGATGGCCCATGACCCCTGGGGGCATAGGTTTAGTCCGGCGTGCTGGCCTCTCTATTAAGTCTAGGTCGGGTTGCGGCGTATTGTTTGGCCGAGGCCGGGCATGACCCTGGAAAGTGTGTCCGGCCGGAGTCAATCCTGCAGGGAAGAACTAATCTATGCATAGCCTGTCCTACGGTAACGGACACTTGGAGTTGTATCCCGATCGATACAACTAGAACTGGATACTTGTGATGAGAACTGGATGGTGATGAGGATTTGATTGTGATGATAACTGGATAGTATGGCTCTGGGATTGCTTTCTCGCAGGGAGTCGAGAAAGGATCTCTGGCCGAGGTTGATAACACTACTACCGCTTTACTTTATGCTACTCTACTCCCTCCTGTTTGCTGCAAGATGGTGGTTTCCAGAAGATGCTAGTCTTCTATAGGACTAGGCCTTCTCCCTATTCTGGCGTTTCTGCAGCCCAGTCCACATATACAGCCTTCCTTTGATAACGTTGCATATGTAGTGTAGATCCTTGCTTGCGAGTACTTTGGATGAGTACTCACGGTTGCTTTGCTTCCCCTTTTTCCCCTTCTTTCTTATTTCTGGTTGTTGCAACCAGATGGTGGAGTCCAGGAGCCAGATGCCACCTTTGACGACTGTTGCTACCCCGAGGGTGCCTCCTACCACGTGACGGACGCCGACGACCGGGAGTAGTTAGGAGGCTCCCAGGCAGGAGGCCTTGCCTTTTCGATCGTTGTTGTTTTGTGCTAGCCTTCTTAAGGCAAACTTGTCTAACTCATGTATGTTCTCAGATATTGTTGCTTCCGCTGACTCTTGTGTTTTCGAGCTTATGTATTCGAGCCCTCGAGGCCCCTGGCTTGTAATATAAAGCTTGTATTATTTTAATTTGTGTCTAGAGTTGTGTTGTGATATCTTCCCGTGAGTCCTTGATCTTGATCGTACACATTTGCGTGTATGATTAGTGTACGATTGAATCGAGGGCGTCACAAGTTGGTATCGGAGCCGACTGCCTGTAGGTAGCCCCCTTTCCAACTCCTTGGCCGAAGTTGAGTCTAGTCACTGAAAACTGTTTTACTAACTTGGCTGTGTGGCTTACGGGCCCACGTCGCCATATGGGTGGTATTAGCATCTTTTACTCCTCGTCTATACTCTAGGACTCTGAACTCTCTTCTACTCGGGTTAAATGAATTTACTAACATTAGGATCCCATGACCACATTCACCCCGAAGTTGGATGAAGCCATAGTTATTCCTTAGAATAGCTTTTTGAGTAGTGCACACCCTGTCGTGTTGACTACAGAGTGGAATCCATCGTACCTCCTTCATTATGCATGTTTTCATCATGAATGATCCTTATCTTTGCAAATGCTCAATGCTGAACTACCCCTGTTACATGTTAGCAGGATGGTTAGACCCGCTGGTCGTGGCTGTGGTGCCAACGACCCACCACCGCCAGAATTCTTTACTGGAATGAGGCAACAGTTTGAGTTAACTCGCCAGTTCATGGAAGGAATGATGGCTCAGTTTCCTCGTCCGAACATGAATCAACATCCAACCCGAGTAACTCTGCAGGACTTCATGCGCCTCAACACATCTATCTACCGCAGCTCAACTCAACCCCTTGATGCTGATGACTGGCTCCGCGACATCACATATGAAATGGAGTCTGCTAGTGTTGCCCCTGCCAGCTATGTCACCTTCGCATCTTTCTTTCTGAAGGGTCCTGCTGCTCAATGGTGGGACAGCCACAGGCGTACCCTACCTGCTGGAACGGTCATTACTTGGCCGGATTTCCAAGCTGCCTTCCGTGCCCGTTTCATTCCTCAGGGAACCATGGACAGGAAGAAGCGAGAGTTCCGCAACCTCACCCAAGGCAACAAGACTGTAGATGCTTATCAACGGGAATTTCTGGACTTGTCACGTTATGCTGAAGAAGACATTGCAACTGATGCTCGTAAGTAAGAGAAGTTTCGTGATGGACTTCACCCTGATATTAAGCTAGCATTACTCGTTCATGACTTTGCCGACTTCGCCACCTTGGTGAACAAGGCTATTCAGGTTGAGACTGGTCTTCAGGAACACCAGGGATCCCTCAGGCGTAGCCGTGATGCTGGCCCATCTTCGGGCCCGTCAGCGCAGAAGCGTCGGATATGGATTCCCCACAACATGTATCGTCCAACTGCACCTACGCCAAGACAGTCCTATGCTGCACCTCGTCTGCCTCCTCCACCAGAGAGGCAGCCTCTTCGAGTTATACCATCCCAAGCTCCTGCTCCCGATCCCAATGATGGTCTGTGCTTCAGATGTGGCCGCCCCGGCCACCTTGCTAAAGAGTGCACTCAGAAAAAGAGCCAGCTGGCTCTACCTCCAAATGGCCGTAACAATCAGCCCTATAACAACAATGCCAGACCTTATGGTCGTGGGCATGCTAATCATGTTGATCTGAATGAAGCTCAAGACCAGCCTGCCACTGTGATGGGTACTCTTCTCGTTAATTCAGTACCAGCTGCTGTTTTATTCGATACAGGAGCATCGCATTCTTTTGTATCAGAAGATTTTGCATTCATGCATGGCATTAAATACGAAGAGATGCACACTCCACTAGTGGTAAAAACCCCTGCGGGCCAATGCCAAACCTCCATGATTAGCCACAACGTTTCAGTTGAAATCGAAGGGTGGGAATTCTTTGCATCCCCCATTATTCTGAAGTCTTCCAATATTGACCTAATTCTGGGAATGGATTGGTTGAAAGCACATACGGCTTCTATCGTTTGTGCCTCTAAAACCGTCCATCTTCTACACCCTTCAGATGAGATAGTAAGCTACAATGCTCGTCTGGTTCGAAACGCTGAAGCACGACTTTATGTGTTGAATGCGTTGAACGCGGCACCTCTTGAGGGAATTGAAAAGATTCCAGTCGTTCGCAACTTCCAAGACGTATTTCCTGAAGAACTTCCAGGAATACCCCCTGCCCGGGCTGTCGAGTTCGTCATCGACTTGATACCAGGCACCGTTCCTATTGCAAAACGACCCTACAAGATGCCACCTCATGAACTCCTTGAGCTTAAGGAGGAAATCGACAAATCTCTTCACAAGGGTTTCATTCGTCCAAGTTCCTCTGCTTGGGGAGCACCTTCTCTCTTCGTCAAGAAGAAGGACGGTACGAACCGTTTGGTCCAAGACTATCGTCCTATCAACCAAGCTACAATTCAAAAAAAATATCCCCTTCCTCGGATCAATGATCTGTATGATCAACTGGCTGGTTCATCGATATTCTCTAAACTCGACTTGAGGTTGGGTTACCACCAGATCCGTGTTCGTGAAGAGGATATTCCAAAGACCGCATTTGTGACTCGTTATGGTTCTTACGAGTACACTGTCATGTCATTCGGTTTAACCAATGCTCTAGCTACATTCTCTCGTCTAATGAACTATATATTCATGGATTACCTCGACAAGTTCGTCGTAGTCTATCTGGATGATATACTGGTATATTCGAAGAATAAAGAAGAACATGCTGAACATCTCCGTCTTGTTCTGGAGAAGCTTCGAGAGCATCAACTTTATGCCAAGTATTCCAAGTGTGAATTCTGGTTACCCGAAGTCACCTACCTTGGTCATGTTATCTCCAAGGATGGTATTGCCGTCAACCCAGAGCGCGTTCAGGCTATTCTTGACTGGACCCCTCCAAAGACTGTCAAGCAAGTCAGAAGCTTTCTCGGACTGGCCAGCTATTGTCGCCGCTTTGTCGAGAACTTCTCCAAGATCGCCAAGCCACTGACTAATCTGCTTCACAAAGGCGTTAAGTTCGATTGGACAGACAAATGTCAGGAAAGTTTCTAGGCACTCAAGGATAAACTGACTTCTGCCCCAGTGCTTGCTCCCCCTGATTCTCGCAAGGACTTTGTCATCTATTGTGACGCTTCACGTCAAGGATTAGGCTGTGTTCTAATGCAAGAGCGCAGGGTGATTTCCTATGCCTCCCGTCAAGTGCGTCCTCACGAAGAAAACTACCCTGTTCATGACCTTGAGCTTGCAGCGGTTATCTTTGCATTGAAGCTATGGCGACAATACCTTCTCGGTAATCGTTGTGAGATCTTCATTGATCATCAGAGTCTGAAGTACCTGTTTACTCAGCCAGATCTGAACCTCCGTCAGCAGCGATGGATGGAAGCTATTGCTGACTACAACTTCGGTATATCTTATACACCTGGCAAGGCTAATGTAATGGCCGATGCCCTAAGCCGAAAGTCTTATTGCAATAATCACCAGGTCTACAAAGCTCAACCCCGCCTTTATGAAGAGCTATGCAAGCTGAACCTTCAACTAGTTCCACAGGGTTCTCTGAATAACCTTGTTTTGGAACCAACTCTTCTGAAAGCAATCAAGTCTGCTCAAGCCAAAGATGCTCATGTTGATCTGATGAAAAAGGATCTTGCCTTAGAGAAATCCAGAGATTTCTCACTTGGTGAAGATGGAACCTTATACTTCAGAGATCGCATTGTCGTACCCCGGTTCGAGCTTATGACAGAGAAGGTGATGAAAGAAGCGCATGACACCCCTCTCTCTATTCATCCGGGAAGTACCAAGATGTATCTTGACATCCGTCAGAAGTACTGGTGGTCTAAGATGAAGCAAGACATTGCTCGATATATTGAAGAATGTGACGTTTGTCGTCGCGTCAAAGCAGAACATCAAAAACCGGCTGGACTTCTACAACCGCTTCCGATTCCTGAATGGAAGTGGGATAAGATCCAAATGGACTTCGTCACTGGCCTTCCCAAGTCTCAGAAAGGTAACGATGCTATCTTAGTCGTCATCGACCAATTCTCGAAGGTTGCTCACTTTCTGCCAGTCAAGGAGACTATCACTGCTAGTCAATTGGCAACCTTGTATATCTCCCGAATTGTGTCACTCCACGGCATTCCGAAGGAGATCAGTTCAGACCGCGGCAGTATTTTCACTTCTAAGTTCTGGGATAGTTTCCAAGAGGCAATGGGAACTCATATTACCTGGAGCACTGCTTATCATCCCCAATCCCAAGGCCAAGTCGAGCGAGTCAATCAAATTCTTGAAGACATGCTTCGAGCTTGTGTTATTTCTTTCGGCAAGAAGTGGGAAGAATCTCTCCCTTATGCGGAGTTCTCTTATAACAACAGCTATCAAGCCAGCTTGAAGATGGCACCCTTTGAAGTGCTTTATGGACGTAAGTGCCGAACCCCTCTGAATTGGTCCGAAACTGGGGAACGAGCACTCATTGGTCCAGACATTATTCAACAAGCTGAAGAGCAGGTTCGCATTGTCCGGGATAATCTCAAGGCGGCCCAATCCCGCCAGAAGAGCAACTATGACCGGAAACACTGGGGTTCAACTTATCAACCTGGTGAACAAGCTTATCTGCGTGTCACTCCTTTGAGAGGCACTCATCGGTTCGGAGTCAAGGGAAAGTTAGCTCCTCGCTACATTGGTCCCTTCCGTATTCTCGCCCGTCGTGGACTGGTGGCTTATCAATTGGAGTTGCCACCTCAGTTCTCTCACGTCCATGACGTCTTCCATGTGTCGCAACTTCGTCGATGCTTCAAGGATCCGGAACGTGAAGTGGATCCGGAATTGATTGAAATTCAAGATGATCTCACATACAAGGAGCATCCGATCTGCATTCTTGAAGAAGCTGAACGTCGAACCCGCCAGAAGGTTACTAAGTTCCTCAAGGTGCAATGGTCGAATCATACTAAAGAGGAAGCCACTTGGGAACGCGAAGATAACCTCCGGGCTGAATACCCCGATCTTTTCCCTTCTACCTCTTAATTCTCGGGACGAGAATTTCTTTTAGAGGAGGAGAGTTGTAACACCCCGGTGTAATGATGCTACAGTAACCCCTGGGGTTAAGTTAATCTTTTTGCTAAACATGTTCCTGATCATAATTGTCTCCTTTCTCTTTTAAATTCCAGTTGAATTCAAATTCAAATTTTGTCTGAAATTCAAAATGCTCAGACATGAAAACAAAAATGTTCATCATGTGCAGAATAATCCAGAACTAATTTTGGTGGTGAACCAACATTTTTGCAAAAAGGTTTGAGTGGCCTAAGCTACTTCAAACAGTGGCCTAAGAAATAAATTAAATGCCTTTTTAATTTATGAAAATGGCAAACTATTTCTAAAGCCTCACAATTTTTTTTTGGCAGTGCCTAATAATTCTTTGAGATTATTTTGTCCAATGGCATAATCTTTTGCAAAGTCTTTATTGGCTAAAAGAAAAAGAAAAGAAAATGCAAAAGCTGTTTAAAAAAAGGGAAAAGAAGAGGGGGTGGGACAGCCCTGGCCTCCCCTTGGGCCTCGGCGACCCACAGCCCCCTGCCCCCCTGCCCCTGGGCCTAAGGCCGCAGAGACAGGCCCAGCTGGCCGTCGGCCCATCCCAGCCGGCCCACTCCCCCTTTCCTGTCGCTCTCCCCCCTCCTCCTGTTCCTCCGACCGGGCGAGGCAGAGCGCGCCCGTCCCCGCCGGACCCGCCTCGCCGGCATCGCCCGAGCGAGGGGATAAGGCTTGCGCCTCCTCGCCTCCTCGATCCCCGCCTCCACTTGCACCACCCACTCCACCTGCTCTTTCCCCCACCCTGTCTCGCTCGCCCGCCTCTCCCGAGCGCGCTCGCCGCCGTTCTCCGTCGTCACCACGGCCACAGCCACCGCCTCGCTCCGCCGTCTTGTCGTGAAGCTCCGCCGGGGTCGACTCCGTCGTCTGGTGCCCCCAGGTGGAGCTGGGAAGCACCGCTGACGTCGCACGAGCTCGTCCCCTTCCGCCCTTGTCACCGGCGAGATCCCTCGAATTCCGGCTTCCCCTGCGCTCCTAAACTACCAAGGGCCATCGGCGTGCCGCTCGGTGAGCTCTCCTACCTTCTCCCTCTCCTTGCCTACTTGGCGCGCCCCCTAGCTGCTTCCCCACGTGCGCCCGAACGCAGCGCCGCGGAGCTCGTCGCCGGCGAGACTCCGGTGACCTTTTGGTCACGGGCTCAAGCCCGTTGGACTCGCCGCACCATGGGGATCCTCCCCAGCCCTTCCTTTCGTTCCGTAGCACGCTGCTTCGCCTTCGCCATCACACGCCCGAAGGTCGTCGCCGCCTTTTCCGTCGCCGGCGATGCTCCGGTCGTCCCCGACGCCAGTCATCGTCACCATCGTGTGCGCGGTGCCGGGCCGCGCCCTTAGGTCCAAGCCGTAGGTCCGGAGGCCCCCTATAGCGCGGCTCCGGCCAACTCCGGCGAGGCGCCGCCGTCGCCTTGGTCGCTAGAGCCCTCCCTGGCGCAGCCACCAACATGGATGCGTGGGCCCCATCACCTGAGTCACTGACGCTGGGCCCCACGGGACCCTGTTGACTGGTTTGACCAGTCAACATGCTGACTGGGCTTCTCTGTGACACTGACGTGCGGGCCCCACCACGTAATTAGATTAACTAAACCGGTTTTATAAATAAAACTAATTAGTTAACCTAACCAGTCACTGACTGCTAGGGCCCACGCCCCCTAACTAACCCTATTAGCTTAGTTAAGCCTCTGTTAGACAGAGAGGCTGACAGGTGGGTCCCACCTGTAAGTTTGACTGGTCAGCAGAGCTGACGCAATGCTGACGTCACTACTGGCGCAATAAACCTTTTCTGCTTTTAAAATAATTCAGAAATTGGTTTAAACTTTGAACCGTAACTTTTAAACCGTAGCTCGGATGAAAATGTTTTCTATATGAAAGTTGCTCAGAAAAATCCAACGAATCCGAATATGCGGTCCTTTCATCTGTCACATGCCCCTAGCATGATGAACATGGAACTTTCCCCCTCCGGTCATCTGTCTGACACAGGTCCGGAACCGGGAATACATTCCCGGTTGAATTCTCCCTTCACCTATATTGTGTAGCCATACGTTAGGTCACTCCCGGCACAACATATTGCCACGTTATGCTTTGTGATGCTTTGTTTGCTTTATATTTACTGTTTCTTCCCCCTCTTCTCTCCGGTAGACCCCGAGGCCGCTGATGCCCCGGTGATCGACTACGTCGTCGACAACGACCCCCTCCTTGCCAGAGCAACCAGGCAAGCCCCCCCTTTGATCATCCCGATATCGCCCATTCCATTCTCTCATGCTTGCATTAGATTTTGCTGTTGTTATTGTTTGCTCCTATTCTGATGCATAGCCTCCTTTTGTAACCTGCTTATTGTTACCTTACCGGCTTATCCTAAACTGCTTAATATAGGTTGGTTAGTGATCCATCAGTGACCCCCACCTTGTCCTTGTTGCCCCTGCTTCATCATTGAAGACCCGGTCAACGGGATCGAAGACCAGGCCCCTGCACCGCACATCACTTTCCCCTTAGTTGCTCGACACTACTGGGATACTATCGAGTGCCGAGGGTGAGACCTCTACAACACTTCTGATGTTAACCCTGTAGTGTAGCTATTCGGTCGTGGTCATCGAGGGTGATTTCCTCTTTAACCACTTCCGATACGACTCTGTCGTGCAACCCCTCAAGTGTGAACCTCGAGGGTGATTCCTCTATGTTCACCTTGATGATTACATTGAGTGGAACCCACCGAGGGTGATTCCTTGGGTTTTCCTCTTGATGTTTGGACACACGGATACTTGGACTTTACAACTGTTACTTGGAAAGTGATGTGGAGACGGGTTGACCTGGAAGGTGCCCGTGAGATAATTACGAGGCGTGGCCGAGCATTCTTAGCCCTTGCCGCAAGTCCTCGAGACGGGGCAACGGGGTCACCTCTTTCGTGAGTCTCTGCTTGTTACCGCGCGTTCCTAATCCACTACGATTTGGATATTTGATCCGAGGGGCCTCTGGCCTGATAGCACTAACCATCACGTGGGCATAGTATGGGCGTTCTGCGTCGTATGCATCAGCCGAAGCTTAATAGACGTCAGCGACGGAGCGGCGCGCGCCGGGTTGGACTGGTAAGCTCCTGCCTTTTTAGGGAGGTAGCTAGGTCTGCTCACCGGCCGCGTTCGCAACGTGCAGGAGTTTCCGGGGAGATGGCCCATGACCCCTGGGGGCATAGGTTTAGTCCGGCGTGCTGGCCTCTCTATTAAGTCTAGGTCGGGTTGCGGCGTATTGTTTGGCCGAGGCCGGGCATGACCCTGGAAAGTGTGTCCGGCCGGAGTCAATCGAGCGTGGTGGGTAAGTTGGTGCACCCCTGCAGGGAAGAACTAATCTATGCATAGCCTGTCCTACGGTAACGGACACTTGGAGTTGTATCCCGATCGATACAACTAGAACTGGATACTTGTGATGAGAACTGGATGGTGATGAGGATTTGATTGTGATGATAACTGGATAGTATGGCTCTGGGATTGCTTTCTCGCAGGGAGTCGAGAAAGGATCTCTGGCCGAGGTTGATAACACTACTACCGCTTTACTTTATGCTACTCTACTCCCTCCTGTTTGCTGCAAGATGGTGGTTTCCAGAAGATGCTAGTCTTCTATAGGACTAGGCCTTCTCCCTATTCTGGCGTTTCTGCAGCCCAGTCCACATATACAGCCTTCCTTTGATAACGTTGCATATGTAGTGTAGATCCTTGCTTGCGAGTACTTTGGATGAGTACTCACGGTTTCTTTGCTTCCCCTTTTTCCCCTTCTTTCTTCTTTCTGGTTGTTGCAACCAGATGGTGGAGTCCAGGAGCCAGATGCCACCTTTGACGACTGCTGCTACCCCGAGGGTGCCTCCTACCACGTGACGGACGCCGACGACCGGGAGTAGTTAGGAGGCTCCCAGGCAGGAGGCCTTGCCTTTTCGATCGTTGTTGTTTTGTGCTAGCCTTCTTAAGGCAAACTTGTCTAACTCATGTCTGTTCTCAGATATTGTTGCTTCCGCTGACTCTTGTGTTTTCGAGCTTATGTATTCGAGCCCTCGAGGCCCCTGGCTTGTAACATAAAGCTTGTATTATTTTAATTTGTGTCTAGAGTTGTGTTGTGATATCTTCCCGTGAGTCCTTGATCTTGATCGTACACATTTGCATGTATGATTAGTGTACGATTGAATCGAGGGCGTCACAGTGCCTCTCCGATGATATGTGAGTAGTTCATTATAGACCTTCGGGTTCGTAGTTAGTAGCTAGATGGCTTCCTCTCTCTTTTTTGATTCTCAATACAATGGTCTCTTGGAGATTGATACGTCTCCAACGTATCTATAATTTATGAAGTATTCATGCTGTTATATTATCATCATTGGATGTTTTACAACCATTTTATCGCAACTTTATATCATTTTTTTGGACTAACTTATTGACATAGTGCCCAGTGCCAGTTGTTGTTTTCGGTTGTTTTTTACATCGCAAAAAATCAATACCAAACAGAGTCCAAACGTAGTAAACTTTTTGGAGATTTTTTTTGGACCAAAAGACATCCAGTGTCCCAAAGAAGTGCCCGAGGGGAGCCCCGAGGGGGGTACAACCCACAACGGCATGCCTGGGGACCCATGCACGCCCAGGTTGGTTGTGCCCACCTCGGTGGCCTCCCGCACCGCCTCTTCACCCTGTAAATTGCCAAATATTCCAAAACACCCGAAGATAACCCTAGATCATAAGTTCCGCCACCGCAAGCCTCTGTAGCCATGAGAAACCAATTGAGAGTCCATTTTGGCACCCTGCCGGAGGGGGAGATCGTCACCGGAGGCCATCTTCATCATCCCTATGACCACCATGATGAGGAGGGAGTAGTCCACCCTCAGGGCTGAGGGCTTGTACCAGTAGCTATGTGTTTAATCTCTCTCTCTCTCACTCGTGTTCTTGAGATGGCACGATCTTGATGTATCGCGGTCTTTGTTAATATAGTTGGATCATATGGTGTTTGTCCCTCTCTATCTTGTTGTGATGAATTGAGTTTCCCCTTTAAGATTTCATTGTTATTGGATTGAATACTTTTATGAATTTGAGAGCACTTGATATATGTCTTGCTTATGAATACCTGTGGTAACAATGGGGTATTATTTTGATTCACTTGATATATGTTTTGGAACTCAACTCGCGGATTCCCAAGGTACCATTGGGGTAACCTATGCATAGGGGTTGATGCATGTTCTCGTCTTTTGTTTCTCTGGTAGAAATCTTGGGGCACTCTTTGGGTTCTTTGTGTTGGACCAAGTATTATGAATCTCAAATTGTTTGATGCGTATCATATAATTAACTCACGGATACTTATGGTGACATTGGAGTATCTAGGTGGCATTAGAGTTGGTTCATGCATATCATATGGTGTTATTTTAGTACGAACTCTTGGATAGATCGAACGAAAAGAATACCTTTGTGTTATTTTAGTACGAACTCTTGAATAGATCGAAAGGAAAGAATAACTTTAAGGTGGTTTCGTACCCTACAAACAATTTCTTCTTATGGTCTCCGCTAAATAAGAACTTTGGAGTGATTCTTCATTACACGTTGAGGGATGGTTATGTGATCCAATTAGATTAGCATTGTCGAGAGAATGCACTAGCGAAAGTACGGACCCTAGGCCTCATTTTCAAGCATTGCAATATTGTATGTGCTCACTTTTATCGTTCACTACCTTGCTGTTTTTATCTATTTAGTTTATAAAAATATATTTCAACCTTCAATATTACACGTTTATCACCATCTCTTCGCCAAACTAGTGCACCTATACAATTTTCCATTGTATTGGGTGTGTTGAGGACAAAAGAGATTTCTTGTATTTGGTTGTAGGGTTGTTTGAGAGAGACCAACTTCATCCTACGCCTCCCACGAATTGATAAACCTTAGGTCATCCACTTGAGGGAAAATTGCTATTGTCCTACAAAACTCTGCGCTTGGAGGCCCAACACGAGTCTATAAGAATAAAGTTGCGTAGTAGACATCAAACTCTTTTCTTGCGTCATTGCTGGGGAGGTTAGGTAAGCGGTACTCACACCCCGTCAATGAAGCTCTTTTCTGGCGCCATTGATGGGGAGGTGACTGCTTCAACGTATATCTTTAGATCATGAAATCAAATCTTTTAGTTTCTTGTTTTATCACTAGTTTGTTTAATAAAAGAAAACTAAAAATGGATTTGAGGTGGTATCATGTTATTTGTGTTTATCGTGTCTTTCTTGAATGATCGAAAGGAAAATTCTGCTCCATTGATAGTAGAAGAATTCAATAAAATGTTTGGCATGAATTATGAGCATGATTGTAATGTTGTTAGTATGAATTCTATAAATATCCAAAATGCTAATGATGATTGCATGCCTCCTACCTATGATGAGAACAAAGTTGCTACTTATGATGATTATTGTGATGATACTTATGTCATAAAAAAGTAGTTATAATTATTGTCATAATTTTTAATATCCTTTTACTGAACATTGCTCTTTTAATGTGGAAACAATTTTTAGTATTCATATGATACTCCCACTATTGTGAATGAGAATAAAATTGCTTATATGGAGAATAATAAATTTTCTATGCTTTTGGATCATGAAAAGAATGCTTTATGTGATGGTTATATTGATGAATCCGTTCATGATGCTACTGAAAATTATTATGAGAGAGGAACTTGTGATTCTTGATGCTCTCGTTATGTTTCAATTCTTTACTTTTATGCGAGAATCATCGAAATCGTCATACCTAGCTAAAAGGCATTAAAGAAAAGCATTTGTTGGGAGACAATCCAACACTTTTACCTACTATTTTTATGTGTTAACATGATTAAGCTACTGTAGTAATCATGTTTTATTTCTTTTGTTTCAATAAAGTGCCAAGTAAAGCCTTTGGGATAGTGTGGACGATAGTTGACTTGATTCTGTGCAAAAACAGAAACTTTTGCGCTCAGTCCAAGAATTTCTAAAATTCACTGGAATGTGATTTTGATCTGAATTTTTTTACATTTAATTTATATACAAATTATCTACGTTCTCCTAATTTTAAGAATTTTTAGAATTGGAGAAGTATGGTTGGAGTACAGATTACTACACACTATACTGTTTTTGACAGATTCTGTTTTCAATGCATAGTTTGCTTGTTTTCTAGTTTCTATGGCTTATATTGCTCAATATAAATTGTGGAAATGATAGATTAGAGTATGCATTGAGAAGAAACAATTATGAATCTTGTCTTGACAGTACCCAAGTGAATGATTTGTTTTATCATACTAACGCATCTCACGAAGTTTCATTAAGTTTTGTGTGATTGAAGTTTTCAAGTTTTGGGTGAGATATCGATATGAGGAGAATAAGGAGTGACAAGACCATAAGCTTGGGGATGCCCAAGGCACCCCAAGGTAATATTCAAGTAAGATCTGAGCAACTAAGCTTGGGGATGCCCCGGAAGGCACCCCCTCTTTCGTCTTCAACATTATAGGTAACCTCACTTGGGACTATATTTTTATTCGTCACATGATGTGTGTTTTGCTTGAGCATCATTTTCTTTAATTGGATTTTCTTGATGTTATTTAGATAATGTTTTGCATATTTTATTTCAATAAAAGTGGCAAGGATAGCCTTCACCATGCTTATTTTGCAAGTTTATGAGTTGTTGTTTCAAAACAGAAAGTTTATCGCTGTTGCAAAAATTCTCTAGAAAATTCAGAATGTGATAAAATGTTGAAACTTTTTGCACAATAATCTATGATAAATTTTCTACAGTGTGGTAATTTTACAGAATTTTTTAATTTTAATAAGTTTGTATCCTTCTTCATCCTTTACAGGCTGTTCTGTTTAGACAGATTGCTGTTATGATTGCATTGTTTGCTTGTTTAGTGATTCTATTTGAGGATAGGAGTATTAAATATGCAGAGGCATTTAGTATGAAGTGTTATGAGAGGAATTAAGAAGACACAAGAGCTCAAGCTTGGGGATTCCCAAGGCATCCCAAGTTAATATTTCAAAAAGTCTCAAGCATCTAAGCTTGGGGATGCCCATGTATTCATCCCACCTTTCTTCTTCAACAATTATCAGTTAGTATCGGTTGAGCCTAAGTTTTTGCTTCTTCGCATGAGATGTGCTATTCTTGGAATGTCATTTTGTTTTGTTTTACTTGTTGTTTTAATAAAAAATACTTAGATATGAAAGTTTTTAAATAAGAGAGAGTCCTCAATTAGCTAGCCCTTTACTTAACTACTCGCTTGATCTTCACTTATATGTTTTCGGAGTAGTTTGTCATTTACTCTTGTGCTTCACTTATATCCTATGAGTAAATTGTTGAATGAATTGAATATCATGAACTTGAAACTATATGTTCATATTAGGCCTAGTAGTAGATTCACATTGGGTTTAGAAAGTGAAATCTTTTGAAGCTTGACAATCACAATATTGTTCATACAAGCAATTCATGAATGATTGGTATAAGGAAGAGAACTTTCACATGCAAATATATTATCTTGGACGTCTTCTATGATTGTAAATACCCATTAATTATTTCCAAACATGAGAAAATTAGTTGAAGTTATGTTTGGGTATATTTGCATAGAAGTTATATTGTTATGGATCCTCCAACATGTGGTGTTTGCCTAGGATCTTTTGCTAGCCAAAAATTCGTACTAAGCAGAGATACTACTTATGCATCCAAAAACCCTTAAACCCAATTTCTTGCCATGAGTGTCCACCATACCTACCTATGGATTGAATAAGATCCCTCAAGTAAGTTGTCATCGGTGCATAAAGCAATAAAAGTTGCTCCTAAATAGGTTTGATCTTTTATTGTACGGGAAAATTTAGCGTTGTACGAACTTGTGATGGCAAAGTAATAAAAGCGACATACTGCATAATAAAGGTTTCTATCATAAGGGGCAATGTAACATGACGTTCCTTTGCATTACGATCTTGGGCATCCAAATAAAAAGCGCATGACAACCTCTTCTTCCCTCTGGGAAGGGCCTATCTTTTACTTTTCAGTGTTTACTTTTATGCAAAGAGTCAACAGTATACATCCTCATTCAACCTCAATTATTCTCTAATTGGCAAGCATCGTGTGGCGGGGAAAGATCTAGGAACATATGACCGGTCAAATATATTTGATCATGATTTATTGTTGTTGACAATTATCTCTAAGATAAATGAGTTGGGTGGCAAAACATTAAGCCCCTATCTATCTCTGTGTTCTATGAATGCCATTTGTTCTAAGAATATGCTTTGAGTAGAAACAATCATGGAAGACTATATGATGATTGAGTATGTGGAGCTCTTACTTAGGCTCTCTTGAATAAGTTGAATTGCAATTATTTGTTGACTAAGAATATAGGTTGCTGAGTTTAAAGAGAATTCATTGTTAATTTGAACCTTAACATGTGAATTGGTTGCTACTTTAATATGAAAAGTTTTATGAGAAAGAATTGTTGTTATGATGCTAGGAAAAGTGATTGAAATTATCATTGATCAAGCTTATGCACTTTGCTTGCATTCACACTCCATAATTTATTTCTTTTATCATTTACCTACTCAAGGACGAGTAGGACTTAAGCTTGGGGATGCTGATACGTCTCCAACGTATCTATAATTAATGAAGTATTCATGATGTTATATTATCATTCCTGGATGTTTTACAATCATTTTATAACAACTTTATATCATTTTTTGGGACTAACATATTGACATAGTGCCCAGTGCCAGTTGCTGTTTTTTGGTTGTTTTTTACATCGCAGAAAATCAATACCAAACGGAGTCCAAACGCAGCAAAACTTTTTGGAGAATTTTTTCGGACCAGAAGACATCCAGTGGGCCAAAGAAATGCCAAAGGGGAGCCCTTGAGGGGGGCACAAACTAGTGCGCGCCTGCGGGGGGGGGGGCAGGCGTGCCCAGGTGGGTTGTGCCCACCTCGGTGGCCTCCCGCACCGCCTCTTCGCCCTATAAATTGCCAAATATTCTAAAACCCTGACAATAACCCTAGATCAGAAGTTTTGCCGCCGCAAGCCTCTGTAGCCATGAAAAACCAATCGGGAGCCCGTTCCGGCACCCTACTAGAGGGGGAGATCATCACCGGAGGCCATCTTCATCATCCCTATGGCCACCATGATGAGGAGGGAGTAGTCCACTCTCGGGGCTGAGGGTTTGTACCAGTAGCTAGGTGTTTAATCTCTCTCTCTCTCTCTCTCTCTCTCTCGTGTTCTTGAGATGGCATGATCTTGATGTATCGCGGGCTTTGTTAATATAGTTGGATCATATGGTATTTCTCCCTCTCTATCTTGTTGTGATGAATTGAGTTTTCCCTTTAAGATTTTGTTGTTATTGGACTGAATACTTTTATGTATTTGAGAGCACTTGATATATGTCTTGGATATGAATATTCGTGGTGACAATGGGGTATTATTTTGATTCACTTGATATATGTTTTGGCACTCAACTCGCGGATTCCCGAGGTGACATTGGGGTAACCTATGCATAGGGGTTGATGCATGTTCTCGTCTTTTGTTTCTCTGGTAGAAATCTTGGGGCACTCTTTGAGGTTCTTTGTGTTGGATCGAGTATTATGAATCTGAAATTGTTTGATGTGTATCGTATAATTAACTCATGGATACTTGTGCTAAAATTGGAGTATCTAGGTGACATTAGAGTGGGTTGATGCGTATCATATGGTGTTAGTTTAGTACGAACTATTGGATAGATCGAATGTTAAGAATAACTTTGTGTTATTTTAGTACGAACTCTTCAATAGAACAAACAAAAAGAATAACTTTAAGGTGGTTTCGTACCCTACAAACAATTTCTTCTTATGTTCTCCGCTAGATAAGAACTTTGTCATGATTCTTCGTTGCACGTTGAGGGATGGTTATGTGATCCAATTAAATTAGCATTGTTGAGAGATTGCACTAGCGAAAGTACGGACCCTAGGCCTCATTTTCAAGCATTGCAATACCGTTTGTGCTCACTTTTATCGTTCGCTACCTTGCTGTTTTTATTTATTCTGTTTATAAAAATATATTTGTACCTTCAATATTACACTTTTATCACCATCTCTTCGCCGAACTAGTGCACCTATACAATTTTCCATTGTATTGGATGTGTTGGGGACACAAGAGATTTCTTGTATTTGGTTGTAGGGTTGTTTGAGAGAGACCATCTTCATCCTACGCTTCCCACAGATTGATAAACCTTAGGTCATCCACTTGAGGGGAAATTTCTACTATCCTACAAAACTCTGTGCTTGGAGGCCCAACACGAGTCTCCGAGAATAAAGTTGTGTAGTAGACATCAAGCTCTTATTTGGCGCTGTTGCCGGGGAGGTTAGGTAAGTGACACTCACACCCCGTCAATTAAGCTCTTTTCTCGCGCTGTTGCCAGGGGTGAGTGCTTGAAGGTATATCTTTAGATCTTGCAATCAAATCTTTTAGTTTCTTGTTTTATCACTACTTTGGTTTATAAACAAAAACTAAAAATGGATTTGAGGTGGTCTCATGTTATTCGTCTTGATCATGTCTTTCTTGAAAATGATGGAAAGGAAAATTGTTCTCAATTGTTAGTAGAAGAATTCAATAAAATGTTTGGCATGAATGATGAACATGATTGTAATTTTGTTAGTATAAATTCTATAAATATCCAAAATGCTAATGATAATTGCATGCCTACTATCTATGATGAGAACAAAGTTGCTACTTATGATGATTATTGTGATGATATTTATGTTATAACAAGTTGTGATAATTATTGCCATAATTTTGAATATCCTTTTACTGAACATTACTCTTTTAATGTGGAAACAAGGTTTAGTATTCGAGTTTCATATGATACTCCCACTATTGTGAATGAGAATAAAATTGCTTATATGGAGAGTAATAAATTTTCTATGCTTTTGGATCATGAAAAGAATGCTTTATGTGATGGTTAGATTGACGAGTGCATTCATAATGCTACTGAAAATTATTATGAGATAGGAACTTGTGATTCTTGATGCTCTTGTTATGTTTCAATTCTTTACTTTTATGCGAGCATCATCGAAATCGTCATATCTAGCTAAAAGGCATTAAAGAAAAGTGTTTGTTGGGAGACAACCCAACACTTTTACCTACTATTTTTGTGTGTTCACATGATTAAGCTACTGTAGTAATCATGTTTTATAGCTTTTGTTTCAATAAAGTGCCAAGTAAAGCCTTTGCGATAGTGTGGATGATAGTTGACTTGATTCTATGCAAAAATAGAAACTTTTGCGCCCAGTCCAGGAATTTCTAAAATTCACTGGAACGTGATTTTGATCTAAAAGTTTTACAGGTGATTTATATATAACTTCTATATGTTGTCCTAATTTGTCAGAATTTTAGAGTTGCAGAAGTATGGTTGGAGTACAGATTACTACAGACTGTTCTGTTTTTGATAGATTACGTTTTCAATGCATCGTTTGCTTGTTTTCTAGTTTCTGTGGCTTATATTGCTCAATATAAATTGTGGAAATGATATATTACAGTAGGCATTGAGCGGAAACAATTATGAATCTTGTCTTGACAATACCCAAGTGAATGATTTGTTTTATCATACTAACGCATCTCACGAAGTTCCGTTAAGTTTTGTGTGATTTAAGTTTGCAAGTTTTGGGTGAGATATCGATATGAGGAGAATAAGGAGTGACAAGACCATAAGCTTGGGGATGACCAAGGCACCCCAAGGTAATATTCAAGTAAGATCCAAGCAACTAAGCTTGGGGATGCCCCGGAAGGCATCCCCTCTTTCGTCTTCAACATTATCTGTAATCTCACTTGGGACTATATTTTTATTCGTTACATGATGTGTGTTTTTCTTGAGCATCATTTTCTTTTAGTTGGATTTTCTTGATGTTATTTAGATAATGTTTTGCATCTTTTATTTCAATAAAAGTGGCAAGGATATCCTTCACCATGCTTATTTTACAAGTTTATGAGTTGTTGTTTCAAAACAAAAAGTTTATCACTGTTGCAAAAAATCTCTAGAAAAGTCAGAATGTGATTAAATTTTGAAAAAAAAATTCACAATAAGCTATGATAAAGTTACTACAGTGTGGTAAATTTTGAGAATTTCTTAAGTTGAATAAGTTTGGATCCTTCTTCATCCTTTACAAACTATTCTGTTTAGACAGATTGTTGTTATGATTGCACTGTTTGCTTTTTAACGATTCTATTTGAGGATAGGAGTATTAAATATGCAGAGGCATTTAGTATGCAATGTTAAATAATAATTTTAGTGATTTTCTATAGTAGAGAATGATGAGGTTATTGCATTGATTTATACTAACTTATCTCACAAGTTCTTGTTGAGTTTTGTGTGGATGAGACTTAAGGAAACCGTGTTATGAGAGGAATGAAGAAGACACAAGAGCTCAATCTTGGGATTCCCAAGGCATCCCAAGTTAATATTTCAACAAGTCTCAAGCATCTAAGCTTGGGGATGCCCCGGTAGGCATCCCACCTTTCTTCTTCAACAATTATCGGTTAGTATCGGTTGAGCCTAAGTTTTTGCTTCTTCGCATGAGATGTGCTATTCTTGGAATGTCATTTTTTAGTTTTACTTGTTGTTTTACTAAAATATTTAGATATGAAAGCTTTTAATAAGAGAGAGTCCTCAATTAGCTAGCCCTTTACTTAACTACTCGCTTGATCTTCACTTATATCTTTTTGGAGTTTATGATCAAATCTACATTTTTATCCATGAAAGTTATTTGAGTCTTTTGATCTCCTATATGCATGATTACTTATAGCCTCGTATTTCTTCTTCGAAACCTTGGTTTAGTTAGGATAACTAGATCGATTTTTCTTGCCATGGGAAGAGGTGCTTTGTGATGGGTTCGATCTTACAGTGCTCAATCCCAGTGACAGATGGGAACATGACACGTATGTATAGTTGCTATTAAGGATAACAAGATGGGGTCTATTCCTACATGAATATATCTTGTCTACATCATGTCATCGTTCTTATTGCATTACTCCGTTTCTCCTTGAACTTAATACACTAGGTGCATGCTGGATAGCGGTCGATGTGTGGAGTAATAGTAGTAGATGCAGGCAGAAGTCGGTCTACTAATCTTGGACATGATGCCTATATAATGATCACTGCCTGGATATCATCATGATTATTTGAAGTTCTATCAATTGCCCAACAGTAATTTGTTTACCCACCATATGCTATTTTTCTCGAGAGAAGCCACTAGTAAAATCTACGGTCCCCGGGACTATTCTTTATCATATTTGCCTTTGAGATCAATTTTTATTCGCTTTTATTTCCAAATCTATTAATCCAAAAACCCAAAAATACCTTACTGCACTTTTTTGTTATTTATTTTATTTCGCCTTTTTGTGAGATCTATCTATCCAATCTACTACTATTTTATCTATCTTTTTACCCGGTTGATAACCCCTCTTACACATGGGGTTGCAAGTATGTTTTGTTTGTGTGCAGGTACCATTTACATAGTGTGGCGTGGTTCTCCTACTGGTTCGATAACCTTTCTCTTATCACTGAGGGAAATACCTATTGTAGCTATGCTGCATCATCCCTTCCTCTTTGGGGAAATACCAACGTAGTTCAAACCACATCAAAAGAAATTTCGGGCGCCGTTGCCGGGGAGACATCATCAATACCTATCAGGTTCCTAATCACAAATCTCATTCCCTTGCAATTTACATTATTTGCGATTTGCCTCTTGTTTTCATCTCCCCCTCTTCACAACCATTTGTCATTTTCTTCGCCCTCTTTTTCGTTCGCCTTTTTCTTGTCAGATCTCATGTTTGCTTGTGTTGTCGTGTGCCTTCTATTTTCTTGCATCTTAGCTTGCTAAAAATCTATTGTTATGGATCCTCATCCACTTGCTAATCTTTTCAAAAGATCCAATTATGATGAACCAATTGCTAGTGAATTGAGTTCACTAGATTATCTTTATGAAGTTTTGCTTGAGATTTATGAATCTGAAAATTGTGATGAAGTGTTAAACGAAGGAAGTTATTAAGTGATTCATGATAGCTCCTTGAATGAAAAGCATGATTGCAATGATGTTATTATAAATTCTATTAATGTCAGTTGTGCTAATAATATGCAAAACCCCAATCTTGGGGATGCTAACTTTGATATGTCCACTACTTATTGCAATGATCATGATTGGGGTGATTCTTCTTATGATCTTGAACATTTATTTAAGCCTCATGATGAATATGTTTGCAATAATATTGAAAGTGGGTTTGGAAGAGTGTTAACTCTAGGTAAAAATGATCTCACTACTTTGGAGCATGATCAATCTTATGAAAAATTTGATAAAAGTGGGCTTGGAGAGGTCATGACTTTGTTTGATGATCCTACTATTTTGGAAGAGTGTCAACTTTGCATGCATGTGGATCATGAAGAGAATATTTTATGTGATTGTCATATTGTTGAATTTGAATATGATCCCATATGTAACTATTATGAGAGAGGGAAATATTTTGGTAGAAATTTTCATGTTACTAAATTACCTCTCATTATGTTGAGATTGCTATTGTTTCTTTCTTCTTCCTTGCATATGCAAGTTTTTTCTTGCCTTAATAATTTGTTTTCTTATAAAATGCCTATGCATAGGAAGTATGTTAGACTTAAATGTGTTTGTCACATGATTTATGAGGCTCCCTTTGTGTTTCAATTTTTGTCTTTCTTGTGAGCATCAATAAAACATTTATGCCTAGCTAGGGGCATAAAACAATAGTGCTTGTTGGGAGGCAACCCAATGAATAAAATTTATTTTTACCCTTTTCTTTATGTTCTTGTGTTTTCAAAATAATGCTATTGTTATTATTGTGTTTTTTGTGTATTAATTAGTGTTTGTGCCAAGCAATGCCTTTGGGAACATGTTGAGTGATAGTTGCTTTAATCTTGTTGAAAAACAGAAACTTTTGTGCTCAATAAAATAATTTTCATAAATCACGGAAAGGTGTTTTTGCTCTGAATTTTTTACACAAGATTTATATACAAATTTTCCACGTTGTCCTAATTTTTCATATTTTTTTGAGTTTCAGAAGTATTCCTAATTTCCAGATTACTACAGACTGTTCTATTTTTGACAGATTCTGTTTTCTTTGCGTTGTGTGCTTATTTTGATGAATCTATGGACTTTATTGGAGGGTATAAGCTAGAGTAAAGTTGGAATACAGCAGATATAATGCAAAAATAAAATATGAATGGGTTCTCAACAGTACTTAGAGTAGTGATTTTCTTTCTTATAATAATGGATCTCATGAAGGTTTCGTTGAGTTTTGTGTGATTGAAGTTTTCAAGTTTTGGGTGAGATTACGATGGATGAAGGAATAAGGGGATGCTACCCCGCCCCAAGTTATTATTCAAAAAGGAACAAGCAACTAAGCTTGGGGATGCCCCGAGTGGCATCCCCTCTTTCTTCTAACGACCATCGATATTTTACTTGAAGCTATATTTTTATTCGTCACATATCATGAGATTTGCTTGGAGCGTCTTGTATTATATGTGTCTTTGCTTGTTTTGCTTTTTGTTTTATGTCAAGTATTCTTGCTGAACACACTTATTTGAGAGAGCCAAAATTATGATATGATTTGTTAGAAATGCTCTATATGCTTCACTTAAATTTTTTTGAGCTATGGAATTGCTCTAGTGCTTCACTTATATATTTTTTTAGCACGGTGTGCTTTATTATTTTTGAAGAAATGCTCTCCTGATTCACTTAGATTTATTAGAGAGTTAGTAAAAATTTTAAGAAATTATCTCATGCTTCACTTATATTATTTTGAAAGATGAAAAAATTTATGCTCATGTTCTTCACTTAGATTTGTTTGAGCTATCAAAAGCAACATATTAAATTAGTCCCAAAGTGATAGATATCCAATGAAGATATAATAAAAACTTTCATGAAGATCATTGGACAAATTGAACTTGATTATTTGTAATAGTTTTGGGATATGATGATAGTGATATGTGAGTCGTGTTAATGAGTAATTATGTTTTAGTAAAAATATTGGTGTTAAAGTTTGTGAATCCCTATGCAAGCACGAAAGTCAATAGTTATGCAACGAAATTACATCCTACTTGTAGTGCATTATTCAATGTTAGTTATTCTTAATGCTCGCTTATGAGATTCTTCGTTTCTTGGTTGGATGCTTCTCAATCTTTTTGCTAGCCTTCACTTGTACTAAGTAGAAATACTACTTGTGCATCCAAAATCCTTAAACCCAGTTTTGCCATATGAGTCCACTATTACCTACCTATATGCAGTATTTCCGAGCCATTCTAAGCAAATTTGTATGTGCCATCTCTAGTTTCAAAATAAATTTCCTTTTTGTGTGCTCGTACCGCTCATGAAGCGGCAGGGGGTGGTCAATATTTTCCATGCTAGATGTGTTATTCTCAAGATGAGTGTTTATTTACTTGTCATTGCACGAGAGTACGGCAAGGTATTAGAGATGCCAAGTCCCGAAATGAAAAATGAATTTACTTTATATTGTCAAATAATAAATTCCTTGGAAAGTGTTGGTATGAACGACACCCGTGGATACGGCTAGCCGTGGAATGTGAAACTATGGTGGAAAAAGGAATAAACTTTATTTTCTGTTTGGGAACTGCCTATGATATATCTAGCATGGAAAGTGTTGGGAATTACTCGGTCGTTTTTGTTGATGGGAAAAGTATGCCTCTCAAAATGTTTTATCTCTTAATTTTTGCTTTGAGCTCTAGCACCTCTACAAATCCCTACTTCCCTCTGCGAAGGGCCTTTCTAATTACTTTATGCAATTTTTATTTTTATTTGAGTCTCCATCTTCTCTTATAAAGCACCAACTAAGGGGCATATGATCATACTTGAGCATTGGGTGTAGCTAATATGCGAGTGTGTTTCATAAATGGATAAATGATTGAGCATAATGGGGTAGGGATAACTTGCGTTAGTGTTGATATTTTGAAAAGACATGGTTGCTATAGGATCGAAAGTATGTCTAGAGGGGGCTGATTAGACTACTTGACCAAATAAAAATCTAGACTTTTCCCAATTTTAAGTCTTGGCAGATTTTAGCAACTTAACACAAGTCAAGCAATCAACCTACACATGCTATTCTAAGAGTATAGCAGCGGAACGTAAATCATTGCATATGAAGGTAAAAGGGAGGAGTTTGGAGGGAGCAGACTCAATGTAGACACGGAGATTTTTGGCGTGGTTCCGATAGGTGGTGCTGTCGTACATCCACGTTGATGGAGACTTCAACCCACGAAGGGTATCGGTTGCATGAGTCCACGGAGGGCTCCACCCATGAAGGTTCCACGAAGAAGCAACCTTGTCTATCCCACCATGGCCATCGCCCATGAAGGACTTGCCTCACTTGGGTAGATCTTCACGAAGTAGGCGATCTCCTTACCCTTCACGAAGGAGGCGATCTCCTTGCCCTTACAAACTCCTTGGTTCAACTCCACAATCTTGACGGAGGCTCTGAAGTGACACCTAACCAATCTAGGAGACACCACTCTCCAAAAGGTAATAGATGGTGTGTTGATGATGAACTCCTTGCTCTTGTACTTCAAATGATAGTCTCCCCAACACTCAACTCTCTCTCACAGATTTGGATATGGTGGAAAGATGATTTGAGTGGAAAGCAACTTGGGGAAGGCTAGAGATCAAGATTCTTGTGGTAGGATTGGAATGTCTTGGTCTCAACACATGAGTAGGTGGTTCTTTCTTAGAAAATGAGTAGTGGAAGTGTAGGCACGTTCTCATGGCTCTGTCTCAAATGGAGAAGGGGGTGGAGCGGTATATATAGCCTCCACACAAAATCTAATGGTTACACACAATTTACCAAACTCGGTGGGACTGAATAGTGAAACTCGGTTAGACCGATCTGGTTCAAAATGTGAAGTTAGGGTTTTCGGTGGGACTGATGCTCTAGGGTTAGGGCAAAACCTCATCTCGGTGAGACCGATTTCAGCAATAAGCAAACAGAGACTTGGTCAAGCAAACTCGATGGGACCGATCGCTCATTTCGGTGAGACCAAAATGTTATGAAAAGGAAACAGAGAGTTTGCATTGCGAACTCGGTGGGACCAACCATTCATCTCGTTGAGACCGAAACGTTACGAAGGGAAACAAAGAGTTTCTAATCCCATCTCGATGAGACCAAGATCCCATTCAGTGAGACCAAACTGATTAGGGTTTCTGGCTATGGCTGTGTGATACGTCCATTTTGCATCATGCTTTTATGTCAATATCTATTGCATTGTGGGCTGTTATTACACGTTATGTCATAGTACTTATGGCTATTCTCTCTTATCATGGAATTCTGGCTGAAAAAGGAGCAAATATTGGAAACCTATTCTGCACAGCTCCAAAAATCCTGAAACTCCACGGAAGTCACTTTTGGAATTAATAAGAATTATTGAGGAAAGAAAACACCAGAGGGGGCCCACACCCTGGCCAAGAGGGTGGGGGGCGCGCCCACCCCTACTGGGTGCGGCCCCTGTCTCCTGGGCCCCCTGGTGGCCCTCCGGTGCCCATCTTCTGTTATATGAAGGCTTTTACCCTGGAAAAAATCATAAGCAAGCTTATGGGACGAAACTCCGCCGCCACTAGGCAGAACCTTGGCGGAACCAATCTAGGGCTCCGGCGAAGCTGTTCTGTCGGGAAAACTTCCCTCCGGGAGGGGGAAATCATCACCATCGTCATCACCAATGATCCACTCATCGGGAGGGGGTCAATCTCCATCAACATCTTCACCGGCACCATCTCCTCTCAAAACCCTAGTTCATCTCTTGTATCCAATCTTGTATCAAAACCACACATTGGTACCTATGGTTGCTAGTAGTGTTGATTACTCCTTGTAGTTGATGCTAATTGGTTTACTTTGTGGAAGATCATATGTTCAGATCCTTAATGCATATTAATACTCCTCTGATCATGAACATGAATATGCTTTGTGAGTAGTTACGTTTGTTCCTGAGGACATGGGTGAAGTCTTGCTATTAGTAGTCATGTGAATTTGGTATTCGTTCGATATTTTGATGAGATGTATGTTGTCTCTCCTCTAGTGGTGTTATGTGAACATCGACTACATGACACTTCACCATTATTTGGGCCTAGAGGAAGGCATTGAAAAGTAATAAGTAGATGATGGGTTGCTAGAGTGACAGAAGCTTAGACCCTAGGGGTTGATTTGGATCCATATGTCTAATATTGTGGTTAGGTTTACCTTAATACTTCTTTTGTAGTTGTTGATGCTTGCAATAGGGGTTAATCATAAGTGGGATGCTTGTCCAAGTAAGGGCAGTACCCAAGCACCGGCCCACCCACATATCAAATTATCAAAGTACCGAACACGAATCATATGAGCGTGATGAAAACTAGCTTGACGATAATTCCCATGTGTCCTCGGGAGCGCTTTTCTCATTATAAGAAATTTCCAGGCTTGTCCTTTGCTACAAAAAGGATTGGGCCACCTTGCTGCACTTTATTTACTTTTATTGCTTGTTACCCGTTACAAATTATCTTATCACAAAACTATCTGTTACCTACAATTTCAGTGCTTGCAGAGAATACCTTACTGAAAACCGCTTGTCATTTCCTTCTTCTCCTCGTTGGGTTCGACACTCTTACTTATCGAAAGGACTACAATAGATCCTCTATACTTGTGGGTCATCAAGACTCTTTCCTGACGCCGTTGCCGGGGAGTGAAGCACCTTTGGTGAGTGGAACTTGGTAAGGAAACATTTATATAGTGTGCTCAAATTTTCTGTCACTTGTTACTATGGAAACTAATCCTTTGAGGGGCTTGTTCGGGGAATCTTCACCCCGACCAGTAGAGCAAAGAGTTGCTCCTCAACCTATTGAACGTACTGAAAATATTTACTTTGAGATTCCTTCGGGTATGATAGAGAAACTGCTAGCTAATCCCTTTGCAGGAGATGGAACGTTGCATCCCGATTTACACCTTATCTTTGTGGATGAAGTTTGTGGATTATTTAAGCTTGCATGTGTTCCTGATGATATTTTCAAAAGGAAGGTCTTCCCTTTATCTTTGAAGGGAGATGCATTGACATGGTATAGGCTATGTGATGATATGGGATCTTGGAATTATAAACGATTGAAGTTGGAATTTCACCAGAAGTTCTATCATATGCATCTTGTTCATCGTGATCGTAATTACATATATAATTTCTGGCCTCACAAAGGAGAAAGCATCGCTCAAGCTTGGGGGAGGCTTAAGTCAATGTTATATTCATGCCCCAATCATGAGCTCTCCAGAGAAATGATTATTCAAAAAAATTATGCTCGACTTTCTCCTAATGATCGCACCATGCTTGATACTTCATGTGTTGGTCCTTATATGCTGAAGACTACTGAATTCAAGTGGGACTTATTGAAAAGAATTAAACGCAACTCTGAAGATTGGGGTTCCGACGATGATAAGGAGTCAGGTATAACACCTAAGTTTGATTGTGTTAAATCTTTTATGGATACCGATGCTTTTCGTGGATTTAACGCTAAGTATGGACTTGACTCTGAGATAGTAGCTGCTTTTTGTGAATCTTTTGCTACTCACGTTGATCTCCCTAAAGAGAAGTGGTTTAAATATAATCCTCCCATTGAAGTAAAAGTAGTTGCACCTATTACAGTTGAAGAAAAGACTATCACTTGTAATGATCCTATTGTTCCTACTACTTATGTTGAGAAACCACCTTTTCCTGTTAGGATGAAGGATCATGCTAAAACTTCAACTGTTGTTCGTAAGAGTAATACTAGAACTTATACACCTCCTGAGCAAATCAAAGTTGAACCTAGTATTGCTATGGTTAAATATCTCTTGGATGATAATTTATATGGGCATGTTATTTATTTCTATGGTGAAACTGCTAATATTGCTAGACCAGATGCTAAGATACATAGACTTGTTGTAGGCATGCCTGTTATTTCTGTTAAAATAGGAGATCATTGTTATCATGGCTTATGTGATATGGGTGCTAGTTCTAGTGCAATATCCTTTGACCTATATAAATAAATTATGCATGATACTGCACCCACTGAAATAGAAGGTATTGATGTTACTATTAAGCTTGCCAATAGGGACACCGTTAAGCCAGTTGGGATTGTTAGAGATGTTGAAGTCTTGTGTGGGAAAGTTAAATATCCTGCCGATTTTCTTGTTCTTGGTTCCCCACAAGATGACTTTTGTCCCATTATATTTGGTAGACCCTTCTTGAATACTGTTAATGCTAGGATTGATTGTGAAAAGGATATTGTTACAATTGGCTTAGGGGATATGTCTCATGAGTTTAATTTTGCTAAGTTTCGTAGACAACCCCATGATAAAGAATCACCTAGTAAGGATGAGATTATTGGTCTTGCTTCTATTGCCGTGCCTCCTACTGATCCGTTAGAACAATATTTGCTAGACCATGAAAATGATCTGTTCATGAATGAAGGAAGGGAAATAGATGAAGTGTTCCTTCAACAGGGTCCAATTCTGAAACAAAACCTACCTGTTGAAATCCTAGGGGATCCCCCTCCACCCAAGGGTGATCCCGTGTTTGAGCTCAAACCATTACCTGATAATCTTAAGTATGCTTATCTTGATGAAAAGAAAATATATCCTGTTATTATTAGTGCTAACCTTTCAGAGCAAGAAGAAGAAAGATTACTGAAAACTCTGAAGAAGCACCGTTCTGCTATTGATATACTCTGGATGATCTTAAGGGCATTAGTCCCACTCTATGACAACACAAAATTAAAGTGGAGAAAGATGCCAAACCAGTTAGAGATCCTCAACAACGATTGAATCCTAAGATGAAAGAAGTGGTAACAAAGGAGATACTAAAGCTCCTTGAGGCAGGTATAATTTATCCCATTGCTGATAGCGATTGGGTAAGTCCTGTCCATTGCATTCCTAAAAAGGGAGGTATTACTGTCGTTCCTAATGATAAAGATGAATTGATCCCGCAAAGAATTACTACAGGTTATAGGATGGTAATTGATTTCCGTAAATTAAATAAAGCTACAAAGAAAGATCATTACCCTTTACCTTTTATTGATCAAATGCTAGAAAGACTATCCAAACATACACATTTCTGCTTTCTAGATGGTTATTCTGGTTTCTCTCAAACACCTGTGTCAGCGGAGGATCAATCAAAAACTACTTTTACTTGCCCTTTCGGTACTTTTGCTTATAGACGTATGCCTTTTGGTTTATGTAATGCACCTGCTACCTTTCAAAGATGCATGATGGCTATATTCTCTGACTTTTGTGAAAAGATTTGTGAGGTATTCATGGATGATTTCTCCGTTTATGGATCCTCTTTTGATGATTGCTTGAGCAACCTTGATCGAGTTTTGCAGAGATGTGAAGACACTAGTCTCGTCTTGAATTGGGAAAAGTGCCACTTTATGGTTAATGAAGGAATTGTCTTGGGGCATAAGATTTCCGAGAGAGGTATTGAACTTGATAAAGCTAAAGTCGATGCTATTGAAAAGATGCCATGTCCCAAGGACATAAAAGGTATAAGAAGTTTCCTTGGTCATGCCGGTTTTTATAGGAGGTTCATTAAGGACTTTTCTAAAATCTCTAGGCCTCTGACTAATTTATTGCAAAAAGATATTCCTTTTGTCTTTGATGATGATTGTGTAGAAGCATTTGAAATACTTAAGAAAGCTTTGATCACTGCACCTATTGTTCAGCCACCTGATTGGAATTTACCTTTTAAAATTATTTGTGATGCTAGTGATTATCTTGTAGGTGCTGTTCTAGGGCAAGTTGATAAGAAATTGAATGTTATCCAGTATGCTAGTAAAACTCTTGATACTGCCGAGAGAAATTATGCTACTACTTGAAAAGAATTTTTAGCAGTCGTATTTGCATGTGATAAGTTTAGACCTTATATTGTTGATTCCAAAGTTACTATTCACACTGATCATGCTGCTATTAAATATCTTATGGAAAAGAAAGATGCTAAGCCTAGACTTATCAGATGGGTTCTCTTGCTCCAAGAATTTGATTTGCATATTATTGATAGAAAGGGAGCTGAGAACCCCGTTGCAGACAACTTGTCTAGGCTAGAGAATGTTCTTGATGACCCAGTACCTATTGATGATCGCTTTCCTGATGAACAATTAGCGGTCGTTAATGCTTCTCGTACTGCTCCTTGGTATGTTGATTATGCTAATTATATTGTTGCTAAATTTATACCACCTAGTTTCACATACCAGCAAAAGAAAAAGTTCTTTTATGATTTAAGACATTACTTCTAGGATGACCCACACCTTTATAAACAAGGAGTAGATGGTGTTATTAGATGTTGTGTACCTGAGCATGAACAGGAACAGATCCTACGTGAGTGTCACTCTGAATCATATGGAGGACACCACGCTGGAGATAGAACTGCACATAAGGTATTGCAATTCGGTTTTTATTGGCCTACTCTCTTCAAAGATGCTCGTAAGTTTGTCTTGTCTTGTGATGAATGTCAAAGAATTGGTAATATTAGTAGACGTCAAGAAATTCCTATGAACTATTCTCTTGTTATTGAACCATTTGATGTTTGGGGCTTTGATTATATGGGACCTTTTCCTGCCTCTAATGGTTACACACATATCTTAGTTGCTGTTGATTACGTTACTAAGTGGGTAGAAGCCATTCCAACTAGTAGTGCTGATCATAACACCTCTATTAAGATGCTTAAAGAAGTTATTTTTCCAAGGTTTGGAGTCCCTAGATATCTTATGAATGATGGTGGTTCACATTTTATTCATGGTGCTTTTCGTAAGATGCTTGCTAAGTATGATGTTAATCATAGAATCGCATCTCCTTATCACCCACAGTCTAGTGGTCAAGTAGAGTTGAGCAATAGAGAGCTCAAATTAATTTTGCAAAAGACTATGAATAGATCTAAAAAGAATTGGTCCAAGAAACTTGATGATGCATTATGGGCCTATAGAACTGCATATAAAAATCCTATGGGTATGTCTCCGTATAAGATGGTTTATGGAAAAGCATGTCACTTACCTCTTGAACTTGAACATAAAGCATATTGGGCTATTAAAGAGCTCAACTATGACTTAAAACTTGCTGGTGAGAAGAGGTGATTTGATATTAGCTCACTTGATGAATGGAGAACCCAAGCCTATGAGAATGCCAAGCTGTTCAAAGAAAAAGTTAAAAGATGGCATGACAAAAGAATACAAAAGCGAGAACTTAACGTAGGTGATTATATGTTGCTATTCAACTCTTGTTTAAGATTTTTTGCAGGAAAACTTCTCTCTAAATGGGAAGGTCCTTACGTTATCGAGGAGGTCTATCGTTCCGGTGCCATAAAAACCAACAACTTCGAAGGCACAAGTCCGAGGGTGGTGAACGGTCAAAGAATCAAACATTATATCTCAGGTAATCCTATCAATGTTGAAACTAATATTATTGAGACCGTAACCCCGGAGGAATACATAAGGGACACTTTCCCGAACGTTTCAGACTCCAAAAAGGAATAGGTATGTGGTACGGTAAGTAAACCGACTCCAAAATAGTTCTAATGGCAATTTTTCCCCGTTTTGGAATATTTGAGAATTTTGGAAAGGAAGAGGTAATTCGGGAAGGACACGAGGCCTCCACGAGGGTGGAGGGCGCGCCCACCCTTACTGGCGCACCCCCCTATCTCATGGGCACCTCATGTGCCTCCCGGACTCCGTTTTCTTGCACGTTGCATATTTTGGTCAGTAAAAAATCATTATATAATCTCCCGAAGGTTTTGACCACCGTATCATGCAAATATCCTCTATTTTCGTTTCGAGATGTTTTTCTGACAGATGTAGAGCACCATGACGTTGCCCTCCTTCAACAATGAAGAAAAGGATGCTTGGCTATTGAAGATAGAGCTGAAAACAGAAGAACTGGAGGAGATCAACAAGGATGAAGTGATCAAGAAGGCCATGGAGGATCAAACTCCGACGGTGGAAGAAGAAGACATTCCTCAACCTCTACCTAACCTCTTTACCCCAACTGAGATTGAAGCTTTCAAGATGATTGAGTTAGCTCGCATACAAAACAAGTATCTCACACAGGAAAATATTTTGTTGAAGGATCATATTGTCGGACTCAAGGGCATCATCCGCAAGTTGGAGGAGCTTTTACGCTCGATGTGCGATTATCCACCATCATCATCACCACCTCCATCACCTCCGAGGACATAATCACATGGGTATGGGCACTCCGCTTGGCAACTGCCAAGCTTGGGGGAGGTGCCCCGGTATCGTATCACCATCACACTCCTATCTTTACCGTTTTACTTAGTTCGATCCTTTTAGTAATATCTTGATCTAGTAGATTGAAGTTTTGGTATGAATTAGTTTTGAGTTTTGCTTTGTGATCTCTTTTTTGTAATCGAGTCCGTGAGCTATCTATAATAAAGATTAGTGTCAAGGGCTTTGCTATCTTGCTATGATCATGAGGAAGTAGAAAGAATAAAAAGAATAAAAGAGTTCATATTGATCTTATGGATATTAATGACTTCACACATAAAGAGTATGAGGCATAAAAGTTGTTGAGAGTTGACAAATGTAGTTTTGGTCATCGTTGCAATTAATAGGAAGTAATAAGGAAAGAGAGGTCTTCACATATAAATATACTATCTTGGACATCTTTTATGATTGTGAGCACTCATTAAGTATGACATGCTAAAAGAGTTGATGTTGGACAAGGAAAACAACGTAATGGTTTACGTTTTCTCACATCTCAGTTAAAGTATATTGTCATTGATCTTCCCAACATGTTGAGCTTGCCTTTCCCCCTCATGCTAGCCAAAATTCCTTGCACCAAGTAGAGATACTACTTGTGCTTCCAAATACCCTTAAATCCAGTTTTGCCATGAGAGTCCACCATACCTACCTATGGATTGAGTAAGATCCTTCAAGTAAGTTGTCATGTTGCAAGCCATAAAATTGCTCTCTAAATATGTATGTATTATTAGTGCGGAGAAAATAAGCTTTATACGATCATGTGATATGGAAGTAATAAAAGCGATGGACTGCATAATAAAGGTTCATATCACAAGTGGCAATATAATGTGACGTTCTTTTGCATTAAGATTTTGTGCATCCAACCCTAAAGGCACATGACAACCTCTGCTTCCCTCTGCGAAGGGCCTCTTTTACTTTATGTTTTTACTTTATGGTTAAGTCAAGGTGATCTTCACCTTTCCCTTTTTCATTTTATCCTTTGGCAAGCTCCTCGTGTTTGAAAGATCCTGATATATATATCCAATTGGATGTAAGTTAGAATGAATTATTATTGTTGACATCACCCAAAGGTGAATACGTTGGGAGGCAACACAATAAGCCCCTATCTTTCTCAGTGTCCGGTTAAAACTCCATAACCACAAGTATTGTGTAACACCCCAGATCCGATGCGCCAGGTGTCCGCCAGTTATTTGTCGCTGTTGCCATGTCATTTGCTTGTGTGTTGCATTTTATCATGTCATCATGTGCATTTCATTTTGCATACGTGTTCGTCTCATGCATCCGAGCATTTTCCCCATTGTCCGTTTTGCAATCCGGCGCTCCTATGTCCTCCGGCGTTCCCCTTTCGTCTCTCGTTGTGTGCAGGTATTAAACTTTCTCAGAATGGACCGAGTCTTGCCAAGCGGCCTTGGTATAGCACCGGTAGACCGCATGTCAAGTTTCGTGCCATTTGAAGGTCGTTTGGTACTCCAACGGTTAACCGGGTTACCATAAAGCCCCTTCTCTTTGCAGCCCAACACCCCTTCCTAAGTGGCCCAAAACCCAGCAAACTCCACTCCATGCTCTCGGTCGTTCGATCACGATCGCGTGGCCGAAAACCGCTCCTCATTTGGACTTTCTTAGCTCCCTCTACCTATAAATATGTGCCTCCCCCGTCCAAATCGCAGATGAAACCCTAAAACCTCCCTCCGCGCCGCCGGACATGTCCGTCCCGCGCCGGACACGTCCAGCGCCGCCGTCTCCGACGAATCCGCCGCCGCCACGTGGCCTCTCCGTTGCCCCGCGCCCGCCGGCCCTCTAGGCCCGTGGCCGGCCCCCGCGGGCCGCGCCCTCCGCG
>NC_041381.1:154945973-154991444 GCF_002162155.2 Triticum dicoccoides
CCTGCGCCGCCGCCTCTCCCTTCGCCGCGCCGCCACCTAGCTCGCCGTCCGGCCCCGCCTCCGGCCGGATCCGGGCAGGAGCGCCCGGATCCGTCCATCTCCGTCGTCTGCCGGCCCCCTGGTCGCCGGCCGCTCGTCGCCGGAGCCGGCAGCAGTAGCCGCCACCGCCGCCAACCCTGCTCGGGAGCGAGCAGGAACGCTCGGCGCCCGAGCGCCCGATCCAGCCATGTGGGCCACGGCCCCGCGCCTCCAAGGCCCAGCCCAGCCGGCCCCGGTCTGCTTCCTCTTCATGGGCCGAGCCCAGGGTGAGCAGCCCCCTCTTTCCTCCGCCCCGTGCGCCGAATAGTTTCATCGCCCTCATATGTCTTTTTTCAGAAAACGACCAAGTCCCTAAATTCTGTAATTTTCATGTCATGTTCGTCATGTCGTATCTCCGCATCCGTAGCTCCGTTTCGTGCGTATAATATGTCAAATTGTTCGACTCAACGAGTAAATCATTTCATTCCATTGCATCATATTCATTTGAGGTCATCTTGATGCCTGAATCATCGTTGTAATAGTGCTTCATAATGTTTTCTGCTGTTTGTTATCAGAACGAGCTCTTTTGTCATTTTTTCCATGATTGATGTGTGCATCCTATGAGGTTGATGTCTTCATGTGTTTTGAACTATGCTATGCCTTCTTTACAGTGGTGTATGCCATGCATTTTTGTGATCAATGTGGTGACTAGCACAAGCATGCAAACTAGGCATCGTGATGTTGCTGATTTTAGTTCCTGTTCTGCTGTAATTTTGATGCCATGTAAACTTGTTGCTACAGAGAGATTCATGCATATTTAGAGATACTTAAGTAAGGGTGTTTTGAACAATAGGTTATTGTCTATTCATTCATGCCCTTTGTGGCAATTATGGAGTAGTCTAGCATATCATTTTCGTGATCTACTTTTGCTTCAAAATGTTTCCTGGCAGATTGTTTACATGTTATTCAATTTGGCCAAGCTTGTTGTAGTTGATCCGTGCATGCTATGGACTTGTTCTTGACTTGTTTTGTTACATAAACATGTCTTCTTGATGATGCTATGCTTATATTGTCATGCAATGACTTGTGGTGAGTGTATCGAGCTTGTTAAGTAGTGTTCATGATGTTGCTGTTTTGCTAGGCTGAATCTGTTATTTCGTGATGCTATATAAACATGTTGCTACTAATCATTCTGTGCATAATCTGGTGATGTTCTATAAACATATTTTGATCTACATGTCATCCTCTATCCATCCATGCCCTTGGTTGCAATTATAGCTTGCTGTAGCTTGTTCATATCTTGCTCCAAAGTTGCTTCATAATGTTGTTGTCAGCCTGTTTACATTAAGTTCACTTGTTCTCATGTGTTTTGCTAGTGTTCCATGCACCCTATGACATTTCTATTGCCATGCTTAGCTTCACAAACATGCCTTCTTACTGTTGGGTGCCTTGCCATGCCATGTAATGCTCTGTAGTGAGTTGCACAAGCTCATTTACATACCTTCATAATTATGTTCCTGCCATGTATGAATCTGTATAATAACTTGCTATGTTTACGTGGGTGCCATCATATTTTCTGATCCTTTTTTGCTTATGGTCAGTAAGAGTCTTTTGATCTATGCAATTAGTATATTCATGCCATGCCTTTGTTTACCATTATAAGTTCCTGTAACATGTTGTTTGATAGCTCTAAACATTGCATCGTGATGTTATTTTCTGCAAAGTCTGAAATTGTAATAACTTGCAATCTTACCACATGTGTTTGAGCATGTTCTGGTGATTTCTGGAGATAGCTCAGTGTTCATGTTTTGTTGTGCTTTACCTGTACATCATGCCCATGCCTTTTTTTATTATGTTTGGGTGCTGTAGCATATTGTTTTGATGCTTGCAATATGCCTAGTTGCTGTTTTGGACAGCTTGTCCTTATAACTTGTATAGTGTGCATGTGTTGAACCGTTGCTCCGTTTTGAGTGTGCTCTATATGAAACTTGCTTGATTTTGCATGTAGTTTCATATTATCATGTTGAATCCATGTTTTGAGGTGTTTGCTTGATGTTTGAGTGCATTTTGCATCAATGCCATGTTTAACTTGTTTTGCTCATATCTTCTAGGTCGTAGCTCCGAATCTAATGAACTTTATATGTAACTTGACTAGAATCTCGTGTAGATCATCTTTATGCATTTTAACTTGATGTTTAACTACTTGAACATAAGGTTTATTCAGATCTGGACCAATTTCGAAATATGCATATGAGGACTTATCGAATTTGTTATATGTTGTTCCCGGCATCATTTAAACTTGCCTTGATGTGTTGCTCTTGTTTGCATCATCTCTTGCCATGAGTAGCTTCATGTAGCTTGGTCATGCATCATGCTTGAGTGTGCATCATGTCATGTATATGTGTGGTGTGTTTACCTATGTTGTGTGCTTCTTCTTGTTAGTTCCTGTTTCGTTGCGATCGTGAGGATTCGTTCGTCTTCGCTTGGTTCGGCTTCATCCGTTCGTCTTCTTCATGGACTCGTTCTTCTTCTTGCGGGATTTCAGGCAAGATGACCGCTACCCTGGATCTCACTACTATCATGCTAGTTGCTTCGTTCTATCGATATGCTGCGTTACCTATTACCTGTTTATCGAGCCATCCCATATTGCCATGAACCTCTAACCTTTGACACCTTTCCTATGCAAACCACTGTTTGGCTATGTTACCGCTTTGCTCAGCCCCTCTTATAGCGTTGCTAGTTGCAGGTGAAGTTGAAGATTTCTCCATGGTGGACAGGATTTTGGTTGGGATATCACAATATCTCTTATATTATTAATGCATCTATATATTTGGTAAAGGGTGGAAGACTTGGCCTTTTGCCTAGTGTTTTGTTCCACTCTTGCCGCCCTAGTTTTCCGTCATACCGGTGTTATGTTCCCGGAATTTGCGTTCCTTACGCGGTCGGGTGATTTATGGGACCCCCTTGACAGTTCGCTTTGAATAAAACTCCTCCAGCAAGGCCCAACCTTGGTTTTACCATTTGCCTCACCACCACCTATTCTTTCCCTTGGGTCGGCCAACCCAAGGGTCATCTTTATTTTAGCCCCCCCGGGCCAGTGCTTGTCTAAGTGTTGGTCCGAACTAGAGCCCTTTGCAGCGCCCCCTCAGGGAAACTTGAGGTCTGGTTTTAGTTGTACGGATTGCTCATCCGGTGTTGCCCTGAGAACGAGATATGTGCAGCTCCTATCGGGATTGTCGGCGCATCGGGCGGCTTTGCTGGTCTTGTTTTTACCATTGTCGAAATGTCTTGTAAACCGGGATTCCGAGTCTGATCGGGTCTTCCTGGGAGAAGGTCTATTCCTTCGTTGATCGCGAGAGCTTGTCATGGGCTAAGTTGGGACACCCCTGCAGGGTATAATCTTTCAAAAGCCGTGCCTGTGGTTATAGGCAGATGGGAATTTGTTAATGTCCGGTTGTAGACAACTTGACACCAGATCCGAAATAAAATGCATCAACCGTGTGTGTAGCCGTGATGGTCTCTTTTCGGTGGAGTCCGGAAAGTGAACACGGTTTCTGGGTTATGTCTGACGTACGTAGGAGTTCAGGATCACTTCTTGATCATTGCTAGCTTCACGACCATTCCTTTTGTTCTCTTCTCGCTCTTATTTGCGTATGTTAGCCACCATATATGCTTAGTCGCTGCTGCAGCCTCACCACTTTACCCCTTCCTTTCCCTTTAAGCTTTGCTAGTCTTGATACCCATGGTAATGGGATTGCTGAGTCCTTGTGGCTCATAGATTACTACAACAATAGTTGCAGGTACAGGTTTATGCGATGATCATGACGCGAGAGTGATGCTTGCTTGCGTTGAGTTCTTCTTCTGCTTCTTCTTCGATCAGGGGATAGGTTCCAGGTCGGCAGCCTGGGCTAGCAGGGTGGATGTCGTTTGAGTTTCTGTTTGTGATTCATCCGTAGTCGGATGATGCTCTTATGTATTGTGATGTTGTATTCGTGTGGCATTGTATGCCTTATGTATGTATCCCCATCTATTATGTAATGTTGATGTAATGATATCCACCTTGCAAAAGCGTTTCAATATGCGGGTCTATCCTTGGTGGGACCTTCGAGTTCCTTTTGGATAGGGTCGCATATTGGGCGTGACATATTGCGTGAGTGTTAGCAATTGTAGAAGACTATATGATAGTTGAGTATGTGGACTTGCTGAAAAGCTCTATTCTTGACTCTTTCAGATGTTATGATAAATTTCAATTGCTTCAATGACTGAGATTATAGTTTGTTAGTTCTCAATGAAGTTTTTGAACCATACTTGACATTGTGAATTGATTGTTACTTGAGCATAAGAAATAATATGACAAAATCTATATATGTTGCTGTTATAAAAATGATCATGATACTCTCATGTCCATATTTTATTTTTATCGACACCTCTATCTCTATACACGTGGACATATTTTTCAATTTCGGCTTCCGCTTGAGGACAAGCGAGGTCTAAGCTTGGGGGAGTTGATACGTCCATTTTGCATCATGTTTTTATATCGATATTTATTGCATTATGGGCTGTTATTACATATTTTATCTCAGTACTTATGGCTATTCTCTCTTATTTTACAAGGTTTACCATGAAGAGGGGGAATGCTGGCAGCTTGAATTCTGGCTGGAAAAGGAGCAAATATTGGAAACCTATTCTGCACAGCTCCAAAAATCCTGAAACTCCACGAAAGCTAATTTTGGAATTAATAAGAATTATTGATCGAAGAAAGAGCCAGAGGGGGCCCACACCCTAGCCAGGAGGGTGGGGGCGCGCCCACCCCTACTAGGCGCGCCCCTGTCTCCTGGGCCCCCTGGTGGCCCTCTGGTGCCCATCTTCTGCTATATGAAGGCTTTTACCCTGAAAAAATCAGAGGCAAGCTTATGAGACGAAACTCCGCCGCCACAAACCCTAGTTCATCTCTTGTATCCAATCTTGTATCAAAACCACACATTGGTACATGTGGGTTGCTAGTAGTGTTGATTACTCCTTGTAGTTGATGCTAATTGGTTTACTTGGTGGAAGATCATATGTTCATATCCTTAATGCATATTAATACTCCTCTGATCATGAACATGAATATGCTTTGTGAGTAGTTACGTTTGTTCCTGAGGACATGGGTGAAGTCTTGCTATTAGTAGTCATGTGAATTTGGTATCCGTTCGATATTTTGATGAGATGTATGTTGTCTCTCCTCTAGTGGTGTTATGTGAACGTCGACTACATTACACTTCACCATTATTTGGGCCTAGAGGAAGGCATTGGGAAGTAATAAGTAGATGATGGGTTGCTAGAGTGACAGAAGCTTAAACCCTAGTTTATGCGGTGCTTCGTAAGGGGCTGATTTGGATCCATATGTCTAATGTTGTGGTTAGGTTTACCTTAATACTTCTTTTGTAGTTGTGGATGCTTGCAATAGGGGTTAACCATAAGTGGGATGCTTGTCCAAGTAAGGGAAGTACCCAAGCACCGGTCCACCCATATATCAAATTATCAATGTACCGAACGTGAATCATATGAGCGTGATGAAAACTAGCTTGACGATAATTCCCATGTGTCCTCAGGAGCGCTTTTCTCATTATAAGAAATTGTCCAAGCTTGTCCTTTGCTACAAAAAGTATTGGGCCACCTTGCTGCACTTTATTTACTTTTATTGCTTGTTACCCATTACAAATTATCTTATCACAAAACTATCTATTACCTACAATTTCAGTGCTTGCAGAGAATACCTTACTTAAAACCGCTTGTCATTTCCTTCTGCTCCTCGTTGGGTTCGACACTCTTACTTATCGAAAGGACTACGATAGATCCCCTATACTTGTGCGTCATCACTGTGTCAAGTGAACTCAGTGGCGCCGGATAGATCAAATCGGTGGGGCCGAGTTTGACTTTAGGTTTAGGACATATGTGGAAATGAGAAAGTGGTTGAGGGCTTTTGGAGCATATTACTAAGCATTTTGAGCAAGCAAGCCATTAAGCAACACCTCATCCCCTTCTAATAGTATTGGCTTTTCCTATGGATTCAATGTGATCTTGGATCACTAAAATGAAAATGAAGAGTCTTGAGCTTTTGCCAATATGTGTCCTTAGCATTTTGAGGGGTCCACATCTCTAGTCCATGCCATACCAATCACTGAACTTTCTGAAACATTAATCTTGAATGGATATTAGTGCAATGAGCTATATGTTGTTATGAATTACCAAAACCACCCGGGGATTAGTTGCACTTTCAGTCTCCCCCTTTTTGGTAATTCATGACAACATATAGATCAAAGCTTCGACAAATGATAATATAAATGAAGTACATCATCGCTTTGAGAAGTATGTGATAAGCAAGGGCTCCCCCTAAATTTGTGCATTATTTATAAAAAATTGAATGCAAATGCACAATCAATTAGGATCATGCGTTACTCTTCCATGTCACATACATCTTGGTGGAGCGCTCAAAATGATAGAATATAAAATATGCACTCATAACCAAGGCAAGATATGAATGATCATACATAAGAGATATAATATCATCATTCAAGCATACGTTAAAGCATAATATGATCATACACATGATCATAGGAGTATATCACACACCAGCACAAATAATGTATCAACCAAATAAGCAAGCAAAAAGGTAGCAAGAGAGGCAAATGAAGCAAAACACTCTCTTTCTCGAAGCCTGTGATCTATACACTTTCTCCCCCTTTGGCAACAAGTTACCAAAAAGCTTGAAAATGCATAGTGCTATGCGGCTCTCTAAGCAAGATCTCCGGGTGCTCCGGTGTGCGAAGGTGGCGTGGAGAGGAGTCCTGCAACAAAAGCATCTGAAGAGGTCTGTGGAGCTGGTGGAGTTGCAACTAGAGGAGCAACTGAGGTTATAGCTGCTGGTGCTAAAGTAGTAGCCCTAGTGCCATTGGCTGGCACAGCTGCGGACCTTTGTGTCCTTGGCACTCTCTGAAAAACTTTAGTGGTAGCTATCCCTCTTCTCTCTTCAGTTTCTTCCTGAAGTTGCTCAACTATAGTCTGGATCTCTATGACCTTCAAGTCTAGATCATAAAACTTTGTCTCGATGATCCTCTGAAGACTCTCTTGATTTTGAGTCAGGGTTGCCAATCCTTTCTCAATTCTCATAGTGGCCTCAAGCAGATAGCTAAGCTAATCCTACTTGATCATGAGGTGTAAAGCTGAAGCATCTAGAACATGTGGAGTTTGTGTTGCATTCTCTGCCTTTGCTTTTTCCCTCTTCTCCTGAGCCTCTATTGATGTAGGATGTGATGCATACATGGCATCCTCATTGTCCTCAAACTCAGGCAACAGGGGAAGGTGCTCCTTGTCCAAAAGATATATGCCTTTGCCCATCTTAGAGTTGATGAGCATCTAAATGTGTGGAGCATAGCCACATGATCTCTTCTAGACGGCAGTAGTCCTCTTTATTGTCTCAACAATTGAGGTCATTATCTTGAACTTCTCTGGCACATCAAACATATGCAGCAAGTTAATTGAATGCCCTCTGATCATCATGTAATCTCCAGACTTGGGCAACAATGTGTGCCTCAAAATGGTGTTGATGGTGGGCATCCCAGACAACAGATAATGTACTGAGCCATATTTGTGAGTCTCCAAGGCAACATCAGGAATCTCCTTGTACATGTGTGACATGCAGTTGTGTCCTTTCCTGGGCTTGGCATATACATATGTGGCATCTTCTTGTTCTTCAGGGGCATTGATTAGCTTGGCCCACTCAGCAACAGAAGATTGGTACCTTGTACCCTCAGTCATCCAAATAATTTTTCCATCTGGGTAGAAATGTGCAGTGGAGTAGAACTGCATCACCATCTCATCATTCCACTTAGTGAGCTTCTGACCAACAAACTTATCAACTCTAGTTAGTATAAAGCTGTCATGAACTCCTGGGAAATAATCTGCATTGTTGTCAATGTACTCCAAATCAACCCATCTCATGTCACTGACAATGGGCTTCTTGTCCAAGAGTACTATCTCATAGAAGTCCTGCTGCTCCTTGGTGTGGAACCTGTAATCCACAGCAGTCCTTCTCCTGGTGGCATATGGGTATGTCTGTATCCATAGCCTGAGACTTGTATCTTTCCTCAGCTTCATATTCTCTGCAACTGGATGTGTATCATCATGATCTGGTATCTTGGGTTTTAACTCTCTGTGCACTTGGGCGTCTTCTTCTACAACTTCAGGCACTGGGGCCTTGTTCTTCTCGGCAGCTGGGATATTCCTTGTAGATCTTTTGGGTGTTGTTGGCTTAGAATCTTGTGCAGCAGCAGCCTTGGGGCAGTCTTGGGCTTGGATGGAGCAGCCCCTGACTTGATGGCATCCCCCATCAGCTTCTGGGTCTTGGCAGGAGGTGCAGCTGGCTCTTCCTCCTCCTCTTCATCTGATGACCTGATCATAGATGGCTTTCCATTCACTCCGGCCATGATATTATTGACCCTTTCCTTTCTCTTCTTGCCCTTAGCAGCCTCCTTTTCTTTTGGTTCAAGGGTGAGCTCAATTTCTTCCTGTGTTGAGGCTCTGGCTTTGGACATTGGAATCCTTCTGGCAGGTGCCTTCTTCTTCAGACCTAGCTTGGTTGAATTTGAAACACCAAACTCTTTCTTGAAAACCTTCTTCTTTGAGGTGACCTCATCATCATCCACAAAGTCTTCATCTTTTGAGTCAGAGGTTTTCTTCTTCCGCCTTAGGCAGGTTGCTAGGAGTGCTTCTTCTCCCATAATCATAACTGATGTTAGAGGGACTAGTGCCCTCACTCAGGTGTACCTGCTCCTAAGAGATGTTCTGACTGTCACTGTTTTATGACATGGCTGACACTGAAAGCTGACCCTGTGAACAGATAGTGTTGATATAGAGTGGATGAGCATCACAAAGTGCAGACATTTTGCAAAACAAATGAGTCAAAAACTTAGTTTCAGTTTTCTACAGAAATCATTTCGGAGCTACCGATGTGTCAAACTCGGTGACACCGAAGCAACTTTTAGAGTCCAAACTTGTGAAATCGGTCAGACCGAGGCACAGTTCGGTGACTCCGAGATTGCTAGGGTTTCACAGAGAAATGAACTCGGTCACACCGATTTGTATGTTTCGGTCAGACCGAAAAATACAAGTGCAATGGCCCGGGCCAAATCGGTGAGACCGAATTCTCCAAATGGGTCGGTCCGAGATGAGTTTGGCGAAAACCTAACCCTAAGTTTTTGGATCAAAACTAATCTAGAGGAAGTTTTGGTTGGATAGAAGTATCTCAAATGTGGCAAGAATCATGGCATTGACCTTAGTGCAAGAATTGGAGGTAAATATTGCACAAGGGGTCGAGTTCATACTCTAACTTGGCGGTGAACTCGCTACAGTGACAACGGCGGTGAAGATTCCCATTGACGGCGGTGGAGACCAGTAGCACGAGGTCGCTGGCAACGGCTGAGACAATCCGGAGCCCTCAAGTTGGCAGAGCTGGACAGGCGCGGGCGATGAGTTTGGAGAAATTTCCAAAATTTGGCCCGTGGGTATATATATCCAGACCCTGTCGGTGTGACCGAGCAGAACAACTCGGTGGCACCGAGATGCAGAATGGCAAGCGGTTACTGCAACTCGGTGAGACTGAAAAGTTCAAATCGGTTGCACCGAGATTGAAACTTAGATCAACTCAATGAACTCAGTATGACCGAATGGGATGAATCAGTCAGGCCAAAATGCATTAAGAGGTTTTGGAAGTTTAAGTCTACGACGAATCGGTGGCTCCGAGTGTTCCTCACCCAGAGGGTTCGAATATGACTTGATCAAACTTTGTGATGTAGCATGAATAGAGTTTGAGACGAGAAAAGCATAGATAGCTAGAGAGAGTACTTAGGCATTCTTGTCCATCCATTTGGCAAACAAAAGAAAAAGAGCCAATCAATCAAAGCAACAAATGGATGTCCTCGAATGGAGAAAACTATGCAACCAACATGCTCACATAATAAGATAGCAAATGAAATATGTGGCAAAGCATGCACAAACTGTAACGCCCCGGATTCGATGCGCCAGGTGTCTTCCAGTTATTCGCCTTCGTTGCCATGTCATTTGCTTGTGTGTTGCATTTTGCCATGTCATCATCTGCTTGTTTTTTTCAAAACTTGCATCCGTTCGGGTTCCGCCGGTTCTCTCCGTTGTCCATTCTGAGCCGGACACTCTCGCATGCGCCCGCGGCACCTCCGAAATATTATTTTATAAGTGACATAAAATGTCCTCGGAATGGGTTGAAACTTGGCGTGTGGTCTTATTATAGTGTAGACAGAGCGTCTGTCAAGTTTCGTCGCATTCGGAGTCCGTTTGACTGCCCAGCCGTTAAGCATATAGCGGTACCGCTGTCGGTACCTTCGTCGGACATTTCGGCCTTCGAAACTGCCGCCGGGCTGCACCTCTCTTCTCTCCCCTCAGCCCGAGCCCTCTCTTCACAGCCCACCAACCCCTCACCTAGTCTCCCTCCGCCCCGGACCGTCGGATCAAAATCCGATGCCCGAAACCCCCTCCAAACCCCCCTAACCCTAATACCAACCCTATATATACACCCCTTCCTTCCAAAATGGGCATCCCTAGCCCCTCACCTACCCCTAGCCGCCTCCCCACCGCAGCCATCTTCCTCCTCCTCAAATTCCATGCACCCCCAACCAGCCTCCACCACCTGTGCCGCCCCCTCCTCGTTTTCCGGCGCCGGCCAGCCACCTCCCGCCACTTGGCGTGCTCCGGTTGGCCAGCCGCCGCCCTAGCCGCGCCATCCACCACTCAACGCCCTCCACGTCACCCCTGCCTCAGCGCCTCCACCACGGCCCGCCCGAGCCCGCGCGTGGCCCGCGGGGCCCATCTGGCCGCGCCACCAGCCCGCGCGAGCCCGAGCGCGTCCGCCTGCCTGGCTCCTACCCGAGCGTTCCGATCCGTGCCGCCGGAGTCCTCCGTCGCCATCGCCGTCCCGCCACCTCGCCGCCGTCCGCCAGGTCGCCGCCCTCCTCTCCTCCTGTTTCCCTCTCTCTCTCCGCGACCCTTACCCCCTCCTCTCTCTGCCAGGGTCAGCATCGCCGACCCCGAGCTCCTCCTTCACTCGCGCCGCCTCCAGATCCGGAAACTCCGGCCGGATCCCGCCGCCTCCTTCCCCGCCGGCCTCCTCCTCGCTGCCGCTCAGCCTCGCTGGAGGCCTCTGCGACCCTGCCGCCGGCCGGATCCGGTGTCCGGCGACCGGATCCGCGCGTTTCCGTCTGCCCCCGAACCTCCCCGAGCTCCCCCTCAACTCCGGCAAAGATTCTGGCGAACCTCGATCCGTGTGCCCCGAAACCCTAGATCCGTTTTCGGGAGGTAAAATTCGCATGTCCCTGAGACTCTTAGCATTTTGGTCCCCTGTTCATCGCATCATAACTCCATGCATACTGCTCCATTTTGCGTGCATAATATATCAAAATGTTCATTGAGAGATGCTCTACATTTCATTACATTGTGTCATGCTTTTTTGAGTCCATCTTGATGCTTGAATCATCGTTGCAAGAGTGCTATATGATGTTAATCTGCTGAAACTATTATAACTTGGTGATTTGTCATTTTTGTTGCATTTGATGTGTGCATCCTATGAGCATGAGCTCTACATGTGTTTTAAACTATGACATGCCATCTTTACAGTGATGCCATCCATGTATTTTTGTGAGTTGTGTACTGAGTGCATCAAGCTTGTTAAGTAGGGTACTTGCTGTTGCTATTTTGCTAGGTTGATTCTGTTATATTTTGTTGCCATGTAAACCTGCTGCTATAAGTCATTCTATGCATAATCTGGAGATGTTCACTAAAGATGTTTTGTTATACATGTCATGATCTATCCATCCATGCCCCTGGTTGCATTTATGGCTTGCTGTAGCTTATTATTATCTTGCTCTCAAATTGCTAAATAATGTTGCTGTCAGCCTGTTAACATGAAGTTCAGTTTTGACATGAGCTTTGCTAGTTATCCAAGCATGCTATGAACTTGCTATTGCCATGATTAGCTTCATAAACATGTCTTCTTACTGTTGGTTGCCTTGTCATGCCATGTATTGATCTGTGGTGAGTGGTACAAGCTCACCAACATGCCTACTTATTGTTGTTCCTGCTATGTATGAATATGTCATATAACTTGCCATGTTTACATGGGTGTCATCATATCTTCTGATCCTTTTTCGCTCATGGTCAGTAAAGGACTTTTGTTCTATGCATTTAGTAGATTCATCCCATGCCTTTGTTTGCCATGATAATTCCTGTAGCATGTTGTTTGATAGCTCTAAACATTGCAACCTGATGTTATTTCTGCAAAGCCTGTAAACTGTTATTATTTGCAATCTTGCCATATCTTTTTGAGCATGTTCTAGTGATTTCTGGAGATAGCTCAGTGTTCATGTTTTGTCATGCTTTACCTGTACATCATGCCCATGCCTTATGTTTTCATATTGTGGTACTATAGCATGTTGTTTTGGTGCTTGCAATATGCCTAGTTGCTGTTTTGGACAGCTTGTCCTTTAAACTTGTTTCATGTGTATGTGTGGAAGCGTTGCTCCGTTTTGAGTGTGCTCTATATGAAACTTGCTTGATTTTGCATGTAGTTTCATATTACCATGTTGCATCCATGTTTTGAGAGTGTTTGCTTGATGTTTGTATGCATTTTGCATCAATGCCATGTTTAACTTGTTTTGCTCACATCTTCTAGGCCGTAGCTCCGAATTATATGAACTTTATATGTAACTTGACTAGAATATCGTGTAGATCATATTGGTGCATCTTAACTTGCTGTTTAACAACTTGAACATAAGGTTTATTCAGATCTGGACCAATTTCTAAATTTGCATATGAGGACTTACCGGAATTGTTATACGTTGTTCCCGGCCTCATTTAAACTTGCCTTGATGTGTTGCTCTTGTTTGCATCATCTCTTGCCATGAGTAGCCTCACCTAGCCTTTGTCATGCACCATGCTTGGTTGTGCATCATGTCATGGTTATGTGTGGTGTGTTTACTATGTTGTGTGCTTCTTCTCGATAGTTCCTGTTTCATTGCGATCGTGAGGATTCGTTCGTCTACGCTTGGTTCGGCTTCATCCGTTCGTCTTCTTCATGGACTCATTCTTCTTCCTAGCGGGATTTCAGGAAAGATGACCGCTACGCTGGATCTCACTACTATCATTGCTATGCTAGTTGCTTCGTTCTATCGCTTTGCTGCGCTATCTATCTTTTCTCTTCAAGCCTCCCAATTTGCCATGTCAGCCTCTAACCTTTTTCACCCTTCCTAGCAAACCATTGCTTGACTATGTTACCGCTTTGCTCAGCCCCTCTTATAGCGTTGTTAGTTGCAGGTGAAGTTGAAGATTGCTCCATGGTGGACAGGATTATGTTGGGATATCACAATATCTCTTATTTAATTAATGCATCTATATACTTGGTAAAGGATGGAAGACTCGGCCTTATGCCTAGTGTTTTGTTCCACTCTTGCCGCCCTAGTTTCCATCATACCGGTGTTATGTTCCCGGATTTTGCGTTCCTTACGCGGTTGGGTGATTTATGGGACCCCCTTGACAGTTCGCTTTGAATAAAACTCCTCCAGCAAGGCCCAACCTTGGTTTTAACATTTGCCTCACCTAGCCCTTTTTTCCCTTGGGTTTCCAGAGCCCGAGGGTCATCTTTATTTTACCCCCCGGGCCAGTTCTCCTCCGAGTGTTGGTCCAAACCGAGCGGTGTCCGGCGCCCCCTGGGCAACCAGGGTCTATGCCAACCCGTCGTCTTGCTTATCCGGTGTGCCCTGAGAACGAGATATGTGCAGCTCCTATTGGGATTTGTCGGCACATCCGGGCGGCTTTGCTGGTCTTGTTTTACCATTGTCGAAATGTCTTGTAACCGGGATTCCGAGTCTGATCGGGTCTTCCCGGGAGAAGGTATATCCTTCGTTGATCGCGAGAGCTTATCATGGGCTAAGTTGGGACACCCCTGCAGGGTATAATCTTTTGAAAGTCGTGCCCGTGGTTATGCAGCAGATGGGAATTTGTTAATGTCCGGTTGTAGATAACTTGACACCAGATCCGAATTAAAACGCATCAACAGCATGTGTAGCCGTGATGGTCTCTTTTCGGCAGAGTCCAGGAAGTGAACACGGTTTTGGGTTATGTTTGACGTAAGTAGGAGTTCAGGATCACTTCTTGATCATTGCTAGCTTCATGACCATTCCGTTTGCTCTCTTCTCGCTCTTATTTGCGTATGTTAGCCACCATATATGCTTAGTCGCTGCTGCAGCCTCACCACTTTACCCCTTCCTTTCCCATTAAGCTTTGCTAGTCTTGATACCCATGGTAATGGGATTGCTGAGTCCTCGTGGCTCACAGATTACTACAACAACAGTTGCAGGTACAGGTTTATGCGATGATCATGACGCGAGAGCGATGTTTGCTTGTTTTGGAGTTCTCCTTCTGCTTCTTGTTCAATCAGGGGATAGGTCGGCAGCCTGAGCTAGCAGGGTGGATGTCGTTTGAGTTTTTGTTTGTGTTTCATCCATAGTCGGATGTTGCTCTTAGGTATGATGATGTTGTATTCGTGTGGCATTGTATGCCTTCTGTATGTATCCCCATACATTATGTAATGTTGATGTAATGATATCCACCTTGCAAAAGTGTTTCAATATGCGGTTCTATCCTTGGTGGGACCTTCGAGTCTCTTTAGGATAGTATCGCATATTGGGTGTGACACAAACACTCTAGCATCTATCAAGCAATTGGCGATGACTAGGCCATATATATATGAGTATATTGACATAGGAGTCAAATGAGAACATTTTATCATAGGTCATACTCATCGTTTAAGCACAAGTGGGGTTACCACTTCTACATGAAGCATTGTTGTGTTCACACCATTAGAGTTTCTTTAGCTCAGTTCTTATAGTAAAGCTCCCTCTAGATGTGATATCCCCTTTTAGAGGGATGAACTAACCTTGGGTTTTGTCGATGATGACTTCATGTAGATGTTGAAGATGTGGATGCTCAATGTTGATGTAGATAATTTGGAGCAATCCATTGGAGTGAGTTGCACTTTCAATACCTACATGGGTTAGTCCCACAAGGAACAAACAAGGATATCCATAGACATAGAGTGAAGTACACACGTGATGATGTCCATGAAAGCATTAGGTTACCTTGTTCCTTGACTTACTAACAAGAGGGCTTGTGACTCCTTGAACTAGTGCAAGATGTGGAAGTTGATTGCATTTGTCCTTGCCAATATGAATATGAGTGAAGTGTGTTGGCGGAGTCACCCTCAAGAATTCTCTAGTTCTTCTTCTGTGGGATCCACATTATCTTGATGGGAATCCTTGGGGTTGTAGATGTACTTGATGAAGTAGAACTTGAAGTAGTCTTGGGAACCCACTTGACCAAGGCCTTTGTAGCTTCTTCAAATGCATCAATCTCCTCTTGAAGCTTGTCCTTGCCTTTTAGCTTGTGGTCTTGTGGTGGAAGATCATCTTGAGCTTGTGTTCCCTTGAAGGAAGTAGGATCATAATTCTCTTGTTGAGGAACAAACTTCGTCTTGGGGTATTGATCTTCTTCCCACTCAACTCCATTGGCATTGAACTTTCGTTCAAACCCAACACCTTGATTCTTCCAGTGCCTTCCTTGCTTGCGTACAATTTCCTCAAATTGCTTAGTTCCGGCAAGGCTCTTGTAAACACCTTTCTCTATAATTCCCTTCAATAGGCTATTTTCTTGCTCAAGTGTAACTTGGCTAAGAGAATCATTAGTGGAATCAAGAGAACTACTAGAAGCAACAATATTGGATTTAGCATGATTATTGTTACTACTAGAAGAAGAATCTTTCTTACTCTTGTTGCTAGATTTTACTTGTGGCATGTAAGTAGACAAGAGTAAACACTTGGCAATGTAAGAAGAACTTTTCTTCCGGGATCATCATTGATAGATTTTAAGAACCCATGCTCTTGCTCTAGGTTGAGCTTCTCGAAGCGTAGCTTCTCATGAGTTTTTAAAAGTTCTCGATGATCTTCTAAAGTAGTTTCATGAGCTAACTTAAGAGTGTTTCGTTCTTTAGTTAGACGCTCAATCTCCTTCTTATCATTGTCATTCGCTTCATCTTGATTAGCATGATTAATAGTAATTTCATCATAGTTTTCATCACTAGCATTGTCAACAAGTAACTCATCATCACTTAACAAATCATCTTTGTCACTATTGAAATCAATATACTCGGGGTGTGATACCTTGGGGCCTTTAGCCATGAAACATCTTCCAATTCCTTCATTTGGTGAGTCAAATATGTCGTAGGAGTTGGTTGACACAAGTGCAAGACCGGCAACACCTTCATCTTGAGTATATTCGGAGTCGGAGTGATAACTTCTCTCGGAGTGGTTGTCGGAGTCGTAACCGGATACCCATTCACCAACATGAGCTTGATATCTTCGTTTTGTGTAGCTCCTTGATGACTTGTCCTTCCTTTCTGAATCCTTGCTTCTGCGAGAGGGTCTTCATTCATAACGATCATCTCTACTCCTTCTCTCTCTTGGAGGTGATTCTTCTCTTCTACTTCTCCTTTTAGGTGAGTCTTCTTTTCTTTTGTAGGGAGCCGCACACTCATTGGAGTAGTGTCCGGATCTTCCACAATTGTAGCAATTGTGATCACAACTAGAAGATCTTTTGTCATGGTAGGATCTTGACTTGGAGCTTCTCTCTTTGCTTCTACTCTTGTAGAATTTGTTGAAGTTCTTCACCATTAAGCTCAATTCTTCATTGAAGACTTGTTTTTCACTTGATGTGGCAGGAGCATCACATGAAGCTTTATAAGCACCACTAGACTTGTTGTGAAGCTCTTCCTTATCCTTGATTGACATCTCATGAGCAACAATTCTTCCAGTGACTTCCGTTGGCTTGAGATCTTTGTAATTGGGCATCATTTGGGTCAACGTGCACATGGTATCATATTTTCCATCCAAGGCTCTTAAGATCTTCTTGATGATGAATCTGTCAGTCATCTCTTCACTTCCTAAGCCGGCAATCTCATTTGTGATGAGAGCAAGCCTAGAGTACATTTCAGGGACACCTTCACAATCCTTCATTTTGAACTTGTCAAGCTGACTTTCAAGCACATCCAACTTGGATTCCTTGACGGACTCGGTACCTTCATGCATATCAATCAAAGTATCCAAAATTTCCTTTGCATTCTCAAGATGGCTGATTTTGTTGAATTCTTCGGGGCACAATCCATTGAAGAGGATATCACAAGCTTGAGCGTTGTATTGCAGCATCTTCAATTCTTCCGCAGTTGCTTCATGATTTGGTTCTCTCCCATCGAAGAATTCACCTTGCAAACCAATACACACAATAGCCCAAACGGTGGGGTTATGTCCAAGAATATGCATTTTCATCTTATGCTTCCAAACTAGCAAAATTTGTACCATCAAAGTAAGGACCTCTATGGTGGTAATTTCCCTCACTAGATGCCATACTCTCCTAGGTTGTGGAACCAAGGCTATGATCACCAAAGCTATGGAAATCAAGGAAAATGGAGACCAAAGCTATGATACCACTTGTAGGATCTAAAGTATGTCTAGAGGGGGGTGATTAGACTACTTGACCAAATAAAAGTGTAGCCTTTTCCCAATTTTAAGTCTTGGTAGATTTTAGCAACTTAACACAAGTCAAGCAATCAACCTACACATGCAATTCTAAGAGTATAGCAGCAGAATGTAAATCATTGCATATCAAGGTAAAAGGGAGGAGTTTGGAGGGAGCAAATGCAATTTAGACACGGAGTTTTTTGGCGTGGTTCCGATAGGTGGTGCTGTCGTACATCCACGTTGATGGAGACTTCAACCCACGAAGGGTGTCGGTTATGCGAGTCCACAGAGGGCTCCACCCATGAAGGGTCCACGAAGAAGCAACCTTGTCTATCCCACCATGGCCATCGCTCATGAAGTACTTGCCTCAGTTGGGTAGATCTTCACGAAGTAGGCGATCTCCTTGCCCTTACAAACTCCTTGGTTCAACTCCACAATCTTGACGGAGGCTCTGAAGTGACACCTAACCAATCTAGGAGACACCACTCTCCAAAAGGTAATAGATGGTGTGTTGATGATGAACTCCTTGCTCTTGTGCTTCAAATGATAGTCTCCCCAACACTCAACTCTCTCTCACAGATTTGGATATGGTGGAAAGATAATTTGAGTGGAAAGCAACTTGGGGAAGGCTAGAGATCAAGATTCTTGTGGTAGGATTGGAATGTCTTGGTCTCAACACATGAGTAGGTGGTTCTTTCTCATAAAATGAGTAGTGGAAGTGTAGGCACGTTCTGATGGCTCTCTCTCAAATGGAGAAGGGGGTAGAGGGGTATATATAGCCTCCACACAAAATCTAACTGTTACACACAATTTACCAAACTCGGTGGGATTGAATAGTGAAACTCGGTCAAACCGATCTGGTTCAAAATGTAAACGTTAGGGTTTTGGGTGGGACCGACAAGATCAACTCGGTGGGACCGATGCGCTAGGGTTAGGGCAAAACCTCATCTCGGTGAGACCGATCACATGAACTCGGTGAGGCCGATTTCAGCAATAAGCAAACAGAGACTTGGTCAAGCAAACTTGGTGGGACCAATCGCTCATTTCGGTGAGACCAAAACATTACGAAAAGGAAACAGAGACTTTGCATTGCGAACTCGGTGGGATCGATCGCTCATCTCGGTGAGACCAAAACAAGGGGAAACAGAGAGTTTGCAATCCCATCTTGGTGAGACCGAGATCCCTATCGGTGAGACCGAACTGATTAGGGTTTCTGGCTATGGTCGTGTCAAGTGAAATCGGTGGCGCCGGATAGATCAAATCGGTGGGGCCGAGTTTGACTTTAGGTTTAGGACATATGTGGAAATGAGAAAGTGGTTGACGGCCTTTGGAGCATATCACTAAGCATTTTGAGCAAGCAATCCATTAAGGAACACATCATCCCCTTTTAATAGTATTGGCTTTTCCTATGGACTCAATGTGATCTTGGATCAATAAAATGAAAATGAAGAGTCTTGAACTTTTGCCAATATGTGTCCTTAGCATTTTGAGGGGTCCACATCTCTAGTCCATGCCATACCAATCATTGAACTTTCTAAAACATTAATCTTGAATGGATATTAGTTCAATGAGCTATATGTTGTTATGAATTACCAAAACCACTCGGGGATTAGTTGCACTTTCAGTTGCTTGTTGATATGCTTGAGTATTGGAATCTTCATGTCAAAACTAGACTATTGTTTTGAACCATATAAAAGTCCATATGTCCATGCTACAAAGAAAATAATATGTGATGAACATGATAGGCAGCATTCCACATCAAAAATTCTGTTTTTATCATTTACCTACTCGAGGACGGGCAGGAATTATGCTTGGCGATGATGATATGTCTCCAATGTATCTATAATTTTTTATTGTTCCATGCTATTATATTATCATTCTTGGATGTTTTATAATCATTTTATAGCAACTTTGTATCATTTTTTGGGACTAACCTATTGCCATAGTGCCCAGTATCAGTTGTTGTTTTTTTTCTTGTTTTTTACTTCGCAGAATATCAGTACCAAATGGAGTCCAAACGCAGCAAAACTTTTTGGAGAATTTTTCTGAATCAAAAGACACAGGATGGGCCAAAGAAGTACCAGAGGGGTGCCCGAGGGGGGCACAACCCACCTGGGCGCGCCTGGGCCCCAGGCGTGCCCAGGTGGGTTGTGCCCACCTCGATGGCCTCCCGCATCGCCTCTTTGCTCTATAAATACCCCAATATTCCAAAAACCCTAGGGGAGTCGACGAAACACAATTCCAGCCGCCGCAAGTTCCAGAAACCACAGATCCAATCTAGACACCATCATGGAGGGGTTCATCATCCTCATTGGTGCCTCTCCGATGATATGTGAGTAGTTCATGGTAGACTTTCGGGTTCGTAGTTAGTAGCTAGATGGCTTCCTCTCTCTCTTTTGATTCTCAATACAATGGTCTCTTGGAGATCTATTTGATGTAACTCTTTTTGCGGTGTGTTTGTTGGGATCTGATAAACTTTGAGTTTATGATCGGATCTATGTTTTTATCCATGAATGTTATTTTGAGTCTTTTGATCTTTTATATGCATGATTACTTATAGTCTCGTATTTCTTCTTCGAATCTTTGGTTTAGTTAGGCCCACTAGATCGATTTTTCTTGCCATGGGAAGAGGTGCTTTGTGATGGGTTCGATTTTACGGTGCTCAATCCTAGTGACAGAAGGGGACATGGCACGTATGTATCGTTGCTATTAAGGATAACAAGATGAATAGATCTTGTCTACACCATGTCATCGTTCTTACTGCATTACTCTGTTTCTCCATGAACTTAATACACTAGATGCATGCTGGATAGTGGTCGATGTGTGGAGTAATAGTAGTAGAAGTAGGCAGGAGTCGGTCTACTAATCTTGGACGTGATGCCTATATAATGATCATTGCCTGGGTATTGTCATGATTATTTGAAGTTCTATCAATTGCCCAACAGTAATTTGTTTACCCACAGTATGTTATTTTTCTCGAGATAAACCACTAGTGAAATCTACGGCCCCGGGTCTATTATTTATCATATTTGCCTTTAAGATCTATTTTTATTCGCTTTTAGTTTCAGAGCTATTAATCCAAAAACCCAAAAAAATCTTGCTGCACGTTTTTGTTATTTATTTTATTTCGCGTTTGAAAGGATCGATATGGTTGACTAGAGGGGGGGTGAATAGGCAACTAACAATTTTAGACTTTTCTTTAACAATTTAAACCTTGCAATGAAATAGGTTGTCTAGATGTGCAACTACGTGGACAACCTATATGATGCAAAGACAATAAGAACACAAGCAAGCAATAGATACAACTCTAGTAAGCTTGCAAAAGTAAAGGGACAAGATAACCAAGAGTGGAGCCGCTGGAGACGAGGATGTGTTACCGAAGTTCCTTCTTTTTAAGGGGAAGTACGTCTCCGTTAGAGTGGTGTGGAGGCACAATGCTCCTCAAGAAGCCACTAGGGCCACCGTAATCTCCTCACGCCCTCGCACAATGCGAGATGCCGTGATTCCACTATTGGAGCCCTTGAAGGCGGCAACCGGACCTTTACAAACAAGATTGGGGCTATCTCCACAACACTTGGAGGCTCCCAACGACACCACAAAGCTTCACCACAATGGAGTATGGCTTCGAGGTGACCTCAACCATCTAGGGTGCTCAACACCCAAGAGTAACAAGATCCGCTAGGGATAAGAGGGGGAATCAAATTTCTCTTGGTGGAAATGTAGATCTGGGCCCTCTCAACCAATCCCGAGCAAATCAACAAGTTTGATTGGCTAGGGAGAGAGATCGGGCGAAAATGGAGCTTGGAGCAACAATGGAGCTTTGGGGGAAAGAGGTAGGTCAACTTTGGGGAAGAAGACCCCTTTATATAGTGGGGGGATCAATCCAACCGTTATCCCACTGAGCAGCCCCGCACAGAGCGGTACTACCGCTAGGGAAGGGCGGTACTACCGCTCCGGGCGGTACTACCGCTCATACCCAGCGGTACTGCCGCGCTGACAGGGCCCTGACCCCAGGGCGGTACTACCGTGGGGGTAGGCGCGGTACTACCGCTTGGAGCGGTACTACCGTCACAACTACTGCCCTTAGTACCGCAAAACCCGACACGAAAAACATCGTTCTCGAATCGAGGCGGCAGTAGTCCGGAAGCACTGCGGTACTACAGCCGAAGACCTCAAGCGGTACTATCGTTCGAAGAGCGGTACTACCGCTTGGAGCGGTACTACCGCTCTGAGAGCGGTACTACCGCTGGGGAGCTTCGGCGGTACTACCGCTGTGGGTCGCGATACTACCGCTGGGGCAGAGCAAAGCATACTAAGGGGAAAACGGCATCTCCAATGAAGCGGAAAGAAAACGACGGGTGTGATATGGATGTGTACGTGTTGATTCCACCCTAGTCTTACCAAAACGGATCCCCTCTTGATAGTACGGTGACTCCTACGAGACTAGTCCACCAACAACGAAACGAAGGAGCTACACCGTCTTGAATAAAACACCGAGGGGAGATAATCGTCTCGTGCCAAAGGATGAATCTCTGAAAGAACTTAACGCACACGATTAGTCCGCACAAGCATTGTTATCAATCACCAAAACATCTTGGGGATAAATATGCCCTTACAGCGTTTCTGCGAGATCTATCTATCCAATCTACTACAATTTTATCTATCTTTTTACCCGGGAGGGATTGACAGCCCCTCTTACACGGGTTGCAAGTATTTATTCTTTGTGTGCAGGTACCGTTTACATAGTGTTGCGTGGTTCTCCTACTGGTTCAATAACCTTGGTCTCATCATTGAGGGAAAGACCTACTGTAGTTGTGATGTATCATCCCTTCCTCTTTGGGGAAATACCCACGAAGTTCAAGCCGCATCACGTTCGGGCGTGCCTGGGCGCGTCTACCACGTCGGACTGATGATGGGGTCCCACACGAAAATGCCTGGAAACCCGGTGGTCCAAAGCTCGTCTCCTCCCATCGGGGGGTGTGAATGCCTCGTGATGCCACTCTAGCTCGCCACTCGAGTCCAAATTTGGCTATTTAAGCCGGACGGCGTCCTCCAACCCTAGCCACATCCACCTCCTTCCTCTCCACGCCGTAGCCCGATCCCATCCACCTCTCTCCCGCTGTGCTGCTCTTCCCACGCCTTCCGGCTCCGCCATGGTTCGGCAAAAGATAACCACATATGCTATGCTCACGCCGGAGCGCTTGCTCCAGATTGATCGGGAGATCCAGGCGAGGCACGCCGTGCGCGCCGCCTGCATCGCTGCCGGCCTGCCTCCGGACTCGTCGGATTCGAAGGAGGAGCAGACAGATGAGGAGAAGGAAGAGGAGCAGCAGCCGACTCCGATGGAGGTGGCGGATCCAGAGGAGGGCGAGGCGGAGCAGCCTGAGGAGGATCTGGCGCTGGCTCTAGGCTTCGACATGGAGGACATGGAGCCGGATTTCACGGTCGCCCAAGTGGCGGAGATGGCGGAGCAGCATGCCTTCTTGGAGTCCATCCAGGATGAGGCCTATGTGGAGGCCAACCGACAGTTCATTCGGCAAGAACTAGCGGCGACTCACGCGCTCTTCGACGTGGTGGAATCAGAGATGGAGGCGGAGGCCGACGCGGAGCAGTTGGAGGAGCCGCGGGAGTTGGAGTTGTGGTGGCCGCCCATGTATCCGAAGCCGGACACCGAGATAGTGGACATCTCTGATGACGATTAAGGTAGTTGATCTATGTAGTACGTGGATCTTATCCTTTGCATGATTTTGTGTGGATCTACGATTTGTAGTATAAGGTATTTAAATGCAGAGGAGTAAATTTAAGACGTGACCGGTCACTGTTCGCGGATACTCGGATCTGCTATCCGCGGGAGTAGATGCTCTTACCGTGGATAAGGCACGCGAGGACAAGAGGACGGACTCTCAAACACCGGTGACTTTTCTTGCGCAAAGGGCATTCGATGAAAATGGAAACGTGACCGCTACTCGTCATAGGAGTATCGTTTTGACAGGGCGAGGCCGCGAAGTGAAAAGAAGAAGGGCGAGGCGCGGGCCCCACCGCCAGGGAGGCAACCGAGCACACGCCGCCTTCGTTTCCTCCCCAAACCCCAAGCCCAGTTCGCGGGGCACGCACGCTCTCCTCCCGCTCGTTGCCGCCGCTCACCAGGCGCGCCCTCTCCCGGACCGGAGCCCTGCGGGAGCACGGCGCCATCCGCCCGCGCGCGCCACCGCGCCGGCATTGCGAGGGAACCGCCCAGGTGCGAGCCGATCGTCCTCTCCCCGGTTCCGTCAGCCGCTCTCTCCTTCCCTCGCCCGCTTCTCACGCCCCTCCCTTGTCCCCGCAGGAGCACGAACGCCGTGGCCCCGTCTCGGTCCGCCCCGCCCCGCCCCGCCCCCTTGGTCCCTGCTCCAGCCGTCCAGCGCCGGTTGGACCCCGCGAGCAAGCCGCGAGTGCCAGGGTTAGTTCATCAGTCTCCACGCTCCCTCGTCCCGTTTGGGTTCACTTTTTGCTCCGCGAGCAGCATTTGGGTTTGCTCCTCATGTGCGGTGCGTCGATTCGCCGATGCATTCAGTGGGTTTCCTGCTGTGGGGTTTCAGATAAAATTGAATCTCGATTCTGAGTTCGCGACTTCATGGGGGGACGAGGAGATATCTGCACGCGTACACGTAGACAGGATCACTGGAGCGAAGCAGATACTCTAGTTCTTCATATTTTGCTTAATTAGATCAGTAAGCGTGGTAAGAATCGAGCCAGAACGGAAACGCCAGCGATTTCTTTGGCAATTAGCCGCCTGAAGTCCGTATCCTTGGCAGAATCGGTCCACTCCAATCTCTGTTCTCCCAGGAACAGAGAGCCCGGACAGAGGCTTCAGAGATTTGTGTGATGGGGAACGTGATTTGACGGTTCTTGTCACTTATTCCGCAGCAGTGTAGGTACCACGACTGTTGTTTTGAGCTTGCTGAATCTTGTGGGGAAGGGAAGGGGATGGATGTGTGTGGGCGTGGTCTTTCTTGTGCCCTGGGGTCCGTTGCTTTTCCTCCTTCGTGCAGGAGGTGGCCTCCCTGATGAATCCCTGCCCGCATTTATGATACTTCATGGTTTGGTTTGTTTGTGTCATCTGATTTGATGTAAAGCTGCATTCCTAGCATGCAGCATTACAAGACTTCTTATCATATACGAAAACAGTGTGGTGACTTGTGAATTTTGTGATGGATGGATGTTTCATGGGCATCCTGTGTCCGACTCCCCTGCTCTTCTTTGGCTTTAGGGAGGGGTTCCCGTAACTGCTGCCGCTGTTACTGCTTTCTCCTTTGGGTTTTCTGGGTTTGTTATGATAGTGTGTTGTTCCTTTTTGGAGACTACCGTAACACATCACAACTGGCATTATCCCGAGTCTCTTGGGTAGATGGTAGTGGGGGCGCTGAGGGAGAATGCTTGTATCTCGTGCTTCTTCAGTTGTGCTGTGTGATGTTGACTGAACCCGAATGGGCTTGCCAGCCTATTACTCATTCTTCTACCTTGAGCTGAGAATTACTTACTTCAAACTGACTGCTGTTTCTTCTTTTTCTTCAGGAGTTCAGGGTGTACTTCTGAGGGGAGCGTATTACTTCTGATTGAGCTGAGTTTCGTCAGCTGTATTACTGATGTAACTTCACAGCAGCAAAGAAAGAGCGTCATGGTTGAGAAGGTATCCAGTTTAAGTCCCTGTTTGAGCAGTTTACTTCTAGAACTTTTTATTGATCATTTACATGCAAGTATGATTAAATTTTACCAGGTTCTGTAATGACAAATTAACTTGTTACAGGGATATGTACTGAGTAATGACTATGCTTCAGTTTTTGGTCATATGTATTCTACTTAGAAGGCTATCACTCACAAGATAAACATAGAGTTACTGTTTCTATTGTGTGCAAAATACATCCAGCTCCTGTACTGTCATTCATTCCCTATGTGTGTTGACTGGCAAACTTTCTAGAGTCTCCGTATCTTTAAGTTTGGTCCTTATATTTCAAAGTTCTAAGATCAGAGACCTACAGAGATAAGCAAGAAAGAAACTCCCCCAATAGGGATGATTGATAGTCATTACTGGTTCGTCCTCATGCTTTGTTGGAAGCAAAGACAAGTTTTGAACATCTCCATTAATCAATCTCCGGATCTGTTGTACAGCATAAACAAGCCATTAGACTTGAAACCTTGAACATCTAGTTGCAATCTAATGTGAAAGATCTGTTTGTCACAAAACTGATTTTGCCCATTTGTGGAGTTAAAGTAGTGCATTGTAGGTTTGTGATATACTCCGTCCCAAAATAAGTGTCTCAACTTTAGTACAACTCTGTACTAAAGTTGTACTAAAGTTGAGACACTTATTTTGGGACGGAGGGAGTAGCATTTTTGTTCAAATGCCTTTAAGGAATTAGATGTCAAATCATTATTTTAAGCCCTCAATTGTGGGTAAAGTTAAACACAGTTAACTGGTTTGAGTGAGTGTTAAAGTCTTTTTTTGTTTATTCTATATATCTGAAATCAAATAGAGTTTCATATTTTCTTATTTCTGCTTTAATATGGGCCGATTTAAGCTGATATAGATGTCGTTCTTGATCAAACTCATGCTGCTGTGTAGTGTCTTTTCTTTTTAAATATGGCAAAAAAGAAGTATTCATTGTACTTCTGGCCTTAGCATTTATTTTGGGAATTTTTACAATTTATTCTCAGATGTTATGGCTTTTGTTTATGACTTTTTATTTACTGTCTCGCTAGGCAAGGTTGCTGTTTGTTCCTACAGCTTCCTTTGATCTCATTACTTAGAATCACCACCTCCTCTTTTGTATCCCGCCGCAGGGTTCACCGTGGGTGTCTAATACAAGGTATATGCTCCCTGGACTTCCTCACTTCTGTTCTTTTTGTTTGCATTGTACCAAACTGTAAACTGTACTTAAAAACATCCTTCTCTTTTTCTCATTGCTAGATGGCTGCTCCGCCAAATGCTTTTTCGAGCGAGTTACAGAAGTGGATCTACAACCGTTCTGTAGACTCTATATTTTTCATCACTATCGGACCAAAAGCATCTGCAATTAATGCACTTACAGCTCTTATGAACAAAGTAGAGACTATTCCTGCAGAAAAAAGAGCTGCGGAGTTAGACCTTCGAGGACAAAATTGCACGGGCGTTGTAGTGGAGGAGGCAGATGATCATCTTAAGATCTTAACATGTGCCCATCTTATGCAACACGTATTCAAGAGTTCAGAACCCCTTTCGCTTCAAGATGCTTGTTCACTTTTTTCTGTAAGAGTGTTGTGTGATCATTACGAGCAGAACTTCCGCGGGCAAAGCAGGGTAAGAGCAAGAGTTTATGCACCAGCTTCCATGATTGGCATCGATTGCGAGAAAGACTTGCTTCTTCTTCATGTATACCGAGCAGATATTAAGAATTTGGGCAGAAGATGTACCAACAGTCACCAGGGCTTGATTCTTAGTCCAACTCCTCCAGAAGCTTTCGACAAGTGCGCAATGATTTCATGGCCTCCTGGCCTACCTCGAACAGCTGTTGAAGGATCAATTTCTCACCCTTCAAGAACAGTCCGTGACTTGGAACTTGTGAACACCGTTGGATACACAATGAACCTCACTCAAGTAGTAATAGCAAGTGAAAAAGGAAGCTCAGGTGCTCCGTTGTTAGATGGTAATGGGAGAATAATTGGATTGTTGCATGGTGGTTTTGGAGGGCAGTTTACATACTTTATCTCCCATGCTGATATCGGACGTTTTCTGAGCCGACATCACGTGGTACATGGTATGTTCTCACATATGTTTTTTTACTTGTTTGTGTTGTTACTATTTGTAAATATGCCTTACGAATGCATAAATAACATGCAGGGATATGAGGTGTTATTTGATCATCCTACAGCCCTTGTTCCCTCCTGAGCTCTTATTGCTATCCCATCCACAGTTGCTGCTCGAACTGCTGGTAAACAACAGGGTCAGGTTCATTAGTGCTGCTCTGTTACCGGTAAGGAACCAACCATAGCATGATGTTGCTAGAGTTTGTTTGTTCTTGATGTTAATATCTGGTGTGGAACAGTAAGAATGGATTGATTGTTTGGTTTTCTGCTTCAGATTATTTTCTGTTATTGTAGTTGTGAAAACTGATAGTAATTCAAAATTTGCCTCAAAATGCCATTCAGAATACTGTGATTTTATTCTGCGCAAAAAAAAACCGAATACCATAATTTACTTCATGTCTATGCAAGCCTCAAAATGTGATATGGAATACCATAGTTTACTCTCTTGTCCCCTCACCTTAAGAGTTTAGTTTCCTTTTCGTGATCTGTGCTAGTAAATGGTGATTCCTATCCTGGTTAAAGTAATACGGAGTGCTCTGTGATCAGTTATTCTAACTAGAAGCTGGGGCGCGTCCAGTCGTTTTTATGACCTAAGTTGATCTGTGTAAATAATAAATCTATGAACAGCAAAATCAGCTGCAACCACTTGTAAAATATAACGGGAATATGGGATACAGCCAGAGTTATTACCGAAAAAGGCTTTCGCCCCGCTTTATATATAAAGCACAGATCACCAACAACCCAGTACAGCACACGCCACCAACACACACGCACACACCCAAGGCAGGATACAAAGGCGCTGAGCGCAGCAACACCACCCCTAGCACTACAAGAGCCACCGGGGGCCTTAAACGTGAACACGCCACCATGAAGAGAAGAAGCTACATACGACGCTCCGTGGGCTCCAAGGCAGTGCCAACAGGAAGGTTACGACACCGAAGCGCCGCCACCGCCCGACCCAAGGATCAGGGTTTCCCCCGGAGCAACACGACGGGCAGCGAGAGTCGCGGCGACGCCTTCAAGAAGGGGACGAGCTTCGCCGTCGCCGGTCAGTCCGAAGATAGAACAGGTTCTCACCCCGACCAATATTCACCGCCACCGAACGCCGCACCCTGGCTACCACGCCGCCCACACGGCCATGGCCACCAGGCAGCACCAAGTCACGGGCTTTGCCCAGGAGCACCGCGACACCACCACCAGGGCCGCCGCCCCCAGCATCCATGACCTTGACGCCACCGCACCCGTCACCCACCGCTACCCCAACCAAAGAGATGAATGGAAAGGAACCGCCTTTCGCACTCCTGAGCACTCCCCAGCGTCGAGACCCGAAGTCCGGCCAAACCTGGCCACCATCGACCCGTCCTGCTGCCGGGCGCGAGACGAGCTCGGTCCTGCAGCCGGGCGCGAGACAAGTCAGATCCTGCTGCCGGGCGCGAGACGGGCTCGGTCCTGCTGCCGGGCGCGAGACGAGTCCGGTCCTGCTGTCGGGCGCGAGACGAGCTCGGTCCTGTCGCCGGGCGCGAGACGGGCGATGGGCGCCGCTGGGAGAGGGCCAACCCTCCGATGAAGGTAGCGCTTGAACGACGGGGAGAGGAATCGAAGGTCGTCAAGGGCGCTCACCGACAGGCAGACGCCGAAAAAGTCCAGCCGCCACCTTGAAACGACCCAGACCACCGCCACGGGCCACACCACGCCGTGGAACCCCACATCCACGCCGGGACCCCAAGGGACTGCTCCGAGCCGCCTGCTGACGGCCCAGTGCCAGATCCAAGGAGCAGGCCGGCAACCGCCGTCGTCCCCTCCCGAATCCGCGACCAGGACGAGCCCCGGCCTCCGCCCTGCGCCACCAGCCGGGTCCCCGGCGACAAATCCAGCCAGATCTGGCCGGAAACCGGCTCGCCCGCAACCACCAGCACCGCCGCCGCCGCGTCAGATCCGCCGCCGCCACGGGTGCGCCCACCACCGCGAGGCCCTCCACGCCGCCACCCCGGACCAGCAGCCCCGCCGTCGGACCAAGCGGCCACGCCACCACGCCCCTCGAAAGCGCAGCGCCGCTGTCCGAGCAGGGCGCCCCGCGCCGCTGCCGCCCGAGCAGGGAGAGACGAGGCCCCGCCGCCGCCAGCACTAAACGGGCTTCCCCTGCCGGCGCAAACGGGCAGCGGCGAGGGAGGAAGACGAGGGGAGGGGAGCCGGCCGACGACGCCCTAGGGTTTCCCCCCGGTCGCCCGCGGGGACGACACGGGAGGAGGAGGGAAGGAGAGGAGGGAAGGACATACTCAACCACAGCCAGAGTTATTCCTTTCCTTCTTTTAAGCTTCCTCCTGAACAGAGCAGCACAGAAACCCAACACACCATACAAGTGGCCCTAGATATGACCAAATGGCCTACGCGTGGTGACATAGCTCAGCCTACGCATCGTGGTGCCCAGTCGGTGCACAATCAACACCACGTGGACAACCCAGTTAACGCCCTTGTTCGGTCCTTAATTGTTTTAATTTGCTCTTTTTGTACGTTGTGAGTTGGTGGACTTGTGAAGAACAATTTACAAGAATGCGGTAACGGTCTGAAGTATTGTACTGTACATCCTAAGGATGTGAATGATAACTTTTGTTGTGGATGAACTGTATGAACACTTGGCTGCAGATGGTTTATCCATTCACTTATTTAGTTAGAAATTTGATAGGAATGGGAAAACAGTGTAAGATACTAAGATCAATTATTTGGCCATATCTGCAAAGGTTAATTGTCAATTTTCTTTGTCCATTGACGTAATCTGCTGTTGATTTAAATTTCAGTTGAATTCCGGTCTGTCATTTAACCTTGTTTTATTGTAGTTTATGTGACAGCTATGTCGATTCAACTGTTGTGTTACGAAGTGCTGATTACAAATGGAGAGACTACGCGACAACTCTGTACTGAAATCGGCAAACACTTGTTGTTCCATCTCTTAGGCTTTATCACAACTAGATGACCAGTTGCGCCAAATGGCGCAAAGACCTATTTAAAACCATGTTCGTTTTGAAAATATTTGCATTTTTCAGTCACCGTATATTTGAGTACATTTGGTAAGAACTTATACCCCTGTATAAAAAGAAAATTAAATGCAAATATTTTATTAAGGTAATAATGCCACAAATTAGATCATCGGTAGGTCAAGATAGTTGAGTCTACAATTAGGAATTCCGAGTAGCTGTAAACTTGCATTAAAAAAAAGTAAACACAAGTGACACAATAAAATGTACTTAATACATGAACTCGTGAACATTGTGTACAGGAGAAGTTAATAGAAATAGTAGTCAACTACATCATATAATTTGGTTCTATACTCTTTTGTGTATATATCCTGAATGCTACCCATTTGTGATCAACTCTTTGTCCTTCGAATCAAATGACACAACTACTGCCCCTTGTGGAAAAAGAAAGGACTCTATAATACTCATAAATGTAAAAGGAAAACATCATGTAATGCATCTCAACCTGCGCAAAGCAATGTAAAAACCATACATGCTATCTACATACTCTCATTGTCTGGCAAAACATAAGTAGCCGAGGGACCCTGTACAAAAGAATTGACAATTCACAAAAAGAAGCATGCCATCAGCTGTCTAGACAACCATAAAACAATAAGTGGCAAAAGCTCCATCAGAATTAGCATTTGCCATCCAGTTTATGAGCTAAAGTTAGAGCATACCAGTCGATGAAACATATTAAGCATCAGCTATAAAACAAACTCTATTTTCCTAATAAGACAACATAGATATGAAATGGGCAAACTCTATTTTGCCATCCAGTTTATGAGCTAAAGTGGAAAGCTATGGTCACTGAATTTTAGGCACTTTTTTTAGCAAACACAGTAGGGTAAAAACCCTACTGTAACTCTATTTTTTAGGCACTTCACCGTATAAACAATGGCCATAATACATGTTTATGGCTGACACCTCACGAGCAGCAAGCTTCAGTTTTACACTATTTAGGAATGCATACAAGCAAGTCCTGACAATTGAGATTTTCAATCCAGGACCAATCAGATATATGCCGACAGCTAGAATTCTAATTGGAGTCATTCCCACCAGAACGCGCTTTGTATACTAAATAATAAGATGGATTGTTTTGGGTTTATAGCCGCCATAATCAAGGCTCTAAACCTGGTACTATTTGCATGATAATGGGGTGCTTTCACACATCAGCATAAAACCAAAGAGTCATTCTTATCCTGTAATAGAGATACTATTCTTTTCACAAGCTCTTATTTTTCTACCCATACTAAGTTGTGCCCCTGTTTAGTGCTGACACTACAAACTTTAGTTTACGTGGGTGTATGGACAATATATAAAACATGAACCTAGTGAAAAAATACAAGGGATTACCTGAATACATGATGCTACAGTACATATATTTTTCTAACTGGAAAATAAGCCTATTACTTCCTGCTCACAGATTTTAGTTCATTTCTAAACTCTGCATTATATTGAGACAAGCACACTACATCTATATTCTGCTATAACACAGATTATTGTTACCTTACTATGGAAAGGGCAACCTGGTGCATGTAGCTCCCGCTTGCGCAGGGTCCAGGGAAGGGTCCGACCACTTTGGGTCTATAGTACGCAGCCTTTCCCTATATTTCTGTAAGAGGCTGTTTCCAGGACTTGAACCCATGACCTCATGGTCACAAGGCAGCAGCTTTACCTTAATATGGAAGCAGCTAGAATTATTTTGTGGTGATAAAACTATGGAAGCACGTTGGCAATACAATTATAAAATATACTATCTTCAAGGAAATCTGCACTTGTAGCCCTGTTTGATAGCAAAGTACTTTCTATGTATTTTGAGAATAACACAGTTTTTGAGATTAACACAATTTTAATTACAGTGAGCTGTTTGGCTACCACTAAAAACTGTGGTTTAAATTACAGTATTAAAAACAGTGATCTTAATACTGTAGTACTTGCAAAATTATCATTTTTTCTCTGTATTAAAAAAGAACTGCATAACTCGTTTTTTAAAACTGAGCACGCTGAAAAACAATCCACGGGTGTATTCATGTGCCTCTCGACACACATTTCCTGCTAGCTCTCGATGGTGACACGGAAGAAGGCCAAGACGGTCCCGTGGTGCCCGCGACGACAACACAGAAGACGGCCTGGCGTTCCAGGCCATATGAAGCACCAGCTCAACCTAGTTCAACTCCTCCGATTACTGTGCAAGCTAGCTTTGTGTATGGCCATTTAATGCATATAGCCGTTCAGTTTGCAACGGCCAGCGAGCAGGGTACACGTGTGTCTGCGACTGTTAACAAATGGCCAGCTCTCGTCGCCGCTCCACCTTCGGCACTCCGGGAATAAAAAAATAAAGTGGATATTCATTTTTGTGGATGTTAGCAAATAAAAAATGAAACCAACTGGGAATAGAAAACTTAAAAGGGCAGTAAGTAACAACAGAAACGGAGATAGAGAGAGATAAATGCATTAATCCAGCTATAAGTAGTAGGATAGAAATGAAAAACCCATTGTTGGAAAACAGAAATTCGACCTCAGAGATTGTCTAAGTTGTGACATCGTTTGTTAGCGGCAGATCAGTATTATGTTTTTCTTTTTTGCATAATGGTAGGTTAGTATCTTGTCCCGATATTATATAATAACATCTAGTTTGTATCAGTCATAATTTTCACATGAACAAACTGCTATAAAGATTAGTCAAGCCTAAACTCTAGATCCCCGCAAAAAATGGAAGTCTAAACTCTAGATTAGACCTAAACTGATATAGTAGTAGTAATCCTTCACCATTTAATGTATGGATCACACTAATACAAATCATAGAAAAACTTAGTCTTGTATCATAGATCTGACGATAGAAGATAGCCATTCCACTAATGAAGCGAATAACTACATTTAGTAGTAAGATTGAGCTTCTGGACATTTAGACAATCCTAACCTGGGTTTCTTAGTAAAGAAATGGCTGAAGACCAAACACGTCATCGTGTTACCCTTCCTCCTTGTTCGATTCATCACTTCCTACTTCAGAAAAGAAACAGAGTAACATAGTTCAATAATAGCACACTGTTTCAGAACATATTATACCACAGAAATATAGACAAAGCTGTGCATGCATGGAAGAAGAAATCGAGTGAAGGAGGAGGAACTCACAATGAGCTTTGGCCCATCGATCTGGACATGCCAACGCCAAATATAAATAGGGGCATTGCCTGCTCTGCTTCCTTCCCCCACCCACTTATTTGCGTGACACTCTTCCGCGACACCCTCTACTCACACCACTCTTCCGCGACACTCCGGAGGTTGCCCTTCGCTTTGCCTCCCTGACCACAACCTGAAGAGAGGAGATGCAGATTTGAGAATACTTCAAGAAACAAACCCGAGTCACAAATGAGTTGGGAGATACAGTAACAATAGGTTTAGTACGTCCAAAGGAGAAAAAGGGGGGTTGCATACTTTAGAATCACATTGCAGTTCTCCACTAATGCCACTGCCTCTGGATGATTTTCACCAAATGCTTGCCTGGCAGGTTCTTCATATCCAATTGCCCAATTTGTACATGGTGCGCCGGTACTGTCAAATGATCAGAAAGTATGTGGAGGTCAAGTTTGTTCTATCTACCAGCAAGCATCTAATAATAAACATGCAGATGGAAATATAATTACCAGATAGCTACTACCCTTCAGACAAACCTCCACAGCCAGCAAAAATATCAAGGGTTGCAAGACAGTTCTCTGGTGTTGCGTTCTGTTTGTCTGAACCAGCTTGCTCATCGTCACAAATCTACTTGCCTTCATTCTTCTTTGCAGCATGCGCCTTCCTTGTCAAGGTCATGAGCTTAACATTTGTCGGTAGCTGGTTAAAAGAAAAGACATGCTCAGTCAACTACCTGAAGCAGTTTCTCACAAAATAAATGCAAAACTGGAGAAATCAAAAGATGAATGTTGGCAATAACTAACCTGCTTAAGAGCTCCAGCATCAGGATCATATAAATGTTCACAGTGAAAGGCATGCTCAACCACTACCGGAAGATTTGAATTTGGAATGTCATTCTTTGCTATAACCTCACATTTCCCCTCAACCATCACAAACTGGCACACTTATTATATTTTCACTGTAGTATACCTGGATCAAACAACAAAGAAATATTAAATACCAAATGCACAAACCAAAAGGTTATTGGGAATCATAGTAGTATGACAGTAATGATGTGGATCAACAATAATGAAGTGAATAGTAGGCCCTGGACAAATAAGGCAAAGTGACAAACCTCTCTGATGAAATATCATCTGCCCTGTATAACCTTCTTGCACTGACTATGGTTGATTCTGGATTAGCTTTCTTTGATCTAGAAGAAGCTTTGATACTCTGCAGATGCCAGATGGCACCCAACTTTATGGTGACAGAATTGACAGTGTGCATCAATTCAACTGATTTAGTTACCTTGTCCATATTGGGCACGAGGTCTTGCAGCCTCCTTAGCCTCTTGCTATTCCTTGCTCTTCTTTCCTAAACAGCATAAGAAAGAAAAATATTCAGTACAAACATGTCGCACCAAGACAAACACCAAAAATGTTGTAGGAAATTAACTAATCCTCTCAGCGATGCTTCGTGGGTGAGTGGCGCAGCCACGCTTGGTGCAGACTGTGTAGGCGATGAAGTATTGCTGCAGCTGCAGATAGTCGTCCATGCCGGACATGTCTAAAGACGTGGTTGACATGCCAAACTGAATTTGGTCCAAGGTTAGAACTGTAGCATTAAACAATTGACGGGGAGCAGAGTGCGGATGGATGTGAAGTGTATACATGTGAAGCTTGTCCTACTTGGGATTCGATTTTGCTGAGGCTGGTGACCATGCCATCGTCGCTGTCGATGAGCACCTTCGCTTTTTTGCTTCCGGGCGTGAAGAACATGATGTTGGAGTTGGTGTCACCCGAGGAGCTCATGGAGAAGCTCCTGGAGAGGTCGCTGGAGCCGTTGTTGACGGTGATGCTCTCACCGACGGCCGACGGCATCAACACGGGCATGGCCATCCCCATCTCCGTGTGGGATAATGTTCTGCTGCCTCGAGTAGCTCCATAGCTGCAAATTAAGTGAGAGATCTCCAGGTCAGTGAATTTTGAATTTATCTAGAAAGCTAACAGTATTGGGGGATAAAAGAAATAACAGAAAGTATTATACTTCATAGTCACATAAGCCATACCATGAAAGAACATGAGTAGTACCTGTATTGGGGGATCAAAGAAATAACAGAAAGTATTATACTTCGTAGTCACATAAGCCATACCATGAAAGAACATGAGTAGTACCTGACTTTGTTGAATTGGGAGAAATCATGTTAAAGTATGGATTCCGTTTAAACCAGCAGTATCTCTTCACCTGATTAGAAGAGACTAAATAGTAAATCCCCTTGACATGTGACGTCTCACGCTTGACCTCCTTACTGCCATAACATTTATCCTCCGAATCCCCATCCCACCATAGACAAGCTGCACACACCCACAAAAAATATTAAAATCGCTTTATCCTCATTGGGGTCATAATCAAATATTGTAAATACATATAGACAATAAATAAGAACCCTATTGGGGTTACAAAGAGGATTAATCATAGGCGGGGAAAGGAAGTGAAATTAGTACTCACCTCATACATGAGGAAGGGAAGCTGGAAAAATACACAATTTGACATAACAAAATAGCACCAGCTGCAATATAGGACCTCCAGGAAAATAAACCTTGCCTCTCTGCATTTTGGATCTAGCTAAAAATGGCAAATTTTAGAAATGCTAAATGTTAGGAACCACTATGTGATTCAGAAGAAATTATTTTATGTACCAGTTCTCACACTGTCTATCAATCTCCTGATATGCTCAATGAATAGCAGAGAAAAATAACTGCACAACCCTGCTTGTCAACTTAGGTCTCTTTACCTCGGCCGGCTCCTGACATTGTTGTCTTTCCCAGCTTTAGCCTTCTTTTGCCATAACAGTAGTAAAATCCTATATGGCCAACGAAATCAAAAGACCCTTTACTAATATACTAAACTCAACAAAATCAAAAGACCCTTTGCTAATCTACTGAACTCAATTAAATCAAAAGAACAAAATAACTGTGGGGGTTCCCTATGGAGGTTCATAAAGAACATGGCCCAGTCAAGGCTTGTGCAGTGAGGCAAAACTAAAAAAATGCACATATGCAAGAATATATGCAAACCTAAAAAAATGTGTGCAAGAAAATTAAGAGAACTATAGGGAGAAACACGAACCTGGGAGGGTGCTCGACTAAGATGGGCTCCTGTGCCGTCACTTGCAGCCATTGTCGTCCCCCTGCTGCGGACGCGGGGACGGTGCCGATGTGCATGCTAAAGAAGGTCACGACCCTATGGCAGTCATCTCGTCAGGGTCATTCTCCTTCTCCCATATTTGCCTACTTGCTCCCTGCCTGCTCCACCAAGCGGACAAACCCAATCCTATGGGGAACAAGAAAACATGAATAGATCAAACTAACTGGCAGCAAACAAACTGATTTTCTTTTGAATTAATTTCAATACAATCAGAAAATGGCAATGATAAGAGGAGACAGAGACACTCATTGGAGAGCAGCGAGGAAGTAGCAACGGTGGAGGAGAGAAAAACAAGCCGAGGCGGGAGGAGGTAGCCAAAACTGCCCTTGACGAGGACGCTCAGGCCATCTTCTCACACGCCTTCATCGCTGCCCCGCATCTCCACCTGCTCCAGGGTGGCTCCCAGGCCGTCGCCGCCGCTGGTCCCCGTGCCACCTCCTCTTCTTTTTTTCTTCCAGCGGCGGCGCACCCGTGGCTTCTTGGTGGTGAGGGCTCACGGATTGCGGAGGAAAAGAGGAGGCGGCGGATTGGGGAGGAGAAGAGGAGGCGGCGGATTTGGGAGAAGGAGAGGATAGGGATTGAGGGAGAAGAGGAGGCAGGGGATTGGGGATGAGATGAGGCTCTCTGTAGGCTAGGATTTTCAACGTGTTCGTTTTCTGGAGCGACGGGACCTCAGATACCCACCTTCTCAAACAAGCAACCCCACATACACCCGGGCCCAATGGTCATCGGGGTGGACTGCTAGCCGGAAGTGGAAAAAAACTAACGGCGGGGCTGCTGCCAGCAGCCAAAACACTGCTACAGTAAAAAGATCGCACGGCCAACGAGCTTCGCGCGCGCGGAGGCCTCAGGTTGGCGGGTAGCCTAGCAGGCTTTATATGTTAGATTCCCCCGCCCAAAAGAAGTCTTCATCAGAGTTGAGAATTTTTTGAGGTCTACCAGCTGAAAACAATCTGTGAGCATACACTATGTGATGCTCTCTGGTCCAAAATGTAAACTCAGTACTACCTCTCTGTTCCCAGAAAACTTGGGCATCAATATTATTTCGCTTCAGATCTGATTTCCTGCAGAGTGCAGTTCTTTTTGCTGATTTTCATTTGAATAACATATGTGTTGGTACTGACTTGCTTCTTGGAATGAACTATCTTCATAAGATTGTTGATCGTTAGAAGATTGTTGCGCACAAATTAGTGCCAGCAGCAGGGAGCTGATGTTGAATACCAAGTGTGTTGTTCAAGCTGACCCGCCACGTAGGCCATGTTCAACAAGAATGTATACCTGCAACTTTCTGAACCATATTTTTTTGGAAGAACACGTATATTGTTGTATCTTGAAAAACTGCAACCGCTGAGTGAGGCGTACTGGAGCTTGGGCATCCGAGCTGTGTTTTCTTTTTTTTTTTGAAAAAAAACAAAATTCCCATTTTGAAGTGTCAAAATATAAAATCCATATGTCCATATGGATGTATTCTATGTGTGCATAAATTTATTTTCATGATGAAATGATTTAAGATGTGAGCTCCCTGCCAAAAAAGAAAAAGATTTAAGATGTGAGCTAAAATAATTGTGTCAATTTTAGTACTCTAAACAGTGAATGTTCTCAAATGACACGACTTTAATTTTTTAGCTTACATCTTAAATAGTTTCATCTTAAAAATTATACATATGTAGAATACTCCCTCCGTTTCTAAATATAAGTCTTTGTAGAGATTTCACTATGGACTACATACGAATGTATATAGACGTAATTTAGAGTGTAGATTCACTCATTTTGCTCCGTATGTAGTCTTTTATTGGAACCTTTAAAAAGACTTATATTTAGAAACGGAGGGAGTACATTAGTATGTTCATGCAATTGTCTTAGAGATTTTAAAAAATTAAAAAAATATTTTGTTTTTTTCCTTCCAAAAAACAAGTTCTATGGAGCCAGAGCTCCAAACAAACTTTTCAATATATTCACAATGAGAACAGACGAGGGGCTTCACAATGAGCGTAGACGTGCAGATATATTCACATGCAAGGAGGGACGTTGCTGCATGACATTCGGATGTGCATCATAGTTTAATGATGGATTAGTCGGAAAATAGCAGAAAGGGGAGTAAGGGGATGAGATACTGATCCTAAAAGAGGAAGAAACATCTGGGTGGCGGCATGCGTAACATGCTCTAGAACCAATAGTGGGTGCACCTTCATTAGATTTTGCAAAAGCAATACTGGTAAGATTTAGACCTGGTTGAAACTAATTACATTTTGAACAGTTTGATTCTGGTAAATACAGTATGAAATATGAACCTTGCCCTGCTATAGGAAATAATCTAATTTGAAGAACATTGTTGTCTCCCAATCTCATTTGAATTCAGCTTGCAAGGGAAAATATTCGAGACAGAAGTAGGCACAAGTGATGCCAACGACTTGACCAACCGGGGAGGCGGACACCATATCGAGCTGAAAAAACTTGTTCCTGGCAGAGAGTACGTCGATGGTGTATCATGTTTTTTATGCCTGCAATTGCGTGGCTTTCATACATCCTGACAGCCACCCACTGCCACATACGTCCTGACAGCCAAGAAGCTGGGTAATCACCTGCACTATTGATTGTGATGTCTTCCTGGACTCGCTCGCTTGCTCAAGTTACACGGATCAAGTCTTTTGTCCAAAAGGATGGTAACCTGTATAAGACATGTGTTAGACAAAATGTTTTGCATGCTTTACTCACCAAAATAGTGATAATTTAAACGCCTATGACATCGCTTTTTCTCACTTGACACATTTGCCATTAGTTCTCACAGTGCTCTGCTTTTGCCATTGCACACCTTCACGGCCAGACCAGGCTAAGTGCTTTTCTCTTCCAAAAGTACCCTCTCAGTCACTGGCAAGTGGGGCTTGACCCATGAAGTCACCCCATTTTAGCCCCATGAGTCCCCCAACTCTCAATTCCACTCTCCAACTCTGCACCAAATCCTTGCAGATGATTTGAATCCATCAATTCCTCCAAATATTTCGTCCAAACCAACACCAAATCAGCACCCCTTCACTCCTCCGCGCCGCAGTTGGGAGATGGATTGGTTAGTAGTGAGCTGACGGAATGCGGCGGCAACAATCCAGTATCGATTCCAGAAGGACATACGATGATGCTAGAGGAATTGTTTTTTCTTCTTTTCCTATTTCATGCCATGGATGATGCTTGTGGGTTGCCTCATCATGATTGTGAAGTACTTACATTGTGATTCCACTGTAAAGCTTCACACTTCAAAATTAATAGACGTTGGTAGACGATGGTCTCCTTATCGTTTTCGCTTTGTAATTTCATGCTAATGGATGTTGCACCCACATTTATGCAAAAGATTAGGCATGGGATGCGTGAGGTTTACTGAGACAATGCCAGCAAGCAGTAGATGCAAGTGATGTAGCCCTACTGTTTCATAAACATGTGATTAGCAAGTGTGCTCACATGTATACCTTTACTGTTAGCAAGTGCATGATCTAGATTATGTGTCTGAGGGAAGTGGTTACAAATTTATTTATTTTATTTGTTTGAACAGTCACTGGGACAGCTGCAAACAGAAATAGAGTAGGCATCTTGATCAACAAGAGCCTTAAGTATGGAGTGGTAGACGTCAAGAGGGGTGGGGACCGGATTATTCTGGTCAAGCTGGTAGTTGGGAACTTAGTTCTCAATGTTATCAGCACGTATGCCACAATAAGAACACCAAGAGGGAGTTCTGGGAAGGCCAGGAGGACATGGTTAGGAGTGTACCTATTGGCGAGAAGCTCTTCATAGGAGGAGACCTTAATGGCCACATGGTACATCTAACACAGGTTTTAAAGGGGTGCATGGGAGCTTTGGCTATGGCATCAAGAATCAAGAAGGAGAAGATGTCTTAAGCTTTGCTCTAGCCTACGACATGATCATAACTAACACCCTCTTTAAAAAGAAAGAATCGCATCTGGTGACTTTTAGTAGTGGGGGCTGAGGCTTTCAAGGAGAGGATCATTAAGGAGGGCCCTTGGGAGGAAGGAGGAGATGCAGACAATATGTTGATGAAGATGACGACTTGCATTCGTAAGGTGGTTTCAGAGGAGTTTGGAGTGTCCATGGGAAGTAGAAGCGAAGCTAAACATACCTAGTGGTGGAACTATGATGTCCAGAAGGCTATTAAGGAGAAGAAAGATTGTTTCAAACACCTACACCTGGATAGGAGTGCAAACAACATAGAGAAGTATAAGGTGGCAAAGAATGCCGCAAATCGAGCTATGAGTGAACCAAGGAGTCGGGCATATGAGGACCTCTACTAGCACTTAGACACGAAGGAAGGCGAAAGGGACATCTATAAGATGGCCAAGATTCGAGAGAGAGAGAGAGACGAGGGATGTCGTCCAAGTCAAATGCATCAGGGATGGAGCAAATCAGCTCCTGGTGAAGGACGAGGAGATTAAGCATAGATGGCGGGAGTACTTCGACAAGCTATTCAATGGAGAGAATGAGAGCTCTACCATTGAACTGGACGACTCCTTTGATGATACTAGCAGACGTTTTGTGCGGCGAAACCAAGGGTCTGCGGTCAAAAATGCTTTAAAAAGGATGCAAGGCGATGGGCCCTGATTGTAGCCCCATTGAGGTGTTGGGAGGCCTCGGAGACATAGCGATAGTACGGCCAACTAAGCTTTTCAACCTCATTTTTCGGGCAAACAAGATGCCAAAAGAATGGAGGCGGAGTATATTAGTACCAATCTTCAAAACAAGGGGGATGTTCAAAGTTGTACTAATTATCATGGAATTAAGCTAATGAGCCGTACAATGAAGCTATGGGAAAGTCATTGAGCACCGCTTCACAAGAATGACAAGCGTGACCAAAAATCAATTTTGTTTCATGCCTGGGAGAAAGACCATGGAAGCCATCTTCTTGGTACGACAACTTATGAAGAGATATAGGGAGCAAACGAAGGACCTACATATGGCGTTCATTGACTTGGAGAAGGCCTACGATAAGATACCGCGAAATGACATGTGGTGGGCCAGAAACACAAAGTCCCAACAAAGTACATTACCCTCATCAAGGACATGTACGATAATGTTGTGACAAGTGTTCGAACAAGTGATGGCGACACTGATGACTTCCCAATTAAAATAGGACTGCACCAAGGGTCAGCCTTGAGCCGTTATCTTTTTGCTTTGGTGATGGATGAGCTAACAGGGGATATACAAGGAGATATCCCATAATGTATGCTCTTTGCGGATGATGTGGTGCTAGTCGATGATAGTTAGATGGGGGTTAATAGGAAGTTAGATCTATGAAGACAAACCTTGGACTCGAAAGGTTCTAGGCTTAGTAGAAGTAAAGCCGAATACATGAGGTGCGGTTTCAGTACTATTAGGCACAAGGAGGTTAGCCTTGATGGGCAAGTGGTAAGGACACCTTTCGATATTTGGGGTCAATGCTGCAAAACGACGGTGATACCAATGAAGATGTGATTCATCAAATCAAAGTCGGATTGATGAAGTGGCGCCAAACTTCTGGCGTTCTCTGACAAGAGAGTACCACAAAAGTTGTACGACAGGTTCTATAGGATGGCGATTCGACCCGCAATGTTGTATTGTGCTGAGTGTTGCCGACTAAAAGGCGACATGTTCAACGTGTAGCGAAGATGCGCATGTTGAGATGGATGTGTGGCCACACAAGGAAGGATCGGGTCTAGAATGATGACACACGGGATAGAGTTGGGGTAGCACTGATTGAAGAGAAGCATGCCCAACATCGTCTGAGATGGTTTGGGCATATTCAGCCCAGGCCTTCAAAAGCACCAGTGCATAGCGGACGGCTAAAGTGTGATAATATCAAGAGAGGCTGGGGTAGACCATACTTGACATGGGAGGAGTCCGTGAAGGTCTGAATGACTGGAATGTCACCAAAGAACTAGCCATGGACAGGGGGTGCGTGGAAACTAACTATCTATGTGCCAGAACTATGAGTTGGTTGCAAGATCTGATGGGTTTCAGTTCTACCTTACCCCAACTTGTTTGGAACTAATGGCTTTGTTGTTGTTTTTAGAACAGTCATCGTGGGAGAGCTCCATACCTGAATTTGATCTCATTCAAAGAAAAAATTGATCCGGTTTATAAGGGCAACCGAATCAAAAACCTAAACAAGTTAACCCTGTTTATGAGGGAAACCGGACCAAAACCATACAAGACCCAAATTGATCGGTCGAGGTTGTCGTACCCCCTAGTCTCGCTCCCATACCCCCTCGTCTCGTTCCCTCCAGGGCGAGCGGGGGGCCAACCCTAGCCCCCTGGCCACCGCCCACTCCCCACCTCTCCTCCACCTCGACGTCCCTAGAGATGTGCGTCGGCTAGGCCCGAGCACCGCCAGTGATGGGGACGGCGGGGATATGGGTTGCAACCCCACGGTCTGGAGGGATTGGCAGCGCGATATCACCCTTTCGTCTTCGTCTTTCCCGGCGGTTCGGCGCTGCTCCATCGGCTACATAGGGAGGGTGGATCAGGAGGGGATCTGCCCAATTGGCGGTGCTTGATCCCTGGAGTAGTGACTCCGGTCATGGCGGCGGAGGCGGCCCCTCCGTCGGGATGACGAGCCAGGTGGTGGGTCCTTGTGGCGGCGTCGGTGGCGGCAGATCTTGGGATCCCGCTCCCGAGAATGTTGCAGGACGCGCGTGACGGCCGGAGCTTCCTCCGGCATCGACAATGTTGGATGCGGGATCGCGGCGGCTGTTGCCATTGTGTGGGCGACGACAGCGGCTGGCGCGACGGTGGGTGCTCCCTGTAGTGCCCGGAATCGGGACGGCGGCCCCTCTTCATCGACGGCGGCGGACTCTAGGGTTGTGTGGGCAACTCGGAGTCTGGATCTCGAGGTGGCAACTGCCTTTCTAAGGCTGTGGCAGTATGGGACGTCCCCTCCATCAACAGATCGGGTTAGATGCGGCTCGCCAGGTGACACATGCGCCTCTTTCGGAGTTGTCGGGCAGTGCCTGTCGCCGACACGTGAAGCCACCGATGGATGTGCTACCGGCGGATGCTACGCACGACGTCTTATTCGGAGATGTCAAGTCATGCCTGCTACCAGCAGGTGATGCACGGTGGTTTGGCGGAGGTGTCACGTTTAGCATGTTGTTGTTGGATCGAAGGTGGTGCGACAGTAGCGGGAGGCAGGCGGTATGGGATGTCTTTGTCTTCCGTTGTCTTCTCTAGAGGTATCGGATATCGAGGCGTCGGTAGACGGACAAAGGTGGATGGTGCAGGCGGCTTTAACGATGAGTTTATGCACTCCGGTGGAAGCACATGAACTCTGATCAGGCTATATCGACGTGCGCCTGCTTGTGTCCTTGCTGAAGGTGGTCGGTTGAAGCTTGGCTTTGGTGATGAGAATCCAAAATTCATCCTTGTGGTGGACTCGTCATCATCAGCATACGTGCGACGATTCCTTCTTGAAGGCGTAGCCTAGAAGTTGTGTATTTTTTCTTTTTTTTGTGTGTCTTGTAACATAGGGTTTGTGGTTATCTGGGGGAGTTACTGTCGCGAGGTATACGGCCTCAGGATTTATTTTCCGCTTTATTTCCGGGTCGAGGTTGTTCGGGTGCTGGATTTTGCACTATTAACAATATATGGCTGCATGAAGGGGAGCCTTGGCGCAGTGGTAAAGCTGCTGCCTTGTGACCATGAGGTCACGGGTTCAAGTCCTGGAAACATCCTCTTACAGAAATGTAGGGAAAGGCTGCGTACTATAGACCCAAAGTGGTCGGACCCTTCCCCGACCTAGCATGCATCGTTCTGATGTAGAGGCCGGGGGTTATCCTCCTTTTCAGAAAAATAACAAGGGGAAAGGAAGAAGAGAAAAATGCACACCCAAGAGAAGGCACGACCTAGCGAGTAGACCGAAGCACCATCACGAGTGACACGAGTAGATGTGGGGAGCCGTCGAGGGATCACAATGCCAAAACTTTGCAAACAGCCTAACGCACCGCACTGGCGTGCGTACCGAACCCCACGGCGCAATAGAGGAGCCTTCACAATCAACGAGTGCTATAGTTGAACAAGAACCTTGACTGCAAGCTCAGCCATACGAAGCCGGAACGATTATCAAGTTGGGGAGGCATCATTACTCCAACATTGAGCAAAGATGAACGGAGACCACCATGGGAAGGTCTTGAACATGCACAACAAGACGGCACACCACATGAACACTGCCAAAGACAAACAAACGAGGCAGAGATGGCAGCTCCACAGCACCAAGCGTGATGTTGCCAGACCCCAAGACACACCACTGTCGACCCCAACTCAATCGCACCACCACCACCCACATCCCCGTAAGAAGCAGCTACCCAACAGAACAATCGAGCCGACTTCTAGACGATGCCTTCAAGACGGGTTGTGATGCAAATTGCGCCACCATTGGGGACGTGGATTTTTAGAACAGCTGCACCCCGGCCCTGGTATCCTGGTTGTCCAATATTGCTTTAAGATCTGTGCAACACAACTAACTTTTCGTATGAAAATTTCTCTTTTTTGTTTCTCTCACATAAAAGATGTCTTGAAGTTCAAACCTTTGCAGCGTGGCAAAGCTTTCCATCTAGAATCTAGGATAAATCTTTCAGAATTTTTTGTCAAACATAAATATACAAAAAATGATTTTTTACATTAAAAAAATC
>NC_041381.1:154991473-155108624 GCF_002162155.2 Triticum dicoccoides
TATACAAAAAATGATTTTTTAATGTAAAAAATCATTTTTTGTATATTTATGTTTGACAAAACATTAAAAAATCATTTTTTGTATATTTATGTTTGACAAAAAATTCTGAAAGATTTATCCTAGATTCTAGATGGAAAGCTTTGCCACGCTGCAAAGGTTTGAACTTCAAAATATGTTCTATGGAAGAGAAACAAAAAAGAAAAATGTGTTTGCACGAATCGCGATGCGCAGAATGGATGGCTAGATAGAGAGGGCCCTGGTGCAGCTGTGCTATTTTATATTTTCGCCACCATTGGTTGTTCAGGGCAAACCTGGAACCAAGGTTTCCCCCTACGTCGCAAAGAGGATGGCAAAAACAACATACAGTGACGCCTTCAAGAAGGTTCACGGCGCCCATGGGCGTCGTCGTCATTTGCTCCGGTCTGAGCTTTCACTGAATTGAGCACACACATCCAGAGCATCATTGAACTAGGTAGATTGCTCACTTGCACCACCATAAGCATTGGGCCACCGCAGCCCCGTCGCCACATATTCCCGAGTCAAACAACCGCCGGCAAGATCCAGCCAACCAACGCCATGGTAGCCAGATCTGGCAAAAGTCCTAGCAGGCCCAAGCCACCATTGACGCCAGATCTAGGCGGCACTTGGCCTGGAAGCCCGTCGCCTCCGGTCGGCGAGCACCAGGCCAAAAACAGCCAAACACCACAACCACCAAGTCACTGGGCAACCACCACCAACCTCCCATCGCTCCCGAGCACCATCCACCGTGCGCCAGACGATCGAAGACGTGCTGATCTGTCCCATCCGCATCAGCTGCTGCCAGCCACGCATCCATCCGGGCCGCTGGCACACTCACCGCACTTGCATGAGGCGGGGATATGCAAGCCGCACGCGCCAACCACCATGCACTGAAACGCCACGACGGAGCTCGCAACAACACCCCACATGACAAGCACCTGAAGGTCATTGCACGTGCACAACAACTCCATCACGCCAGCACCGCCGTCCTCCCACCGCCCCCGCGCTCTAGTGACACGCGCGGAGGAGCACGGCGCCGCCTGCTGTTGTACGAGCCCCCGATCGACGACTAGCCTCCCTGGGACGTCAGAGCCCCTCTGCCGTCAGATCCGTGCGGGCTTTGCCCGGCGGAGGCCATGGGGTAGCGACGAGGGGAGTTGAAGCAAGTGATGGGGGTCTAGCGCGGGCGGGGATGTGCTGTCACCCGTGTAGACCTAGGGAGGACGACGCAGGGGGCCGTTGTCGAATCCGAGAAAAGTCCAAGGTCCATTCCAAATGGGTTGCGAAGTTATGATGCAAATGATGAGTCAGAGGACATAGAAATGGATTGCCCGGATGACTTTGGTTTGGTGGTAGTTCGAGGTTGTAATATGGACTTCTCTCAAGATAGTTTTACTTTTCAGGTATAATATTTTATAGTTGGGTCTTCATGTTTAACATCTGAATCATATCTGGTAATAATTCCTTTGTCTCGTTATTTGCAGGTTTAGGTGAACCCCAAACTCATATTAGCCCTAGTGCTCAAAGAAGTGAAAGGCTGAGGCTAGCTACAACAAAATGGATTGCTGATGCAATTTTGGACTGGTCAAAAAATGATTCTTCTCTTGGTGGTAAAGCTTTGCAGAAGAAACTCGAAGAGAAGTACCATATCAAAGTTCCAGATCACAGAGAGTTCTATTGCAAGGAGATGGAACTGAATGGGATATACGGGGAGTGGAAAGATAGTTTCCACTTGCTAAGTTGCTATACACACTTAAGAGTGAGATCAATGCTTGATATGGTTCATTTCAGTGCTCTTTCTCTTGGTATTGTTCACCACATGCCTGTGATCGTTCTCTTCCAATCTAGGTTTTGTATCGTTATAGGTGAAGTCTGTCACTTAACTGAAGTCGCAGAGTGGTAGGTGGGCGTACAGCCTATGCATTTCATATCAGTGGCATTACTTCCCTTGCATTCTATAGATAGATAGATGGGCAGAACACTTCTTTTAGATTCTATTCTAGAACAAACTCTTCTGTTAGCTTTGCACTCTAGTCTTTTTGAGCAAATTATTAGACTCACGAATCAAAAGGAGCTTGCTCAGAAGAGATAGATGCATCCAGCCTCTATTGTTCTTGCGTGGAAACTTTTTTGTTACGACAGTGACTATGAATTCCCAATCTTCTCCAACAGAACTCTCTCACTGAGGAAGCAGTCAGCATTCCTAGTATGATCCACTCATTCTACACCAAGAGATTGTTTGTGTGACCGAAACCATGTTGGAACAGTTTCTTAAGAGGGTTTAGACCACAGATTGCTGTAGAATCAACTGCTCAAACAGGTAAATTTGGAAGACAATTCTGCGGCTGTTTGTGGTATTGATGGCCAAAATTGGTTGTACCCAGTAGCCTATGGTGTTATGGATGCAGAATTCACCGAGACCTGGACTTCGTTCATAGAGATACTACAACAAGTCACTGGTCATCCAATTGATCTAGTCATTCACACATATGGATGCAAGAGGCTGAAGAGTGCATCCGATATCATCTTTGCAGGAGTGCAGCATAAAGAGTGCACGAGCCACCTCTCTACTTGTGTTTTGAAGAAGTCCAAAGGGCCTTTGTATGATGATAACTTATGAGACAAATTAGTGGTCATACTTAACTCCCTATGAGACATGCTTGATTTTGCAGTGCACATACTTAACTCCCTATAAAGCATATTGGCTACATGGAGAAAATCTGTGCAAAACCTAAGGTGAAGAAATACTTGGATGAACACCACTCAAATTATGGCAGAAGGTCAATACATTCTAGGAGAGTTCTTCAACAGTAAGGTCAGGGAATTAGAAGGTCTGCCCATTCTTGATTCTTTGGATGCCACTAGGCAGCAATTAATGGAGAAAATTGACCGCGTGCAAGGATTGCAACCAAGAAATTTGAAGATCATACAATTCTCCCATCGGTTTAGAAGGACCTTAATCAAAAGAAGTACAAGTCTAAAGCTAAAGATTGGTCAGAAGCAAAAGTTTGGAGGCAGAAGCATATGCAGTATATACTATTGCCATGTAAAAATGTTGGTTCCAGATGTGTAACTGCGAGCATGTAGTTCTAATGTTCTTTTAAACTTGTAATGACAATTATGCAGTTCCACTTACAATGCCAATTATGCAGTCCTCATATGATGCTTTGGAAAAAATTGTAATGACAGTTACAGAGTCCTGATGCTTTTGAAAGTAGACTTGTGAGATCTGATGCTTGAAATGACAAGTGCGCAGACCTGCACCTTTGACGTAAGGTGTGTGCACTGAGATGGTTTTTGTGTGCTACGTCTGCCTAAGGGTATTTTTCGTCTTTGCACTGGGAGGAGTCCGTAAAAAGAGATCTGAAGGATTGGAGTATCGCCAAAGAACTAGCTATGGACAGGGGTGCGTGGAAGCTTGCTATCCATGTGCCCGAACCATGAGTTGGTCGTGAGACCTTATGGGTTTCACCTCTAACCTACCCCAACTTCTTTGGGACTAAAGGCCTTGTTGTTGCTGTTGTTGTTGTACACAACGCCCAACTACATGATGATGTCAAAGAGAGGTCGGGGTAAACCGAACTTGACATGGGAGGAGTCTGTAAAGAGAGATCTGAAGGACTGAAGTATCACCAAAGAACTAGCCATGAACAGGGGTGCTTGGAAGCTTGCTATCCATGTGCCACCAGGGGCGGCCCTGGGGGTATGGCGGAGGGGCGATGGCCCAGGGCCCAGGCCGGTGGGGGCCCATGATGCAGGATAAATACATAGTATAGCCAGCAAAAAATAGGCAGGAAAAAAAACTATACGAGAGAAAAGAAACAAGATGGGCTAGGCCTATCAGATAGCTAGGCAGCGATAGCGAAGCGTACGGCAGCCAGACGAAAGGCACGGCCAGAGATCTCATCGTTTTCGCTAATTCGCTTGTGCCTTCGTCGCTCGTTGGTTCGTTTTCGTGACTTCGTCCTCTCATCGGCCGTCGGCCTGACTCTCGGTGCCTCGGCCGCCGCTAGTTGTTGTCGTTGTACGCGTCCCACGGCAGTCCGACAGCCCAGCCATCCGACATCCGGCAAGGTGGCAATACTTATACGTACGTGAGCCGTGAGTGCACCACAATACGTATGCATCCATGTGCCATGTTCCTGATCTATTCCCCGATTCAAAGCCCATTTTTAGTAGTTTCTTTTATTCTTTATTCTTTAGTACGTATTCAATTATTCATCCATCCATGATTGATCCTAATTTTTTGTCATTTTGTGTACATGTCTAAGATTCCAATCATCCGATGTATAAATTTCTAATTCTTTGTATCCTCTTTTCATCATAATTTTAGGACATTTGCCTGCCATGTTACCTAAGAAGATGCATTTGTGGCGTGCTGAAAAAAGGAGAAAAATGATTTGAAAATTTAACCACGGAAGAGTTCTTTCAATAAGTACTTTACATCTTCAAGCAATGTTGATGTTATTGGAGAAGAAGGGCTAAAAACTAATCCCGAGCACATATATGGTCTTAGCCTCTTAGGACATAGGGGCCCATGTCGGCGAGTTCGCCTAGGGCCTCCCAAAACACAGGGCCGGCCTTGTGTGCCACAACCATGAGTTGGTTGTGAGATCTTATGCGTTTCAGTTCTAGCCTACCCCAACTTGTTTGGGACTATATAAACATAAAAAGACAAAGGCTTTGTTGTTGTTGTTGACACAACGCCCAACTACATCAAACTAGGGCTGACCGAACAGTGACGACATATGGTGCCAAAAGTAGGGCACATGGTGAGAGTAACTGATGGCAAATGTCTATCCAAGAAAAATGGCATAATGCATGTCTTGAGCGGAGATTAGTGCCACAAATGTGAATTTCCCACTACAAAACGAAGGAACTTGGTTGGCGAAGGATGCATACCTCCTCTCACAATGACTTCTGCGTCATCAGATATTTTTACAGTTAATGTTTTACTTCTCCAAAGACTTCTGCGCATATGAAATACCCAAACCTATACAGTAAAAAATTGCATATTCTTAGTGCTAACATACGCCACAAACAGAACAGATCAAACAAACAAAAAAAAACATAATTGAAACATACAGGTAAATTCACCTCAATATCCACCTCAGAATTAAGGCCACTTGATCCTTCCACATACTTACTCAGCAACATGTTCTCTAGCTAACAACGCCAACAATAAATAGCAAAAATTTAACAAAATAACAGAATGTAACACAAACCTAATTTATTTCTATTTTACTTGAAACCTAATAAATCAATAGCGCACCCACCTCAACGGTGGTAGAGACGTGTTTTCCATTTAAGCATTCAATGACATCACCCACTCGAAATCCAAGTTTCTCAGCGGGAGATCCTTCTGACACCTAGATTCAGTTATCAAAAATAACCACTCAATACGCATGAGAAGATAAAAATCCTCAGAAGTGACGCAAAAATTTATAGAAGTGGCACAAACATTTATATATACCTCTTGAACAATAAGACCACTATCAATGCTACACTTGACCAATATTTGCTCGATAAGAGGAGGATCTAAAAGCTTCATTGCAGAAAACTTCAATCCAAGGTGGGGTCGAGACATGCGCCTATACAAACAACCATTTAATGAAAGAAACAATACCATAAGATGTAACCCTTTTAAATGAGTCATTTCAGTTAGGAACCAAATTATGGCTATCATATCATAAGATTGCCGATACTACCACAAATATTTGACATCGATAAAGTTCAAAAATACTCCCAAAGGATGTGTAAACAGAATGACATATACAATAGAACCAAACCAGAACGACATATTACAATAGAACCAAAACAATATCAAGTTTTTATTACATCAAATATGTCCAAACAGAACGGCATATTACAATAGAACCAAAACCTATCGAGTTTTTTTATAAACAATGCACTGATGAACATCTTCAAATTTATATCAATAGAAGATATTAGTTCCTTTCAAAGAGGAATCAGTAGGCATAACAGGGTATCAAGGTTAAGATAAAAACATAACTTCTCACCAAATTTTACGTCCGCACAGTTGCCATAAAATAATATTGATAACACATAGAAGTCCATAAAACAACAATTGATTTTCCCATAAAGTTCTCATAAGGAACCATTTGCCAAACTTGGTCAGTGTGGTTCTATTCCTGCTTCTATCCACATAGGCCATATGACGGTCCATCACCTGACCTCACTTGTACATATTTTTTGCTAAATAATCTCTTGTGCAATCTATTTAAACATACTCACTACAAACATAAAACACGACAACAAACGCATTACTGAACAAATATTTTTTTTATGGTCATTATTGCATGAGGCAAGAGAAAGATAAAAACAGGACAAACCAAACTTAACAATATCCTTTCGACATCATGATAGTTTAGATATGTATAGGTCATACATGATAAAGAGAATGACATGGCAATTATTTTGTAGTTCTACTTCCTTTGGCAGGTGTTTGCAAGCCGAAGCAAAATGTAGGAGCGCCACATGAATGACTGCTGCTGGTGAGCATTGATTGACACCTGACTACATCCAACTTTATTATGCCTTTGTGTACCCATCCATGTTTTCGAGTCGAACCACTAGTAGCGACTAGACGTTGATGGACCTACAATTCTCTGCCGAGGAGCGAGCGCTCTTCTTCGCGTCCACCACGATGACCCTCGGAAACGGAACGCCATATTTCTGGGAAGACCGCTGGATAAATGGGCAGTCCATTTGTGAGATCGCCCCAACACTTTACAACTGCATACCCAAGCACCGGCGCAAATCCGGACCGTCGCTGAAGGACTGCAACTCTGCAAGGCCATAGCTGGGCCAGGGACATTCATGGGGCCCTGGGCATACACGAGATTGGCCAGTACCTTCAAGTCTGGCTGGCGATCGAGCACATAACGCTCTCGGACACCCCTGATCAGCTAGTTTGGAGATGGACGGCCTCCGGTATCTACTCTGCTAGCTCCTGCTATCTTGCCACCTTCCAGGGATCCACGACTTGCTTCTCATGGAAGCTCATATGGAAGAATTGGGCGCCGCCACAAGTGAAGTTTTTTCACTGGTTGGACAACCAAGACCGGTGTTGGACGGCCGACCGCTTGGCTAGACGCGGTCTCCAGCACCAGCCACGATGCCCACTCTGTGACCAGGCTTCCGAGACGATGCGCCACCTCCTCTTGGAGTGCCCCTTCGCCAGGCAGACTTGGCATGAAATCCTATCCTGGCTATGGATGACCACTGCAGGGCCAAGCCACGAAGATTCACTCATGGACTGGTGGCTACAGGCCAGGCAAAACACGCCGACACTGATGCGTAAGGGCCTAGCCTCCATTACTATGGATGATCTGGAAACAGCGCAACGAATGCATTTTCGAGGGAGCCCAGCCCCTGGTTCAAGTCCTGGTCTCGAAGATCAAAGAGGAAGCCGAGCAGTGGGCAAGAGCGGGTGCCCATGGCCTTCGCGTCATTCTGCCGTCCAACTGGGACGTGCACTAGTTTCACTGATCCTCATTTGTACTTGACCTCCTAGGAGGATTGTATCAAAACTCTACCTTTGCAATGCAATGAAATGCAAAGGTCCTTTGCATTTTCTCGAAAAATAAAATTGTATGTTTGTAGTTATGGGATCCAGTTTCAATAAAACACACAATATAAACTGCCATTCAGGTTTTCTTGCAAATCGACACGCATCGATTTACTACAACTTGGGATAAACAGAGAAATTATGTACTTTTCACATACTAACCATACACATGGTCCCAACAGTGTAATGAAGGCACGTGTAATGAGCACAAACAGCCAAAAGTTTGAGATACTCATTCTCGGTAAATCTAATAAGTAGACTGCAATAAGACCAGCTTACAGTATTTGCTTGTTCTCGGTACCTCTTTTGCGCAATCCACAATGTATGCTCATGCATGCATGCAAAAGCGACACATACATGTATAGCTCTAAAATATGGCACATAAATCCAAGCAACATGTTCACCATTGATGTTGGTGTGACATGATAATCCAAGTCATAAGTACGGTACGCAATGCCAGGTGTAAGTAGCACTCATTTGTATGTTTGTGCAACTTTATCATCAGATGCTAATTGGGTTTTGGATTACTACCAAGTTGAGGACACATGCAACGCGTCCAATGGCAACAAGCCTGGGGGCAGCTATCCCCCATGGCAGCAAACTATATTTGAAAGAAAATACAACAAATAACTTGACAGGAAATCGAAGTGGAACAACTCAACGTAAGAGTAAGAACCATGGGAGAGGCGTTTAACTCTTAACAGTAAAAAAATAGTAGAGAAGATTATTTTAATAACACTAAGAAAGAACTAAAAGAAAAGACAATACCCAAATTTCTTCCACAAATGCAAGCACTTGAGCAAAATGGATGAAGGAATAATAGACCCTCTCGTGCTGTTGCTGACCATTCCCACAATCTTGCCATCAAAGTCAATAACTGGCCCTCCATTGTCATACTGGAACATATGTATTAGCAACATTAAATTTTGATACCAACATTTTGCAAAATAAAACAACAGATGACATTATCCAAATAACAAAAGAATGTAGACAACAATCTCAGAATAAATTACAATCTGTACCTTAGGATGCTCATCTGTGCCATGAACATACAGATAGTGATGCCGTTCAAGCAGGTTGGGATTCAGATATTGCACCATACCATGACCTATCGTTAGAAATGAACTTTCATCTCTTCCGAGTTCAAACACTTCTTCAGCACTTTTCACGTCATCATTGAAGGAGAGCAACTGGACAGGTTCATCTACTCTAACCTCAAACATAGCAAGATTGTAGTGCTTCTCGTAGTACAGCATGGTGGCCTTCTCAGTAGTGGCATCCCGAAAGTGAACAAAAACCTGAAACAGAAGTTGCGAAATATTATGTTTTAGATATTTTTCTTTGTTCGAGAACCAATGATGTCTTAGAAGTTAGAAAGAAAAAATTTGATGACATTTATAGTCATACCCATGTCTTCTTAAATTGGTCAGCATCTCCCACAAAGCCACATGTGGATGCAATGCAAATTACTCTTTTAGCTCCATTGAATTCACCATCTGTATAAAATAGATAGTGACTACATTATGCATGCATGGTTTACCAAAAAATTATATCGTTATTTCAGTGCTAGCTAATTGTATCATTGTGTCAGCCAACATACTTCACTTTAACACTTCCCTAATTCTAGTGTCAGAAGATAGAATATGTAAGTGTAACTGTGGATGGAGTTATGTTAAATGTGGACAGGACTAGCTACCTTACGCCACAAATAAAATGAGTTAAGTAAGGTCGAACTAGTATGAGACTACATGTACAAAAAACAAGTGAATACAAACTGCTATTTTCCTATCCTTAACAACTCACCTTGGCCTTGGGAGCATACTCATCTTTACCTAGCCAGTCATTTGAGGATGGGGACTTCGTGCGAATCAGATGTGCAGTAGTCAAAACAGTACCTTTTTTGTTCTCCTCATCCCAATCAACCCAAAATCCAGAGCATCGTGTTAGCGAATGACGACCTGCAAACGCATGCATATATGAACAAGGAACAACCTATTCTCGCAGCGCTGCTAACAAATAGACATGACATAATTATCATACCAACAGAAGATGAAAGTCCAATAACTGATGGCTTGGTAAGCGGAGTCAAGATAACTACCCCCCTCCCCCCTCCCCCCCGCGCCGCCACCCGCGAGGCGGCCGGGGCGGGCGCTAGATCCCTCCGCCGCCGGTTTCCCCTCCTCCTCCCTCCTCCCTCGCCGCCGCCGGGGGGCGTGGCCGGGCTTGGCCTGACCGACGCCGGCGGCGGCGGGGCCCTGCTCTTTCTCCTCCGCGCGTTGGGGGCGACGCGGGTCCCTCCTTCGCGGGCGGGCGCGGTGCGGGCGCGGGGCACCGCGGCGCGCGGCCCTCCGGCGGCGCGTGGTGCAGCGTGGCCGGCTGCGCGGTGGAGCGCGCCTCGCCGGGGCGGCCGGTTCCGCTTGGCAGGCGGCGGGGGCCGCGGGCGGCGTGGGCGGCGGCTGGGGTCCGGCTTCGGGCTGCTGGCGGCTGTGGTGGTTCCTCTCCGCCGTGGGCGTGCGGCGGTGGTGCGGCTCGGCCGGTGGCGGTCCGGCGACCTGGTGATGGTGGCCGGCGGTGCGCGTGGTGGTGGTGCCTCCCTTGGCGGCTTTCGGTGTGGGGAGGAAGGGGAGCGGCTTGGACAGGGGCGGCGGAGCCGACGGCGTGCCGGCTGCAGCGCGAAGGCGGGAACTTTACGGGCCTGCGTTCCCGGCCGGGCCTGTGCGGCCACGGGCCTGGTGTGTTCCTGCCATTGCGTCCGGTCAGCTACCGTCTTTGGCGGTGGAGGTGGGGCCCTCCCGCGTGCCGACGGTGCTGCTGCCTTGTCCCGGCTCCTCTTCTTCATCGTGCCGACCATGCTTCACGGTGCCGTGGTGAGACAGCGTTGAACGCTTCGTGTCCGGGTGGCACAGGGTGAGGGTCTATTTGGCGGCGAGCTTCGGAGTGCCTGAGTTGGAGGTTGGGATCGGGAGAAATCTCTGTTGGCTTGGCCGACATCGACGCGGTGGCGCTTGTGGGTGCCGCCAGACCTTCCTGGAGGGCGTCGGAGCTACCCTTCCTCTCTCCTCACCGTGTACCGGGGGAAACCCTTGGCAGCAGCGTCGTCTTCGTCGCGTCCCTTCTTGGAGGTGTTGATTGGTACCGGTGCTTCGGTGGCTCGGAGTCTGGTGGGAGTTCCCCGGTGGGTGCAGCGGCCACGAGGCTTCTTCGTTTCTTTGTCGATCCGCCGTTGTCAGCATTTGTTTCTCTTGTATTTTCTCTTTCTTTTCTTTTGGGCGTGACTATGCTGCTTCCGCCCCAGCACTTATCGTTGGATGTTTCGGTTGGTTGCTTTGTATACAAAGCGGGGGGAAACCCTTTTTCGGTAAGTCCAATAACTGATGGAGCAGCAGCAAGCACTGTCTTTGTTGTGGATTCGCGGACACGAAGAAGCTTAGGATTAGTACTCAAGCATGTGGGCGGTTTACACGTGTGCAGATAAAGAGTCGGCAGTTCCATTTGGCGACCTGCAAGAAGATCAGCAATCAGAAGTTAACACTAACATGCTAAACTGTCATTTGATTTCAGCAGCATTCAGAGGATATGTCGCTTCGCTAAGTTGAACTTCACAATAGGCGGCACATGTGCATATCAGAAAAATAAACTGCGTGGAGTGGCATATCCTACGATCTCTAGGACAATTCGTTGGTTTAAAATTGTCTCGATTTCAAGATAATCTGCAAATGTCTCCTGTTCTTGTCTCTCACAGGCATACTAGATAGTATACATGATAACGACAGGACGTGAAACATTAAAAGGAATGGAGGGTACTTGAACAACAAACCTAATTTTTCATCGTATGCATCGTGTATATCTTGAATGGCCTTAAGCATATCCAGATCTTCATATAACGCATCCGGAATCTGCGGCGCGCGAATTGGGGAGCTGCCTGCAGATGAGACCCCATCCTCTTCCTCCTCCTCCTCCTCCTCATCCCTGGTCCTTGTCCGTTCCTTCGATTTCTGGTTGGCAGCCGCCCCCCTCTTTCTCTTACTTGTCGGGGACCGCACGGGTGGTTCCTGTGGCGATTGGGAGCCCGGGGGCTTCCGCCGCGCACGCACCAGGGCCATCGACCGGGTGGTCGTCGTGGGTGTTGCTGAGACGGTGGAGCTCCGGCCGCGGCGGAGCGCGAGGGTTGGTCCGGACCCCGACGCCTCTCCCTCTTGGGTGGCGGCTTGCGGCATTGCTGACCTAGCGAGGGTCGGGCCGGCGCGGTCAGCAAGAGAGAGGACGGAACTTCCCGGGCCTTTACGATCGCCGGCGGAACTCAGTGCTGGGGAATTGAATTTTACTAGCAAAAGAGTCCCAACGGAAGAGAAAACATAACGCACACTCCCAACTCAACAACCATCACTCAAGACCATAATAGGTCCATCTCCTTTATTTTTTACGAGGCATCATATTTGTGTTGCTGCTTATCCTCCTTCTCACCCTTGCCGGCGATGGTCTCGGTGTTCACACAAAACAACAAAAAACGTGTGTTGAATATGGTTAATCCTAAGGTGTCTCTTTCTCCCTCTCTCCTCCCTCTCTCTCTCTCTCTCGCTCGCTTTCTCTCACTCTCGCGATGAGAAATCTTTTGTTTTCCCTTGCGACATTTTTTAGAGGTATGCACGTGTAGTTATTGATATTTTCTTTTCCGTATATAGTTATAGTGGGGTATTTATTTGCAATCCGGATCGCCGCCTATATGAAAAAATGGATCTTGCGCTATAAATTATAAGTTTGCTTCCATAACAATATTTTAAAAATATTTAACAGGTAAAACTAAAATCATATTTAGATTCCACACATTTTTCTAATAAAATTTCATATATATAATATGTTAAAATCGAAGTTACGGTTTAAAAGATACAGATAATTTAGAAAATCATTTGGTTTGACTCAAATACATTCCAAAATAATATTTCAAAATACTTAACAGGTAACAATAATCTCATATTCATATTCTACATATTTTTCTAATTAAATTTCATATATAACATGTTTAAATCGGAGTTACGGTTTAAAAGATATGGATGATTTTAAAAAGTATTTGTTTGACTTAAATATGATCTGCGGATGAATTATCTAAAACATTAGGGGGGTTTTCGAAAAATGTAAAATAACGGTTCAGGTGTGACTTAAATCCGGACGGCGGGTTGATTTCAAGAAAAGACAGAGACTTTTATGTAAAATACAAAAATAACGCTTCGTTTTAACTTAAAACAGGACTGCGGGTTGAATTCTCTGAAATAGAGGGACTTTTTTGAAAAAATGCCATGACGGACGAGGGAAACCCAATTTACTTTATTATTATTGAATTTTATTTATGGTTTTGCTACGGCACATCTAAGAGTATCTCCAGCCGCGCCCCCAACATACCCTTCCTACGCAACTTTTTTACGCCGGCGCCGAAAAAATGCCCCCAATACGCCGAATTCCACCGGCTCGGCCCGTTTTTGGGTCCGGCGATCGCAGGCCGAACCCGGTGCACTGGAGGCGCTCGGGGGCTCCGGTGCAATGGAAAAGCGCACCTGGGGCCACACTGCCACGCGAAAAGTCGGGCCGACCGTTCAGATTCGCCTCCGACCCCCCCCCCTCCCCCCGCGCTCGGCCGCCACCTTGCCGATCCCGGCGCCGTCCATCACCCACCACAGCTAGATAGACCATTCTTCGCCGGAAAAGAGAAGAGGTTTCGCCGAGGCAGCCTCTCCGACGCCGTTCGGGCAACTTTTCCGACGTTCCGGCCGCGCATGAGCTGTACACCGGCGGGTGTGCGCCCACCTCGCCCGCAAGGTGTTCGGTGATTTGCCTGACCCGGCAATGGACTCGGACAACGAGGAGGCGCTCGCGGCGTTGCTGGAGGAGGAAGCCGAAGCCGACATCCAGGAGCAGGAGCATCTCATGGTGCTCGCCGCCCTCGCCGCCTGCTCGCGAGCAGTGAAAAGCCGCGGCGAGGTGGCTCGGCGCCGGGCGGGTGAAAGCAAAGAACCAACATCGTCTGGAAGGCTACTACATGCTCTACTCAGACTACTTCGCCGACGCTCCATTGCACGACGAGAAAACATTTCGCCGCCGTTATCGGATGAGCCGAAAGCTTTTCCTCGGAATTGTGAATTCCATCCGGGAGTTCGACAGCTACTTCAAGTGCAAGAAGGATTGCACCGGCACACTTGGATTCACCTCAATCCAGAAGTGCACGACAGCTACGAGGATGCTTGCATACGGAGCTCCCGGTGATTCACTCGAGGACTATGGGCGCATGGTCGAGTCCACCGCCATTGAGTGTTTCTACAAGTTTCGCAGGGCAGTGGTGGCAGAGTTTGGACCGCAATACTTGCGAACACCCAATGCGGAAGACACTGCTCGGATCCTAGCATAGAATGCAGCAAGAGGATTTTCTGGGATGCTTGGAAGCATCGACTGCATGCATTGAAAATGGAAGAAATGTCCATTTGCTTGGTAGGGGTTGTAAAAGACGCCAAAGGCGGTTGCAGTGTGGTACTTGAGGCAGTGGCCACACAGGACCTCTGAATTTGGCACTCTTTCTTTGGGATGCCAGGAACTCACAATGACATCAACGTCCTGCAGTGCTTCCCTGTCTTTGTCAAGCTTGTTGAAGGTCATTCTCCTCTGATGAACTTCGAGGTCAATAGGCGGCACTACAACAAGGGGTACTACCTAGCTGATGGCATCTATCCAAGATGGTCGATATTTGTGAGGACTATCTCAAACCCTGTGCTAGGAGGCAAGAATGTCTTCTTTATGAAAGTTCAGGAGGCTTGCAGGAAGGATGTCGAGCGAACATTTGATGTGCTCCAATCTCAATTTGTTGTTGCCTGGTACCCTGCTCAGACCTGGTCGAAATATCAAATGTGGGAGATCATGACTTGGTGTGTCATCTTGCACAACATGATCATTGAGAGCGAGTAGGAAGATCCAGTGTTTGACACAGAACCATATTACAGGCAGGGTCATCTTGCCCAAGTTGATCACCAACTACCGGTAACCTGGACTGCCTACCTCAATATGCGTCAGGAGATCTGAGACCCACAGGTGCATCAAGAACTGCAACACGATCTGGTGGAGCATCCATGGAGGCTCAAGGGCGACGTCGGGAATGAAGCGTGATGAAATATGAGTTTTTATTTGTTGAACTATATAATTTGTATTGAAATATTTGTTGAACTATTTGATTTCTATTGATTTTTTGTGATGAACTATGGAGGCAAAAACACGTCGAAACACATCGAACTATGTGATGAACTATTTGATTTCTATTTGTTGAATTATTTATGAGAGAATTCACGCCGAACCGCGTCGAATATGGACCGATTCACGCAGATATCGGGCTGTTTTTGGACGAAAGTGGGTCGAATAATGGGCCGAAACCGGCACCTGGGGGCGACGGCTGGGTGCCCAACCGCCCCCAGAGCTGAATTTGCCGTCGGCTCACCCCCAGGCGGCCATTTTTATGCCTCCTGGGGGGTAACGGCTGGAGCTGCTCTAAAGCACATGTAGACGTGCCCTATCTATCGCACATCTAAATAGTGAAACTGGATCCTCTAACATTGTGAAGGAAAGTCACGGTGCTACAGTGTTTGTCTAGTGTAAAATGAAGAAGGAAAGTTAGGGACTGTTAGTAGGTAGTTAGTAGGTTGTTTACTGTTGGTATTTACTATAGATATAAATAATATAAAATTAATTTTAGTTCATCATCAATTTGTTTGTATGTAGTTACTATAAATGTACATGGTAGATCATCAATTTGCAAATTAATTTAAATCGTTTTAGCCATAATCATATGGATAGAAAGAAGGAAAATTACGGTATTATAATTTCTCTAACTTTCCTTCTCAATGTTAGATGATCTGGTTCCCTAAATAATGTGTCTTTAATTTTATGTGAAAAATCATACAAGTATCTTTTTTCCAAATGATAATGCCCGAATGTCAAGTTTTAAGATGTCGGCCCGAATGATGTTTCTATCATTCGATTTTTTGACACGAACCACTGACCAAGCCACTTGCCACGTCATTTTTTTCCTTGTTCGGGAAAAAAGACGTCGTCGTCGTGAACGCCCTGACCTCTCTTATCCACTTCCCCATTTTCCCCATTAATTGCTCACTCACGGCAAAGTGAATCCCACCCCTCTCACCACGAGACACAGAGTAGTGTAGTGATGTGCTGACGACGAGGCTCGTCCCTGACCAGATCCCACCACCGGAGCGACGGCAGGGGTCGAGGACGAGGAGGGGAAAGAGTTCATGAAGGTGTTGCTCGTGAGGAGTGGCTGCGACTGCTCCCGGCGGACCAGTTTCATCCAAGGTCATGGGAGCTCAACGGTGATTGAGGACGAGGGGGAGAAGTCCGCGGAGGTGCTGTTCGCGGGAAGCAGCGACGACTTCTACCAGCTGACCTTTTCAGTCACGGCCAGGGGGGTTCCTTTGTTGCAGCGGCACGACGACGATGTTGTCTGTGAGGTGGAGACGCAAGGGAGTCGATGGCGGTCGGGGAGGCGGCGGCGCCGTACTCCTACACTGGAGGCAGGCGCGTGGTAGCGTGTTACTGCTGAGTTCAAGCGTTGGTCGGGAGTGCGCCCCCTCGAGGAGCAACGCACTGCGGTCGCCAAGCTGCAGGGTGGGAGTCGGCACCTCGTCGTCCGCCTCCACGTCATCGAGATTGATGGGGGAGACCAGGGACCAGCTGGCCGCCGTTAACGACGGGGATATGTGTAGTGCCCGGGCCTACTACCCCTGGTGACCCCCATCACCGTCTCTCATCACCGATGCGGCGGCTGGACAAACTGAGAGGATGAATGTTGAGGTGCTGCATGGGCTCAAGACAAGAACTTTTAATAAGTTGCAGAAGTGCGGCAGACGCTAGATCGACGAGCTACCGGTGGTTCTTTGGTCCCTCCGTACGACACTGAATCGAGCCACCCGCCAGATTCCCTTCTCCCTAATGTATGGGGCAGAAGCAGTGCTCCCCACGAAACTCATATATGGGTCACCTCGAGTACTTGCCTACGATGAAGTAGGGCAAGAGCAGCCACGACATGACAATGTTGTGCTCCTCGAGGAAGATCGTCTCTAGGCTGTTGTGCATGATGCATGCTACCAGCAAGCCATGCGCTACCATCATAGCCGCAGGGTTCACGCCCAGAGCCTTGAGAAAGGCGACCTTGTCCTTAGGCACGTTTAGTCCACCAAGGGTTCCAATAAGTTGACGCCAAAGTGGGAAGGCCCTTACCGGATAGTACGAGTCACCTGACCTGGTGCAGTCCATGTAGAGACCGAAGATGACATAAAAATGCAAAACTCATGGAATATTGAGCATCTTCGCAAGTTCTACCCATAAGGCGCGGTTGCCGGGCTCGGCCCCGGCAACCACCTTTTGTACAAGCATTGCCGATGTGCATGTAACCCTTTGTACAAAGCCAAGTGCAGACCATGTGCAAAGATAATAAAATGAAGCGCCGACGCCCTAAAAACTTGCTTGCATGTTTAGCTTGAGCATATCTTCGCTACGATTACAACAATGCTTAGCATGAGCCGATTAATCCTTCTACAAAGAGATCATATGCAGCTGTTTTCCCCCCTTGTGCTTGTTTGGTTCACAGCAAGGCCTTCGCTGTGGGTGAACTTCCCGAAAGGAAAGGTGAAGGGCAAGCTAGCGCACCGACCCCCGGCAGCCTATCGCTACCGGAGACAATAAGAAGAGCGGCAGATGCAACTAAGTTCGCCTCACCACCCATAATGTGCCTCTGTATGAAAAACTTGAGCCTGAGAAAACCGAGTCACTCCCAATTTTTGTGCTCCCATCTTTTTGGTCTGGAGCTTCTTCGGTTAGAAGTTGGTCGTAGTAGCAGTTGAAAGGAGCGGACGAGGGGCCTGTTCCCATCCTCGCTCCTACCCCACCGAGGCAAGGGCGTAGTGGTAGCGGAGGAAGGGGACAACAAATTGTGCTGCCGGGGAACATTGTTTACTTGAAAGTATTGAGGAATCACTCCTTAGCATGAACATTACACATGCACATAGTACCCGACAAGCATTCTTTTTCATTAATACACAGATAAACAAGTGACGATCTGATAAGTCTCCAACGTATCTATAATTTTTGATTGTTCCATGCTATTATATTATCCATCTTAGATGTTCTATATGCATTTATATGCTATTTTATATGATGAAAGGATCGATATAGTTGACTAGAGGGGGGGGGGTGAATAGGCAACTAACAATTTTTAGCTTTTCTTTACCAAATTAAACTTTGCATCAAAGTAGGTTGTCTAGATATGCAACTAGGTGAGCAACCTATATGATGCAACAACAACAAGCGCACAAGCAAGTAAGGGAAAGACCACAATAAAACTTGCACAAGTAAAGGTAAGAGATAATCAAGAGTGGAACCGATGGAGACGAGGATGTGTTACTGAAGTTCCTTCCCTTTGAGGGGAAGTACGTCTCCCTTGGAGCGGTGTGGAGGCACAATGCTCCCCAAGAAGCCATTAGGTCCACCGTATTCTCCTCACGCCCTCACACAATGCGAGATGTCGTGATTCCACTATTGGTGCCCTTGGAGGCGGCGACCGAACCTTTACAAACAAGGTTGGGGCTATCTCCACAACTTAATTGGAGGCTCCCAATGACACCACGAAGCTTCACCACAATGGACTATGGATCCGCGGTGACCTCAACCGTCTAGGGTGCTCAAACACCCAAGAGTAACAAGATCCACAAGTGATTAGTGGGGGGAATCAAATTTCTCTTGGTGGAAGTGTAGATCGGGGCCTTCTCAACCAATCCCGAGCAAATCAACAAGTTTGATTGGCTAGGGAGAGAGATCGGGCGAAAATGGAGCTTGGAGCAACAATGGAGCTGGTGGATAGAAGAGGTAAGTCTTCTTGGAGAAGAAGACCCCTTTATATAGTGGGGGGACAATTCCAACCGTTACCCACCACTCAGCCCGCGACCCGCGGTACTACCGCACCTCTGAAGCAGTACTACCGCACGGGCCTACGGTACTATCGTGAAGGCTCGCTGTACTACTGTGGGTGCGGCAGAGCCTGGACCCGACCAAATGAGTACCGACAGGGTGCGATAGAACCGCTGGCGCGGTACTACCGCGATCCTGTGCGGTACTACTGCATGGGAACCACAGTCCAGGCGCAGTAGGCACGGATATAAAAAATTACATCCGTGACTACAACCGCTGATAATTTATCCATGCAAAAGTCCGACATGGTACTACCGCAACCCAGGTGCGGTACTACCGTGTAGGGTGCAGATGTAAAAAATTACATCCGCCCCTATCTCCACTCATGTCGTTGTGTTGTGCCTGGCCAGGCGGCACGGTACTACCGCGCCGGAGCACGGTACTACCACGCTGGGCGCGGATGTAAAAAATTACATCCGCCCCTACTACCGCTTGCGCAGTAGCGCTAGGCCAGAGCTCACGGTACTACCGCTCAGAAGGAGCGGTACTACCATGGGCGCCCATGGTACTACCGTGCCGGAGCCCGGTACTGCCGCCGATGCCTGCGGTAGTACCGCTCTGGGGAGCAATACTACCGCCAGCCTATGAACAGCAACACTAGGAGTCCTTCATTCTGCAGAGAGACGGTGAGACGGAGAAAGCTCCAAAGAGCCAAAGGAAAGGCGGTGCAAAATGAATGTGTGTACGTGAGATTCCACCCAAACCTTTCCAACGCGGACCCCTCTTAATAGTACGGCTTTCCTACGACTCAAATCCACCAAAAAGAAACATAGAGAAATGCCGTCTTCAACAATCTTCGAGGGGCAACAAATCGTCTTGTGTTCAGTCATGATATATCTGAAAAGCTCAATGCACATGATTAGTCCGCAAAAGCATTGTCATCAATCACCAAAACTACTAAGGGATAAGTATGTCCTCCATGACGAGGAGGGAGTAGTTCACCCTCAGGGCTGAGGGTATGTACCAGTAGCTATGTGTTTGATCTCTCTCTCTCTCTCTCTCGTGTTCTTGATATGGCACGATCTTGATGTACCGCGAGCTTTGCTATTATAGTTGGATCTTATGATGTTTCTCCCCCTCTACTCTCTTGTAATGGATTGAGTTTTCCCTTTGAAGTTATCTTATCGGTTTGAGTCTTTAAGGATTTGAGAACACTTGATGTATGTCTTGCATGTGCTTATCTATGGTGACAATGGGATATCACATGATCTACTTGATGTATGTTTTGGTGATCAACTTGCGGGTTCTGTGACCTTGTGAACTTATGCATAGGGGTTGGCACATGTTTTCTTCTTGACTCTCTGGTAGAAACTTTGGGTCACTCTTTGAAGTTCTTTGTGTTGGTTGAATAGATGAATCTGAGATTGTGTTATGCATATCATATAATCATACCCACGGATACTTGTGGTGACATTGGAGTATCTAGGTGACATTAGGGTTTTGGTTGATTTGTGTCTTAAGGTGTTATTTTACTATGAACTCTAGGGCTGTTTGTGACACTTATAGGAATAGCCCAATGGATTGATCGGAAAGAATAACTTTGAGGTGGTTTCGTACCCTACAATAATCTCTTTGTTTGTTCTCCGCTATTAGTGACTTTGGAGCGACTCTTGGTTGCATGTTGAGGGATTGTTATATGATCCAATTATGTTATTATTGTTGAGAGAACTTGCACCTAGTGAAAGTATGAACCCTAGGCCTTGTTTTCTACCATTGCAATACCGTTTGTGCTCACTTTTATCATTAGTTACCTTGCTGTTTTTATATTTTCATATTAAAAAAACCTATATCTACCATCCATATTGCACTTGTATCACCATCTCTTCGCCGAACTAGTGCACCTATACAATTTACCATTGTATTGGGTGTGTTGGGGACACAAGATACTCTTTGTTATTTGGTTGCAGGGTTGTTTGAGAGAGACCATCTTTATCCTACACCTCCCACGGATTGATAAACCTTAGGTCATCCATTTGAGGGAAATTTGCTACTGTCCTACAAACCTCTGCACTTGGAGGCCCAACAAAGTCTACAAGAAGAAGGTTGTGTAGTAGACATCACGATCATACAGAGTACAAGCATGGGTAGAGGATTACATAATTTGAACTAAAAACTGGCAAATGCCTACATGTTTTAGATTGAAAAACGATAAGTGCTATGTAATGCCTTTCTTATCCCTCTCCTCCTAGGAGCTACGATGGGAGGTGAAGAGGGCAAAAGGAGCGCATGGGCAGAAGCCCAGCTTGACCTCGTTAGGTCCTGCGGGACGCAGCCTGACAAGATCGGGAGGACGAGGAAGAAGATGACGGACGTAAGGAGCGACTAGGCTATGCTCTGGTCGCCACAGCCATGACCAGAGGAACACGGCAGAAGGGACACCGATAGGGAAGGCGAAGCAGGAGTCCACAAGGAAGCCTATTGGGGTCCAGCTGGAGAAGATGGAGGCACCTACTATCGGTGTCAAAACCGGCGGATCTCGGGTAGGGGGTCCCGATCTGTGCGTCTTAGGCTGATGGTAATAGGAAGCAAGGGACACAATGTTTACCCAGGTTTGGGCCCTCTCGATGGAGGTAAAACCCTACTTCCTGCTTGATTATTATTGAAGATATGTGGAATACAAGAGTAGATCTACCACTAGATCGTAGAGGCTAAACCTTAAGAGCTAACCTATGATGGTATGATTATAATTGTGATCGGCCTTCTAAGGACCATCCTGTCCGGTTTATATAGACACCGGAGAGCTAGGGTTTACATGGAGTCGGTTACAAGGAAGGAAACATAATATCCGGATTGCTAAGCTTGTCTTCCACGCAAAGGAGAGTCCCATCTGGACACGAGCCGAAGTCTTGAGTCTTGTATCTTGACGCTTCTATAGTCCGGACGATGTATATAGTCCGGCTGTCCGGATACCCCCTTATCCAGGACTCCCTCAGTAGCCCCTGAACCAGGCTTCAATGATGATGAGTCCGGCGCACAGTCTTGTCTTCGGCATTGCAAGGCGAGTTCCTCCTCCGAATACTCCAAGGTTATTATTGAACACATAGACCGTGTCCGGATATGCAAAATGATCTTCACATACCACCGTAGAGAGAACGATACTCTAGCTGACAACTTTTAGACGACGTGACATGCCATTAGGGCCAGGTCATTACTCGAACCATTTTCCACAACTAGCCACAACACGTATTGCGAGGCGGTTTCCTTGACATGTCCTGTCAAAGCAGAGATCATGTCCCCTTATCGCGGGATTCTCATCAATACGGGTATGGGTAATCCCCCTGTGCCATCAATCGTGGCGCTTGGGAAGTAAGCGATTCTCAACAGGCTAGTGGGGAGGCGCACCGCTTTCGTCGCCTCTATAAAGGGATACGAGTTCCTCATTTTTACCCATGCCTTCTTCCCCCCATCGCATACTCTTGCCCCCTCGAGCTCCAGCGCCCTAGTCCAGGTCTTCTCCGCACAGTTAGTCATGTCCGGAGCAGGAGGCAAGTGGGTGGTTTCCACCGCGACGGAGAGGAAGATCATGAATCTCCGGGCGGCCGGATACTTAGCCGTAGACATAGCGCACCGCCCAGATGCGGGGCAGGTCATTCCAACTCCAGGACCCCACGAGAGGGTCGTGTTCCTTGCCCACTTCGTTCGTGGACTGGGGTTTCCACTCCACCCCTTCGTCCGCGGGCTTATGTTCTACTACGGGCTAGACTTCCATGATCTAGCTCTGAACTTCGTCCTCAACATCTCGGCGTTCATCGTCTTGTGCGAGGCTTTCCTCCGCATCAAGTCTCATTTCGGCTTGTGGCTCCAAACCTTCTGCGTGAAGCCGAAGATTGTGAGCGGCCAGCAAGCGGAGTGCGGAGGAGCCATGGTGGGTAAAATGCCTAATGTCACCTGGCCTGAAGGCTCCTTTGCGGAAACCGTGAAAGGGTGGCAATCGGGGTGGTTCTATATCACTGAGCCACGCGATGCCAACTGGGCGCCGACCCACGAGTTCCGATCTAGACCCCCTATGAGGCTCACCTCCTGGGAACAGAAGGGCCTGCTATGGGGAGAATCTGTAGAGCTGACCGGACTCATCACCTGCGTCAAAGGCATGAAGGACAAGAACATCAAGCTTGTCAACGTGATCCAAGTCATGCTCAGTCGCCTGATACTGCCGTGCCAAAGGCGGGCATTCAATTTGTGGGAATTTGTCCCGGCCGAACACCGGACGCTCCAGAGGCTCTACGGCATGAAGCATAAGAATGCATGGAAGGTGTTGTTCAAGGCCATCGAGGTACCTCCTCTCATAACCGAGGACCGCGGGCTCCACGCTGCACGACAACCTACCCAGGTAAGTTCTCAGGCCACCACCGGGTCCGGTTCTTCCTAATGTACTCATGGGGGAATTCCTAAGTGATTGTGTACATTTGTTTCAGGAGTATGTGGAGACAGCGGAGCGGATCGATAGTCCGGCTCCGTTGTCGGAAAGCCCAGCCAGTGATCTTCTGACGAAGATGCTGGTCCCGTTGCCCTACAAGGGGCCGGAGAAGAAGGCCTATAAGAAGGCCCCGGGGAGCTGAAAGGGTCTCCGAAGTAAAGCTGCGCAAGCCTCGTCCGAAGATGACGAGGCGCACTCCTCCCCCGAAGGGGAAGAAGAAGAAGAAGAGGAGGAGGCCGCCCTATCCGGAAAGGATGGGGGGCCTGAGATGGTGAACCAGGGGGCCAGGAGAGGCCTCCGGCGTAAGGCCGTCATACCCTTGTCGTCTGACGATGATGAGGCAGATTCCTCCCATGGAGGCAGGGAGGAACAAGGAGAAACACCACCTCCCCATATCGGGGGAGGGAAGAAGAGGAAGGCCGCCCCAATGGGGGAGACTGGGACGACCAAGAAGGGAAAGGCGTCCCTTCCGGACCACTCCACCACCGCTGCCGATAGCGAGGAAGGGTGGCTGCCTAGGAAGAAGCCCCTTGTGCGATCGTAAGTATCTGCACTCAATCGTAATTTTTGCTTCATAATTTTGTTTATAATGCCGAACTTGTATGCAGTCCAGCCAGGGCCCATCCGGGAGTGTCGTCTTCGGACGGGTCCTTGAGTGAGTCAGCAATTAACTCACTCCCGACGGCCACGTCTCCTCGTCCTGGGGACGGCACGGAGGTGTTGTCCTGAAGGCTCCCGATGATGACAGAGGTGGCCCTGGAGGCGCCTCAAGGCGGTGTCCCAGGCGTCGGACTCGCGGGGTTCAAGGTCCCCGCGGATCGTGTCGATGAGAGCCATGGCAAGCCGGGCTCTGAGCCGAACACTATTCCGGAGCCTTCAGTGGTTCCGGACTTAGGCGGGCAGCCCCTTGCTATGGAGGGAGGGTCGTCTATATCAAGGACTTATGCTGCGCCCAAGCGCCAGATTGTCTGCTGGAAGCGCTTCGAGGCGCTTCCCTAGATGAAGAGCACCGTACTCTCATGAGTGCGGTGATTCAGAAGGTTTCATCTGCCAAGAGCGGACTAACCGAAGCCTGCACCAGCCTCCTAACAGGCTTTGAGGTAAGCAGTAAAAATGTGTAAAATCACCACCCGATAGGTAGTAGCCCCTGATACTCTGTTTGGTGTTCAGAAAGAAAAACCAAACGGAGGGTCAATTATAACCCGCAGGAATCTAACAATAAGTGTTGAATGTAAATAAACAGGCTGTGCTGCTGGCCACTGCTACTCGCACGGCCGAAATCGCCAGCCTGATGCAGGATTTAGAGCGAGCAGAGGGAGAGCTCGGCCTCACGAGGAGGCAGCTCGAAGAGAACAAAGGTGAATGATTTCCCTTTCTCATATAATAAATAACAAATAAAATTTGATTATGCTAACGACGAGACGTCGTGATGTGGTAACAGAGGCTGCCACCGAAGTGGCGTCTCTCAAGAAGGCGCTGTCCGAGGCCGAACGCAAAGAGGCCTTGGAACTCAAGGAGCGCAAAAAGCAAGAGGCCCGAGTGGGCGAGGTACAAGAAGAGCTCCAGGAGCTCGGCAAGAAGCTCGAGTCTGCGGAGCAGGAGCTTAAAGCAAAAGAGGCCGAGCTTGCGAAGGCCCTTACAAATACAAAAGACACCAAGGCCGAAGCCAAGAGGGCTCAGCGAGAGATCCAGGAGGCCAAGAAAATAGCGGCGGGTAAGAAATTTTTTATGCAAAGCAAACATGTGGAGGAGGCGTTTCTTTTACTTACTCGAATCCGGAGCTCTCCAGGGGCATTCGCAGACCAGCCATGCAGCGTGTCAGATGCCGCTGAGTTCTACCGTGCCCAAGAGGTGAGCTCAACGGAGAAGTTGTTCTGGTCCCAGTATACTGGGGCCGAACACGCAACGCCTCTGAGTGATCAACTGAAGCAGTTGGTCAAAATCCACAAGGCAGCCGAAGTGGCTATGAAGGATCTCATAGTCCGGATATGGCCTGGCGAGCTTCTGCCCACAAGCTACTTCGGCCTGATCAAGCGGATGGTGGATTCCTGTCCGCGACTGGAAGTCATCAAGCGATCCGTTTGTATTGAGGGTGCCCGCTGGGCCCTTGCCCGCACCAAGGTGCATTGGGGCAAGCTGGTGAAGGACGGGCCGCCGGAGGGCAAGCCGCATCGCGTCCCCGAGAAGTACTATGATGGTGTCATGAAGGGTGCTTGCCTCGTGGCCGATGAATGTACCAAAGACATAATTTTTGAATGAAGTCACTTCTTCATGTTTGTAATATAAAGACGAAGTTACTTGCGCTATGTAGCGCTTTTGTGATTTAAAATATTACCTTATGTGCGACTATTTATCAAATTCTGAAAGTAGGCCAGTCGTCGGCTTCCGCCCCCGTGTAACTAGTACTAGGGTGTTCGTGGAAAACCCGGACACTCTTTATCCAAATGTTTGGTCCCTTAAGGAGGTGTCCAGCGCAGCGAACCAGGCAATCGGACTATACAACTTTATAACCTTCACTTAGCCATAGAAGTATATGATTTTAAATTTCAGCGAAGCCCCTAGAGTCTGGAAGGCCGAATTGGGGCGCTATACACGCCTATATCGGACAAAGCCGAATTAACGCCTAAAGCAGAAAAAATCTTTAAGGATTTTAAGACCTCTCGAACAGCGACCAGTCTCTCACCACATCACGTGGGACAGTTTTGTGCTTTCTCTACTGAGGTGTTTGTCTGGCAGAACCAGGGCACAATCGCAGTAGTTCTCCCTGCGGTATCTGAGCCGAATTAACGGAACATATGGCACCAAAGCAAGGGAGCCGGGCTATCCCAACCGTAACCTAGACATGATTCGGAGCTGATGCATATAATGCTATAAGTTCGGGGTGCCACACTGTTGAAAGTGTTCGTACTTTACTTGCCGTATTATAGGGTACCATAAGGAGCCCCTGGCAAACTACACGTACCAAAGTGTACGGATGCAAAATTAAATAGACATTTATAAAAAATGCTCAAGTAAAAATAAGTAAGCTGACGCTATATGTGGTCTCCCATTGATGAATAATACGTTTAAGCGTATGTTTACAATGTGTGCATTAAGCAGAGATAAAATAGGATGATTTGACATATCCTATCTAGGGGCAGACTACGTACAGATAGATGAAGCAGGAAAAATGATCGTAAATAGATTTCACCTGGGTGTTTCCTGTTATGCCCAAAGCCTGTTGCCTCCTGGGTTTCCTCTCCTATGTAAGTCCGACAATCCGGATATTCTGGAGAGGCTGCACTAAAGCAATGTCCTTAAAGGTGAATGGAAAGGTTATGAAGTGATACCATACTGTTAACTGAGCCCTTGATACGCCTCCGCCTGTGCCCATGGTATTTTGAGTGCGTAATTGTGTACGTGTGGCACGAATGCTGCTTTGATGGGATTTCAGCAGAGGTCGGACTGCTAGTCCTGCTCTTGTCATGCCTGCTGATCTTGCTGCGGGGTGTTCCACCCTCGCTTGATGGGGCTTGAAAATGTCGTCGCCGGATTGGTGGTTTACCGGAGGAGGCCGCATTGTACTTCTGCCGCAAGGGCCGTAGTATGTTCTTCTGTACGGAGAGAGCGGTCCATGTTCCCGTTGACTGTTATGACCCCGTGCGGGCCTGGCATCTTGAGCTTGAGGTATGCATAGTGTGGTACCGCATTGAATCTAGCAAATGCGGTTCGTCCGAGCAGGGCATGGTAACCACTGCGGAAGGGACGATATCGAAGATTAGCTCTTCGCTTCGGAAATTATCCGGAGATCCGAAGACCACTTCCAATGTTATAGAGCCCGTGCAACGGGCTTCTACTCCAGGAATGACACCTTTAAAGGTGGTTTTGGTGGGCTTGATCCTTGAAGGATCGATGCCCATCTTCCGCACTGTGTCCTGATAAAGCAGGTTCAGGTTGTTGCCTCCGTCCATAAGGACTCTTGTGAGGTGAAATCCATCTATAATTGGGTCTAAAACCAATGCGGCTGAGCCGCCATGACGGATGCTAGTAGGATGATCCCTACGATCAATGGTGATCGGGCAAGCTGACCATGGGTTTAATTTGGGGACGACCGGCTCATCGCATATACGTCCCGCAGTGCTCGCTTCCGTTCCCGCTTGGGGATGTGGGTGGCGTAGATCATGCTGACCGTTTTCACCTGGGGGGAATTTCTTCTGGCCCCCCATGTTCGGACGCTGGGGCTCATCGTCATCGTTGCTGTGTAGCCCCTTGTCCTTGTTTTCGGCGTTTATTTTGCCGGCCTGTTTAAAGACCCGGCAGTCTTTGTTGGTGTGGTTGGCTGGCTTGTCCGGGGTGCCATGAATTTGGCACGAGCGCTCTAGTATACGGTCCAGACTGGACGGTCCTTGATTGTTGCGCTTGAATGGCTTCTTCCGCTGATCGGATTTCGATCCGCTGAATCCGGCATTGACTGCCGTATCCTCGGTGATGTCGCCGTTGTTCTGTCGCTTGTGTCTGTTGCACCGTGGCTTGCCATTATTGTCCCGGACATCGGAAGTTCCAGAATGTGGCGTAGTGCTACTACGAGCCAACCAGCTGTCTTCGCCCGCGCAAAAGCGGGTCATTAGTGTCGTAAGAGCTGCCATGGACTTGGGTTTCTCCTGGCCGAGGTGTCTGGCGAGCCACTCGTCACGGATATTATGCTTGAAAGCCGCCAGGGCTTCGGCGTCCGGACAGTCGACTATTTGGTTCTTTTAGTTAGGAACCGGGTCCAGAATTTCCTGGCCGATTCTCCGGGCTGTTGAGTTATGTGGCTCAAGTCATCGGCATCCGGAGGTTGCACATATGTGCCCTGGAAGTTGTCAAGGAATGCGTCTTCCAGGTTTTCCCAGCTGCCAATGGAATTTGCGGGCAGGCTGTTTAGCCAGTGCCGGGCAGGTCCTTTGAGCTTAAGGGGAAGATACTTGATGGCATGTAGATCATCTCCACGGGCCATGTGAATGTGGAGGAGCAAATCCTCGATCCATACCACGGGGTCTGTGGTGCCATCGTATGATTCGATGTTTACGGGTTTAAACCCTTCTGGGAATTCATGATCCATCACTTCATCAGTGAAGCATAGAGGGTGTGCGGCGCCTCTGTGTCGGGCTATGTCACGGTGCAGTCCGGCTGCGTCTGACTGGTTGTATTCGGCCTGGCCAGATTTGCTGTTAGTGTATCCGGTATGACGGTCATCGTCATGTGCTTCGGCGCGCCCCCGTGATCCGTAGATCGATCTTGGTTGTCCTGTGGCGTTATCCAGTTTATCGCGCAGGTCCTGAGTGTTGCCCCGGGCCGTAGTAAACCGGCGCGGGGGTACAAGCTGGTATTTCGGCTGATATGTCGTTTTGTCCCGACCTCGAGGCGGTCGGTTAGCCGTGGGGTGCTCGAGTCCGTATTCCTTGGCTGCCAGGACTTCTGTCCATCTGTCTGTGAGCAGATCTTGATCAGCTTGAAGCTGCTGCTGCTTCTTCTTTAGGCTTCTCGCAGTGGCAATAAGCCGGTGCTTGAAGCGCTCCTGCTCTGCGGGGTCTTCGGGTACGCCGAACTCGTCGTCGCTGAGGCTAATCTCATCTTCGGAGAGGGGCATGTAGTTGTCCTCCTCCGGATACCCGTCCGTCGCCTGTTCGTCTGGGCTGTCATGCCCGTTTTCCTGTTCGGCCTGCTTAAAGGCGGGCTGTTTGGGGTTGTATTCATCGTCGGCACCGTCCGGATTATTATCGTCTCTGGCGCCGGTATTGCCTTGGCGGGGCTTGGAGCGGCGCCGGCGACGCCCATGCTTTGCTTTCTTTTTGGAGGGGTTATCCTCCGTTGCCTCCTCGCCATTCGTTTCTTTTGGAGTGTCCACCATATATATATATATATCATATGAAGAGGTGGCTGTCCATCGCCCTCTGAGCGGTGGCTCCTGAGTATCTCCTGCATCATCATCCATACCGTCGATGTCTTCGAAGTCAAAGTCAAGCACATCGGTTAAATCATCGATCGTGGCGACAAAGTGGGTGGTGGGTGGGCAGCGAATTCCTTTGTCGCCCGCTTCCCACTCTAGCCAGACATAGTTCGGCCCAGAGTCTCCTAACAAAGAGAGACATTTCAATGAGTTCAGCATGTCGCCAAAGGGTGAGTGCTGAAAGATATCCGCAGCGGTAAACTCCATTACCGGAGCCCAACCTGACTCGACTGGCTCGAGAGTGAGCGGACCAGGACCAACAGCCGGATATTAGTCCGGGGGTCTGGGGTTACAGGCCTCCACAGAGGTGGGACCCGCGTTCGGCTCCACTGCCGATAAGTGTGCAGCCTGCGGAGCGGGGTCTAGCCCTCCGTCCACAGGCACCGCAACCTGTCCTGGATTTAGATCCGAGGCTGCTTCGGGGATAATGTCCCAGACAATGTCCAATAGCAGGTCTAGGCCGTGCTCGTCGTGGCTGTCCGGCACTCCTGGCGCAGGCTCGAATCCGTCGAAGATCAAGTCTCCGCGGATATCTGCCGTGTAGTTCAAGTTTCCGAACCTGATCTGGTGGCCAGGGGCGAAGCTGTCGATCTGCTCCAACTGGCCAAGTGAATTGGCCCGCAGTGCGAAGCCGCCGAACACAAAGATCTATCCAGGGAGAATCGTCTCACCTTGGACCGTGTTGTTGACGATTGAAGACGCCATCAAGCCTCGAAGCGACGACACAGAGGAACTCTCAATGAAAGCACCAATATCGGTGTCAAAACCGGCGGATCTCGGGTAGGGGGTCCCGATCTGTGCGTCTTAGGCTGATGGTAACAGGAAGCAAGGGATACAATGTTTACCCAGGTTCGGGCCCTCTCGATGGAGGTAAAACCCTACTTCCTGCTTGATTAATATTGAAGATATGTGGAATACAAGAGTAGATCTACCACGAGATCGTAGAGGCTAAACCCTAAGAGCTAGCCTATGATGGTATGATTGTAATTGTGATCGGCCTTCTAAGGACCATCCTCTCCGGTTTATATAGACACTGGAGAGCTAGGGTTTACATGGAGTCGGTTACAAGGAAGGAAACATAATATCCAGATTGCTAAGCTTGTCTTCCACACAAAGGAGAGTCCCATCCGGACATGAGCCGAAGTCTTGAGTCTTGTATCTTGACGCTTCTATAGTCCGGAAGATGTATATAGTCCGGCTGTCTGGATACCCCCTTATCCAGGACTCCCTCACCTACACCTGCCCCCCCGACAAATCTCTCTGCCGAAAGAAGACCCAGGTGCATATGATGGTGATGTCAGCACCTATCTAACGGTGACGGTGCGATCGATGTTCAGCCAGACTCGCCATTTTCGTCCTCTCCATCGGTGTCCTCCTCGTTGCTATCGCTCGAGGAGGAGCTTTCGGTGTTGGTCAAGCTCTCCACGCAGCACCCTAAACAAAGACCCGAGCGCCCGAAGACCTTGATGGAGAGATGATTGGCCTCCATCAGCTTGAAGTGAAGAACGTGCCGCTCCGCTAAGTTGTGGGCACGTGCAAAAGTTTTCCTGCCGTGCAAGAGGAGCATAACATGAGGTGTGGGGAACTCAGTGTTCACCCACATGTTACCATTATAGCAACCTCTCATGTGCAACCTCAACCCCGGCGGCTGGTCAACTCCATCACCCTTGCAAATGGCCTGGGAAGCCGAAGGCGACCGCGTGGGGGCTCACGCAGCCTGACAATGAATTCCAACATTGTGTCTGTTGGAAATATGCCCTAGAGGCAATAATAAAATGGTTATTATGATAATTGTTTAGTGTTCATGATAATTGTCTAGTGTTCATGCTATAATTGTGTTATCCAGAAATCGTAATACATGTGTGAATATATAGACCACAACATGTCCCTAGTTAGCCTCTAGTTGACTAGCTCGTTGATCAATGGATGGTTACAGTTTCCTAACCATGGACATTGGATGTCATTGATAACGGGATCACATCATTGGGAGAATGATGTGATGGACAAGACCCAATCCTAAGCATAGCACAAGATCGTGTAGTTCGTTTGCTAGAGCTTTTCTAATGTCAAGTATCATTTCCTTAGACCATGAGATCGTGTAGCTCCCGGATATCGTAGGAATGCTTTGGGTGTACCAAACGTCACAACGTAACTCGGTGACTATAAAGGTATACTACAGGTATCTCCGAAAGTGTTTGTTGGGTTGACACGGATCGAGACTGGGATTTGTCACTCCGTATGACGGAGAGGTATCTCTGGGCCCACTCGGTAATGCATCATCATAATGAGCTCAATGTGACCAAGTGGTTGGTCACGGGATCATGCATTACGGTACGAGTAAAGTGACTTGCCGGTAACGAGATTGAACGAGGTATTGGGATACCGACGATCGAATCTCGGGCAAGTAACATACCGATTGACAAAGGGAATTGTATACGAGATTGCTTGAATCCTTGACATCATGGTTCATCCGATGAGATCATCATGGAACATGTGGGAGCCAACATGGGTATCCAGACCCCGCTGTTGGTTATTGGTTGGAGAGCTGTCTCAGTCATGTCTGCATGATTCCCGAACCCGTAGGGTCTACACACTTAAGGTTCGGTGATGCTAGGGTTATTAGGAAGACTTGTAAGTGATTACCGAATGTTGCTCGGAGTCTCGGATGAGATCCCGGACGTCACGAGGAGTTCCAGAATGGTCCAAAGGTGAAGATTTATATATGGGAAGTTGTCATACGGTTACCGGAAAAGTTCGGGGGCTTATCGGTATTGTACCGGGGCCACCGGAGGGGTTCCAGGGGTCCACTGGGAGGGGCCACCTCTCTCGGAGGGCCTCATGGGCCGTAATGGGCAGGAAACCAGCCCTAGAGGGCTGGGCGCATCCCCCCTTGGGCCCATGCGCCTAGGGTTGGGGGGAGAACCCTAGAGGGGGCGCCCCCTTGCTTGGGGGGCAAGCCCCCTCCCCTTGGCCGCCGCCCCCCCCTCTAGATCTCATCTAGAGGGGGCCAGCCCCCTTCCCCCTTCCCCTATAAATAGAGGGGCGAGGGGAGGGCTACACACCACCTCCAAGGCGCAGCCCCTCCCATCCCCAACACCTCTCCTCCTCCGTTAAGAGCTTGGCGAAGCCCTGCCGGAGTACTGCCTCTCCATCACCACCACGCCGTTGTGCTGCTTCTGGAGCTCTCTTCCTCAACCTCTCCCTCCTCCTTGCTGGATCAAGGCGCGGGAGACATCTCCGCTCCGTACGTGTGTTGAACGCGGAGGTGCCATCCGTTCGGCGCTAGGATCTTCGGTGATTTGGATCACGACGAGTACGGCTCCATCAACCCCGTTCTCTTGAACGCTTCCGCTCGCGATCTACAAGGGTATGTAGATGCACTCCTATTTCTCTCATTGCTAGATGACTCCATAGATTGATCTTGGTGATGCGTAGAGATTTTTTATTTTCTGCAACGATCCCCAATAGCCAACCAACCGACTGGACTCACCACATCTCGACTCAATCTACGTATCACGCAAGTGGTAGCGACAGGCACTGTTCATCCAGAGGCAAGCCAAACGGCTAGCTACGTCTTGCATGGGGATTTGGTCGGCTTCAGTAAGCAGCAGCAGCGATCGATCGGGTTCGGTTAGCAGTGAAGGAGTCGATTGGGTTCATATAGCAGCGAAGGGATCGATCGATCGGCTTCAGTATGTAGTTCTAGCAGTGCAATCGCTCGGGTTCAATAAGCAAACGCCTCTCGCTTGGGTTTAGTTATAGGGACACAACTCACACCACGCGCATGTACGAGAGAGAAACACGCAAACCACACTGCATCGCTCGGCCCCGACCACCCACCATAATCGGGAACTCCGTGATAATTTCCTCGCCCTCACTTCTACCATGATTTTTTATGTCATGGATGGCCCAAAGAATTTCATGCAGGTGTATCCCCAGCCCTCGCAGGATGAAAAGCCCATTTTCTGTTATGATTTGTGTCATAGAAGTAGGATCCCACCACATCTATGATGATACGTTCGGGTCATAATGTCACGGATGTGTCTTTTTTTGTAGTGTTAAGTTATTGATGCCATAGCCAGCACTCTGAAGCTTTTGCTAGTAGACATGTGGTCGATTGAGGACCTAGAGGGAAATCTACAATGTACAAATCACCTCTCCTAAAGCTTCGAAGACCTTGGACTTGTCAGATGCCAATAGCATGATGCATCTATATTTGCCAAAGATGACAATCATATCCTAGGGACTCGAAAAGCATCACTTTTTCCACGTGTCATCCTTAGAGATAGCAACCTTACCTAGACCCAATACCTTACTTTTTCCTTTGTCAGTGTAGGTGATATGCTTCAGATGAGATGGAGTAAGGGGAGCATTGGTGAGGAGATTCCTGTCACCAGTCATGTGATTTGTGCAGCCACTATCCAGAACCCATTCAGTAGCTTCTGGAGTATCATCATTTAGAAGCATTAGTCTCACTTACAAATTCATATACTTTAGTTTGAAGAATATGATGATCAATTTCTTTAGTGAATTTTATCAATAAGCATAGTAACTAGCAGCATGGGGATGTGTTAAATGACGAATTCATTTCAGCATGATTAGCTTGCATCCCAACAAGCATTATGTCAGGTCTTTAACAAATTCATCACATAGTTATTGCGTCTGAAGCCCTGACTCTGCAGAAGAGATTAATTCTTCTTCTTAACCACCCACATCTAAATGGGTGGCTGAGTAGCAATGTAACACAAAGCATTGATAAAGAACTTACGCATCGAAGAATATGCATTTCTGTTCATAGGAGGAGTATAGTACTCATAAGAATATATAGAGAAATTCTTAGGAGTTTTGTGCACATAGTGATTTCAAGAATAATGCACATATTCATCAGATTGCTGACTATTTCCCTGCAAAGAAGTGTTAATACGAGCATGAGTTGGTCTGCGTCCATTTGACGACTTTGGTCCAGGTGAAGAATTTGTCCTAGGGTTGTTCCTTTTCTTCGGTGGTGTCATGATGACATTCACCTGAAGATTTTGAAGAACACTTTTGGGCACCCAGATTTTCTTCACAAGGGAACCATTCCTGCAGTTAGTACCAACCAACCTAGCAAATACTTCATCATTCTGATTTTTGAATAGTTTATAGATGGAGTCAAATGACTCATCAGAAGAATGTGGAGTTTCACAATTGTAGCCAGATAGAGTGGATGGATCAACTGGAGGTCATTTTTCAGCAACCCATGTGGTTTTGGGATACTGCTCAGGTTTCCAATAGGATCCATCTGCGTTCAACTTTCTCTCAAAAGCAATACCCTCTTTCCTAGGGTTCCTATTCAGAATCTACTTCTTGAGCACATCACAAAGGGTTTGGTGCCCTTTGAGTATTCTGTACATGCCTGTGACGTACAATTACTTTAGACCTGCATTTTCGTCAGTAACACTTGTGGTCTCCTCAGATGGGGAAATTGAAACCACAGAGACATTTGAAGATATAGCAACAGTTGAAGCATTTGAACATTCACCTCAAGAATTTGCATTATCACGTTCAATGAATTTTAAGCATGGAGCAACAAATTCTTCCTGAGCGGTGCTGATGTGTTAAGCGGGTAATGAATCATTGTCTTTCTGAAGATCATCATGAGACACTCTTAGCTTCTCGAGTTCTTGCTTCCTTTGAAGAAATTCATAGGGCGGCTTCTCATGTGCGGCTGAGAGGGCCACTTGACGACTTTCAAGTTTGTCATACTATGACTTTAGGCGTATGAGGTCTTCAGACAAACCTTGACTGTGATTTGTTTCCTCATCTAACAGATCATCACTTTTGTCTAGCAATTTTGCATCTTTCCATAACAATTTGTTGTTTAGTTACAATTTTAGCCAGTTTTTATAGCTAGGCTTTCCTTCACATTCAGAGTCATCATCACTTGAAGTACTAATGTAAGCTTCTCATGAGGTTACCTTGGCACCTCTTGCCATGAAGCAATAGGTTGGAGTGTAGTCATCAGCATAGTCTTCAATGTTGGTGGAGTCATCCTTTTCTTCATGAAAGCATGAGCTTTACTGGAGGTGCTTTTCTTCTTTGATGATGACTTTGATGAAGACATCGAGGACTTCTTCTTTTTGTCATCAGAGTCGTCGTCCTTGCTAGACTTCTTCTTCCTTGACCCTTTTTCTAGAGGGGGCAGTCAGCAATGTAATGGCCTGGTTTCTTGAGTTTGTGGCAAGTTCACTTGTCGTAGTCTCAAGCAGAAGCTTCTCCATTGTTCTCTTTGTCATACTTTGAAGACTTTCCAAAGTAGTTCCTCTTGGAAAACTTTTGGAACTTCCTCACAAGCATATAGCCAGTTCTCTGCCAATTTCCTCGACATCACCATTACTACATTCAGACTCTTCTTCTTCAGATGAAGAAATTGCCTTGCTTTAGCTTTTGCCTTCAGAGCGTGAGGTCGTCCATAGCTGGGACCATATATCTCTCCCTTCTCATCTTGCTGAAATTCATGAGTATTGAGCCTCTCAAGAATAGCAGCTGGATCAAGTGACTTATAATCAGGATGCTCTTGAATCATCAAGGCCAAGGTATCAAAGGAGCTGTCAAGAGACATCAGCAATTTCTTCACCACCTTGTTGTCGTGGGAGAACACGATCACCTATGGGGCCACTGGCCCCTTTGTGGTTCGGCAAGGGGGAGATCACGTTGCACAAAGAGCGGAGACCATGATGCAACATGACGATGGGACTCAGGTGGTTTTTACCCAGGTTTAGGACGCTAGGAAGCATAAAACCCTACTCCTGCTTTGGTGGATTGAATGGAGGAACACAATGAACACACAATGCTCAAAGCCGGCAAGGTGGCCTCGGGGAGAGACACTACGCGCGTACAAGTGTGCAAGGGTCTGGATCCCTGTCTAGGTAGCCTTGGACCTCCTTTTATAGCTCAAGGGGTAACCACAATGTCAAAACAGTCATTATCCGGTGATTAGATAGCTAACTGTGCTATCATACCTAACTCTGCCAGTTAGGACAAAGTGCATTAAATGCACTACTAGGTGTCATGCTGAGGGTGAAACCCGGCAAGCCTACCATGCCGCTTAATCATCTTCTGCTTATCATCTTGACATGCCTCTGGATGGGTGTCAAATGGGTATGATCTATCTTCTAAGAAGCTGCCACATACTTAGTGGAAGCCACTTAGCCACCTCAGGGGTCGACACCGCACCGATAAGTGACTTGCGTAGCTACGCGGTAGAGCAGTGGTGCCTTGGCGGGATTTTTGGTCTTGGCGACCCCACCAGGCCTGCCAGGGTTATCCTAGATTTCCTTCTGTGGCGGTCTCAACCTGATCGAGCTCTCCTGCTCGGCAAGGGAGGCCTTCCCAAGGTGTTATCTTGTTGTATTGATGCTCTTGACATGCTCCTTGATCTCATGAAGAGCGGCTTCTATGGTTTGGCCTTGTTTTGTATGTTTGTGCTAGACATACGACCGTTAGCATGCATGTGAATAAGTCTGTTCAATGAACATAGATGTTTGTTGCACTGGCAGGAGCCCCCGGGCATGGCCCATACATGCCACTGGGCATTGTTGGGGTAGGCCCAATGTATACACAGGCGGACACGTTGCCCAGCTCGTAGTAGGATCCATATCTTCTCTCTTGATATCTTTTTTTTGCTTCTTCATTAACCTGTGAGTGAATCAGTTCTCGGTTTTCCCATGAGCCGCGCTGAATGACGTGGAGCTACCCACGTAATGGCCCGCGAACCACCTATATTCACTGGGATGTAACTGTCATTTCACCTATCCCACTATCCCTACCGTTTCCTCCATGTATGTCGCATGCATTGCGCATGGTCGATGGCGGGTATGTAGGGCGCGAGAATGAGTGCCATGGCAGAAAGCTCGTCGCAGTGGATAGGTGTAGGAGGACGGTCGGTGATCCTGGCTACTGCCAATGACACAGTCAAATTGGATTGGTAGAGCATGGCGGAGCGTGGTGGTTGCGAAGGGGTAGTGGGGACCCAGCCCCCGGTCGCGCTTCGCTATAAAAAGGGAGTGCAGAGACGGGCGAAAGGACTCACCCATGCATACCTTCCTTCTTATTCTAGTGCCCCTCTCCCACCATGGTGAGCAGAAGAGGGCGTGGTCGACCCCCAGTAGCGGCGATAAGGGTTTCCTCCAAGCACCGTACCCCTGCCCCCGTTGGTGATCAGGGGCAGGTTCCAGTGCACAGGGCGGAGCCACAGGACGCGGTTGTGGCCGTTGAGGCGCTCGGGGCCGAGGGGGGCACGGTGGTGGCGCAGCTACTCCTCCTCCAACTGCCTCCACTCTGATGGAGGGCAACATCGGAGACACGCTGCTGGAGTTCATCGTTAGGCTGCATAAGCCCCCGCGCGGTCGTCCTCAGCTTCCAATCCCTTTCGGAAGGGTGATGGAGGTTGAATAGTCGCATGCGTTGAAGTTGCACATGAGGGGTTGTTGTAATGGCAACATGCGGGTGGACATGGAGTTCCCTGCACCTCATACCATGCTTCTTCGGCATGGTTGGAGAACCTTTGCTCGTGCCCATAGCTTGGCGGAGGGGCACGTCCTCCAGTTTAAATTAATGGAGGCTGACATGCTCTCCATCTGTGGCACCCTGGCTCAGAGAGACCGGAACACCCCGTATTCCAGCCTAGAGATCAAGTCTTCTGGAATATGGCACTGTGTGGCATAGAACAAATCAGCTCTTTATTAGAAATACTCGGGGATACAAGGGTTCCGATATAATAGGGAATTACATCGGCACGACGACACTACACCTGCTAAGGTAGCTCTATGCTAGCAGCAGAACAACTCGAGGCAGCGGAATAACTTCTAGCAACGGAACCACGACGACGGTGATGGACTCCAGTCTGCAGGGACTCTGGCTAGAACTCTTATCCTAGCTCGCAAACTCGGGATCCTCAACAATCAAGCAAACATGACATGACCTACAAACTGGCATGACACGCCAGGTGAGTACTTTGAATGTACTCGCAAGCTCACAGCAACGAAAAGCAATCAAGACAAACAACATCATGGCATTTACACGTTAAACAAGGATGAGCATGATACAACTAGAAAAGCATGGCATGTACATGATGAACCAGGTACCGCTAGAACACATCATATGAGCATGGCATGAACATGTTACTCGAGACATGAGCAATGATGATTCTAACATGCAACATGTTTAAAATAACATGGACCAACTTACTCTGTTCGAGGGTTACCTCGTAACCACCCTGGATATGCCACTCTTACTTACCATCGTGGTCATGGGATCACTTCAATCATTATCAAGAATACCATTGTGATCCTCACAATATCATCTCATCAAGAATACCATGGTGATCCTCACAATATCATATCATCATTATCAACAATGCCATCGTAATCCTCCCATGACCACATAAAGATCAACCAGCTTCTTTCCTCATCAAACCGGGGTTGTTTAGTCAGGTTATTAGTACTGTTGACCCATAGTGTGACCGACTACGAACTGGGCCCATATCCGCGCACGCATCTATCAATAGATTATACACTTTACAGAGGTCAGTACACTATACCCACACCACGAAACCCAAGGCCTCGTACTCCCATTCGGGTGGACCAAGGACATTCCGACAAAACCGATCTATTGCATCACACTCTCCGGCCACTCCGACCAACTCCACTTTGGGCTAATTCATGGGTGGCCCCGATGTCACCTCGTCACACCCAGCGGCCACTATTGCGGCAAAAAAATGGTCCCAAATGGGGACATGTGCACATAACCAAACTCGGGCTCACAAGGCTTATACCGACCTACCTAATCAGGGTAGCACACGCGTATAACCTTCCCTAGTTGGAGGCACCAGCGAGAGGCATGACAATAAACCCAATCAGGGCCCCCTATCGGTGTCAAAACTGGCGGATCTCGGGTAGGGGGTCCTGAACTGTGCGTCTAAGGCTAATGGTAACAGGATGCGGGGGACACAATGTTTACCCAGGTTCGGGCCCTCTTGATGGAGGTAATACCCTACTTCCTGCTTGATTGATCTTGATGATATGAGTATTACAAGAGTTGATCTACCACGAGATCGTAGAGGCTAAACCCTAGAAGCTAGCCTATGATTATGATTGTTGTCCTATGGACTAAACCCTCTGGTTTATATAGACACCGGAGGGGGCTAGGGTTACACAGAGTCAGTTACAAAGAAGGAAATCTACATATCCGAATTGCCAAGCTTGCCTTCCACGCAAAGGAGAGTCCCACCCAGACACGGGACGAAGTCTTCAATCTTGTATCTTCATAGTCCAACAGTCCGGCACAAGTACATAGTCCGGCTGTCCGAGGACCCCCTAATCCAGGACTCCCTCAGTAGCCCCTGAACCAGGCTTCAATGCTGATGAGTCCGGTGCGCAAATTGTCTTCGGTATCGCAAGGCGGATTCCTTCTCCGAATACACCGAGGTAGATTTTGAACACATTAATCGTGTCCGGCTCTGCAAAATAAATTCCACGTACCACCGTAGAGAGCACAATATTCCACAAATCTAATCTCCTGTCAATTTTCCATAGCGTGACATCACGCCGCGACCCGATCATTATGCGAACCGTTTTTCTCAACCTGCTACTGCACATATTGTGAGGCGGTTTTATTGGCACATCTTGTCGAAGCAGAGATCGTGTCCCCTTATCTTGGGATTCTCATCAATACGGTTGTGGGTAACCCAACCGCGCCATCAACGTAGCGCTTGGGGAATAAGCGAGTTTACTGGGCAAGTGGGGAGGCACAGGATCCCTGCTGCTTTTATAAGGAGATAAGGACTCCCCTTTTTCACCCACGCCTTCTTCTTTCTCTGCTTATCCATTCTCTCTCGCTCGAGCTCCAGCACCCAAGCGTTCGTCTTCTCCACCCACCAAGGCCCTCCGAAAATGTCCGGATCTGGAGTAGGAGGCAAGTGTATGGCCTCTACCGTCCGGGAGAAGGATATCAAAAAGCTTCGGGAGGCCGGGTATCTGGCCAAGAAAATCAGCCATCGTCTCTGGACAGATCGTCCCAACCCCGGAACCCCACGAGAGGGTTGTATTCCTCCCTCACTTTGTCCGCGGGCTAGGGTTTTCCCTCCACCCATTCGTTCGCGGCATCATGTATTACTACGGGATTGATTTTCATGATCTATCCCCCAATTCCTTCCTCAACATCTCGACATTCATCGTCGTGTGCGCGTCCTTTCTCCGCATCTTGCCACACTTCGGCTTATGGCTGAAGATCTTTAATTTGAAGCCCAAGGTAGTGAGCGGCGAGCACACCGAGTGCGAAGGTGCCATGGTGAGTGATACGTCTCCAACGTATCTATAATTTTTGATTACTCCATGCTACTTTGTCTACTGTTTTGGACTATATTGGGCTTTATTTTCCACTTTCATATTACTTTTGGGACTAACCTATTAACCGGAGGCCCAACCTAGAATTGTTGTTTTTTGCCTTTTTCAGTATTTCGAAGAAACAGAATATCAAACGGAGTCCAAATGGAATGAAACCTTCGGGATCGTGATTTTCCAACTGAACGTGATCCAGGAGACTTGAACCCTACTCCAAGAAGTGCCAGAGGCGGTTACAAGGGTGGAGGGTGCCCCCCCGGGCGCGCCCCCCTACCTCGTGGGCCCCTCAGAGCTCCACCGACGTACTCCTTCCTCCTATATATACCTATGTATCCCCGAACGATCAGAACAGGAGCCAAAAAACCTAATTCCACCACCGCAACCTTCTGTATCCGCGAGATCCCATCTTGGGGCCTGTTCCGGAGCTCCACCGAAGAGGCTTCTACATCATCACCATAGCCTCTCCGATGAAGTGTGAGTAGTTTACTTCAGACCTTCGGGTCCATAGTTATTAGCTAGATGGCTTCTTCTCTCTTTTTGGATCTCAATACAATGTTCTCCCCCTCTCTCGTGGAGATCTATTCGATGTAATCTTCTTTTTGCGGTGTGTTTGTTGAGACCGATGAATTGTGGGTTTATGATCCAGTATTATCTATGGAAATATTTGATTCTTCTCTGAATTCTTTTATGTATGATTGAGTTATCTTTGCAAGTCTCTTCGAATTATCTTTTTTGGTTTGGCCAACTAGATTGGTAGTTCTTGCAATGGGAGAAGTGCTTAGCTTTGGGTTCAATCTTGAGGTGTCCTTACTCAGTGACAGAAAGAGTTGCAAGGCACGTATTGTATTGTTGCCATCGAGGATAACAAGATGGGTTTTTTATCATATTGCATGAATTTATCCCTCTACATCATGTCATCTTGCTTATGGCGTTACTCTGTTTTTACTTAATACTAAAGATGCATGCTGGATAGCGGTCGATGAGTGGAGTAATAGTAGTAGATGCAGAATCGTTTCGATCTACTTGTTTTGGACATGATGCCTATATACATGATCATCGCCTAGATATACTCATAACTATGCTCAATTCTGTCAATTGCTCAACAGTAATTTGTTCACCCACCATAGAATACTTATGCTCTTGAGAGAAGCCACTAGTGAAACCTATGTCCCCCGGGTCTATTCTCATCATATCAATCTCCATCACTTTATTTACTTGCTTTGTTTTACTTTGCCTTTTACTTTTTACTTTGCATCTATCTATGAAAAATACCAAAAATATTATCTCTATCAGATCCCACTCTCGTAAGTGATCGTGAAGGGATTGACAACCCCTAAGCGTTGGTTGCGAGTTGCTATCGTTTTGTGTAGGTACGAGGGACTTGTGCATGGTCTCCTACTGGATTGATACCTTGGTTCTCAAAAACTGAGGGAAATACTTACGCTACTTTACTGCATCATCCTCTCCTCTTCGGGGAAATCCAACGTAGTGCTCAAGAGGTAGCAAGAAGAATTTCTGGCGCCGTTGCCGGGGAGTTCGCGCAAAAGTCAACCATACCAAGTACCCATCACAATCCCTATCTCTCGCATTACATTATTTGCCTCTCGTTTTCCTCTCCCCCACTTCACCCTTGCCGTTTTATTTGCCCTCTCTTTCCCAATCTCCTCCTCTCTTTTCCGTTTGCCTTTTTTCCCGTTGCCTTTCTGTTTCTTGTGTGTTGGATTACTTGTTCCCATGGCACAAGATTATACCAAATTGTGTGATTTCTCGAATACCAATAATAATGATTTCCTTAGTACTCCGATTGCTCCTCTTAATAATGATGAGTCTTGTGAAATCAATACCGCTTTGTTGAATCTTGTTATGAAAGATCAATTCGCCGGCCTTCCTAGGGAAGATGTCGCTACTCATCTAAACAATTTTGTTGATTTGTGTGATATGCAAAAGAAGAAACATACAGATAACAATATTGTCAAATTAAAGTTATTTCCGTTTTCACTTAGAGATCGTGCTAAAGTTTGGTTTTCATCTTTGCCTAAAAATAGTATTGATTCTTGGAACAAGTGCAAATATGCTTTTATCTCTAAGTATTTTCCTCCCGGTAAGATTATCACTCTTAGGAATGATATCATGAATTTTAAACAACTTGATCATGAGCATGTTGCCCAATCTTGGGAAAGAATGAAATTAATGCTTCACAACTGCCCTACTCATGGTTTGAATTTATGGATGATCATACAAATTTTTTATGCTGGATTGAATTTTGCTTCTAGAAATCTTTTAGATTCGGCCGCAGGAGGCACTTTTATGGAAATCACGTTAGGGGATGCTACCAAATTGCTTGATAATATTAGGGCTAATTATTCTGAATGGCGTACCGAAAGAACTTCTAGTAAAAAGGTGCATGCTATAGAAGAAATCAATGTTTTGAGTGAAAAGATGGATGAACTTATGAATATGTTTTCTACTAAAAATACTTCTCTTGATCCCAATGATATGCCTCTATCTACTTTGATTGAGAATAATAATGAATCTATGGATGTGAATTTTGTTGGAAGGAATAGTTTTGGAAATAACGCGTATAGAGGGAATTTTAATCCTAGGCCCTATCCTAGTAATCATTCTAATAATTATGGAAATTCCTACAACAAATCTTATGGAAATTTTAATAAGATGCCCTTTGAATTTGAGAGTGGTGTTAAAGAGTTTATGAATTCACAAAAGAATTTTAATGCTTTGCTTGAAGAAAAATTGCTTAAGGTTGATGATTTGGCTAGGAACGTTGATAGAATTTCTCTTGAAATTGATTCTTTAAAGCTTAGATCTATTCCTCCTAAGCATGATATCAATGAGTCTCTCAAATCTATGAGAATTTCCATTGATGAGTGCAAGGAAAGAACCGCTAGGATACGTGCGTCCAAAGATTCCTTTATTAAAGCATGTTCTTCCAACCCCTATGAAAATCAAGATGAAGATCTAAAAGTTATTGATGTGTCCCCTATTAAATCCTTGTTTTGCAATATGAATCTTGATGAATCTGAAGATTATCTTCCTTTACCTAGAAGGCGTTCTAAGAATTTGGAGTTTCTAGATCTTGATGATGAAATTGATGAAAGTGGGATTGAAATAAATAAAAACCGTGATGTTGATAAACCCACTATTTTGGATCTCAAGGAATTTAATTATGAAAATTGCTCTTTGATTGGTTGTATTTCCTTGTTGCAATCCGTGTTAGATTCTCCTCATGCTTATAGTCAAAATAAGGCCTTTACCGAACATATTGTTGATGCTTTGATGCAATCTTATGAAGAAACACTTGAGTTGAAAGTTTCTATCCCGACAAAACTCTATGATGAGTGGGAACCTACTATTAAAATTAAAATTAAAGACTTTGAGTTTTATGCTTTGTGTGATTTGGGTGCTAGTGTCTCCACTATCCCCAAAACTTTATGTGATTTGCTAGATTTCCGTGATTTTGATGATTGCTCTCTAAATTTGCAGCTTGCGGATTCCACTATTAAAAAGCCTATGGGAAGAATTAATGATGTTCTTATTGTTGCCAATAGGAATTATGTGCCCGTAGATTTTATAGTTCTTGATATAGATTGCAATCCTTCATGTCCTATTATTCTTGGTAGACCTTTCCTTAGAACGATTGGTGCAATTATTGATATGAAGGAAGGGAATATTAGATTCCAATTTCCATTAAAGAAGGGTATGGAACACTTCCCTAGAAAGAAAATAAAATTACCATATGAATCTATCATGAGAGCCACTTATGGATTGCCTACCAAAGATGGCAATGCCTAGATCTATCTTCGCTTTTATGCCTAGCTAGGGGCGTTAAACGATAGCGCTTGTTGGGAGGCAACCCAATTTTATTTTGTGTTCTTTGTTTTTGTTCCTGTTTAGTGCTAAATTTTGTTTCTACTTTCTGTTTAGATGTGGTTTTATGTTTTAATTAGTGTTTGTGCCAAGTAGAACCTATAGGATAAGCTATGATGATAGTTGATTTGATTCTGCTGAAAAACAGAAACTTTGCGCTCACGAGAAACAATTCAATAAATCACAGGAACGTGCTTTTGCATTGATTCTTTTTGATGCTGATCAATAAACAAATTTTCCAGTAAGTCCTATTTTGGTAGAACTTTTTAGAGTTCCAGAAGTTTGCGTTAGTTACAGATTGCTACAGACTGTTCTGTTTTTGACATATTCTGTTTTTTGTGTGTTGTTTGCTTATTTTGATGAATCTATGGCTAGTAAATTAATTTATAAACCATAGAGAAGTTGAAATACAGTAGGTTTAACACCAATATAAATAAAGAATGAGTTCATTACAGTACCTTGAAGTAGTCTTTTGTTTTCTTTCTCTAATGGAGCTCACGAGATTTCTATTGAGTTTTGTGTTGTGAAGTTTTCAAGTTTTGGGTGAATTCTTTTGATGGATTATGGAACAAGGAGTGGCAAGAGCCTAAGATTGGGTATGCCCATGGAACCCACAAGACAATCCAAGGACACCAAAAAGTCAAAGCTTGGGGATGCCCCGGAAGGCATCCCCTCTTTCGTCCACTTCCATCGGTAATTTACTTGGAGCTATATTTTTATTCACCAACATGATATGTGTTTTGCTTGGAGCCTCTTGCATTATTTGTGTCTTTGCTTGTTAGTTTACCACAATTATCCTTGCTGAACACACCTGTTGAGAGATCCATACATGCATTGGAATTTGTTAGAATACTCTATGTGCTTCACTTATATCTTTTGAGGTTGATAGTTTTGCTCAATGTGCTTCACTTATATCTTTTGAGCGTGATAATTTTTGCTCTAGTACGTCGCTTAGATCTTTTAGAGCACGGTGGTGGATTTGTTTTAAAGAAACTATTTGATCTCTCATGCTTCACTTAGATTATTTTGAGAGTCGTTAATAGCATGGTAATTTGCTTAATGTTAATATACTTGGTGTTCAAGATATGTGAAACTTTCTTTTGAGTGAATTGAATACTAAGATAAGTTTGATGCTTGATAATTGTTTTGAGATATGGAGGTGATAATATCAAAGTCGTGCTAGTTGGGTGACTATGAATTTGAGAAATGCTTGTGTTGAAGTTTGCAAGTCCCGTATCATGCACGTATGGTTAAAGTTGTGTAACAAATTTGAAACATGAAGTGTACCTGGCTTATGCATCCTTATGAGTGGCGGTCGGGGACGAGCGATGATCTTTTCCTACCAATCTATCCCCCTAGGAGCATGTGCGTAGTACTTGATTTTTGATGAATTCTAAATTTTTGCAATAAGTATATGAGTTCTTTTGACTAATGTTGAGTCCATGGATTATACGCATTCTCACCTTTCCACCTTTGCTAGCCTCTTCGGTACCATGCATTGCCCTTTCTCACCTTGAGAGTTGGCGCAAACTTCGCCGGTGCATCTAAACCCCGTGATACGATACGCTCTATCACACATAAACCTCCATATATCTTCCTCAAAACAGCCACCATGCCTACCTATTATGGCATTTCCATAGCCATTCCGAGATATATTGCCATGCAACTTCCATCATCATCATCATGACATACATTAGTTTTGTCATATTGCCATAGCATGATCATGTAGTTGACATCGTATTTGTGGCAAAGCCACCATGCATTATTTTTCATACATGTCACTCTTGATTCATTGCACTATCCCGGTACACCGGCGTAGGCATTCATATAGAGTCATATCTTGTTCTAAGTTTCGAATTGTAAACCTTGTGTTGTAATCAATAGAAGTGTGATGATTATCATTATTAGAGCATTGCCCCAAAAAAAAGAGAAAGGCGAAAAAGAAGAAAAGAAAGGCCCAAAAAAAAGAAAATAAAAAGGGCAATGCTACTATCTCTTTTTCCACACTTGTGCTTCAAAGTAGCACCTTGGTCTTCATGTAGTGAGTCTCATATATTGTGCTTCAAAGTAGCACCTTGTTCTTCATGTAGTGAGTCTCATGAGTTGTCCTTTTTATACTAGTGGCAATTTTTCATTATAGAACTTGGCTTGTATATTCCTACAATGGGCTTCCTCAAATGCCCTAGGTCTTCGTGAGCAAGCAAGTTGGATGCACACCCACTAGTTTTCTTTTGTTGAGCATTCGTAGCTCTAGTGCATCCTTTGCATGGCAATCCCTACTCCACATGTTGACATCAATTGATGGGCATCTCCATAGCCCGTTGATTAGCCTCGTCAACGTGAGACCTTCTCCTTTTTTGTCTTCTCCACACAATCCCCATCATCATATTCTATTACACCCATAGTGCTATATCCATGGCTCACGCTCATGTATTGCGTGAAAGCTGAAAAAGTTTGAGACTATTTAAGTATGAAACAATTGCTTGGCTTGTCATCGGGGGTATAGAAGTTGGGAACATCTTTGTGTGACGAAAATGAAGCATAGCCTAACTATATGATTTTGTAGGGATGAACTTTCTTTTGCCATGTTATTTTAAGAAGACATGATTGCTTTGATTAGTATGCTTGAAGTATTATTATTTTTGTGTCAATACAAACTTTTGTCTAGAATCTTTCGGATTTGAATATTCATATCACAATTAAGAAGATTTACATTGAAATTATGCCAAAGTATCACTCCGCATCAAAAATTCTTTTTTATCATTTACCTACTCGAGGACGAGCAGGAATTAAGCTTGGGGATGCTTGATACGTCTCCAAAGTATCTATAATTTTGATTACTCCATGCTACTTTGTTTACTGTTTTGGACTATATTGGGCTTTATTTTCACTTTCATATTACTTTTGGGACTAACCTATTAACCGGAGGCCCAGCCCAGAATTGCTGTTTTTTGCCTTTTTCTGTATTTCGAAGAAACATAATATCAAACGGAGTCCAAACAGAATGAAACCTTCGGGATCGTGATTTTCCAACCAAACGTGATCCAGGAGACTTGGACCCTACTCCAAGAAGTGCCAGAGGCGGTCACAAGGGTGGAGGGCGCGCCCCCTACCTCGTGGGCCCCTTGGAGCTCCACCGACGTACTCCTTCCTCCTAAAGATACCTACGTATCCCCGAACGATCAGAACAGGAACCAAAAAACCTAATTCCACCGCCGCAACCTTCTGTATCTGCGAGATCCCATCTTGGGGCCTGTTCCGGAGCTCCGCCGGAGAGGGCATCCACCATGGAGGGCTTCTACATCATCACCATAGCCTCTCCGATTAAGTGTGAGTAGTTTACTTCAGATCTTCGGGTCCATAGTTATTAGCTAGATGGCTTCTTCTCTCTTTTTGGATCTCAATACAATGTTCTCCCCCTCTCTCGTGGAGATCTATTCGATGTAATCTTCTTTTTGTGGTGTGTTTGTTGAGATCGGTGAATTGTGGGTTTATGATCCAGTATTATCTATGGAAAATATTTGATTCTTCTCTGAATTATTTTATGTATGATTGAGTTATCTTTGCAAGTCTCTTCGAATTATCTTTTTTGGTTTGGCCAACTAGATTGGTAGTTCTTGCAATGGGAGAAGTGCTTAGCTTTGGGTCCAATCTTGCGGTGTCCTTACTCAGTGACAGAAAGAGTTGCAAGGCACGTATTGTATTGTTGCCATCCAGGATAACAAGATGGGGTTTTTATCATATTGCATGAATTTATCCCTCTACATCATGTCATCTTGCTTATGGCGTTACTTTGTTTTTATTTAATACTCTAGATGCATGCTGGATAGCGGTCGATGAGTGGAGTAATAGTAGTAGATGCAGAATCGTTTCGATCTACTTGTTTTGGACGTGATGCATATATACATGATCATCGCCTAGATATACTCATAACTATGCTCAATTATGTCAATTGCTCAACAGTAATTTGTTCACCCACCGTAGAATACTTATTCTCTTGAGAGAAGCCACTAGTGAAACCTATGGCCCCCGGGTCTATTCTCATCATATCAATCTCCATCACTTTATTTACTTGCTTTGTTTTACTTTGCCTTTTACTTTTTACTTTGCATCTATCTATCAAAAATACCAAAAATATTACCTCTATCAGATCTCACTCTCGTAAGTGACCGTGAAGGGATTAACAACCCCTAAGCGTTGGTTGCGAGTTGCTATCGTATTGTGTAGGTACGAGGGACTTGTGCGTGGTCTCCTACTGGATTGATACCTTGGTTCTCAAAAACTTAGGGAAATACTTACGCTACTTTACTGCATCATCCTCTCCTCTTCGGGGAAATCCAACGCAGTGCTCAAGAGGTAGCAGTGAGCAAGATGCCCAACGTCACATGGCCATCAGGTACTTTCAATGATTCCGTCAAAGGGTGGCAACAGCAGTGGTTCTATGTCACTGAGCCGCGTGGCCTAAAATGGACCGCAACTCCTGAATTCTGATCCGGAGCTCCCCTGTGGCTTACGTCCTGGCCCAAGAAGGGCCTGAACTGGTCTTCGCCCGACGAGCTATCGGCGATCCAAACGCGCGTCAAGGATATGGAAGACAAGAATATCAAACTTGTCAATGTAGTCCAGGTTATGTTAGTTCGCCGAATTCTTCCTTGTCAACACAGGGTTTACAATTTATGAGAATTCGACCCAGCCAAGCACCAAACCCTGCTAGAGCTCTTTGGCTCCTCGCACAAAGACATATGGAAGGTGCTTTTTAAGTCCGGCAAATCGTGGCTGGACTCAGCCGAGGACCGCGGGTACCAACTGTCCCGCCCTGCAAGTTTGGTAAGTCATTGTATGTTGGCAAGTCATACGTTTTATTCGCATAACCCAAGGGAAATGCTTAATGTGTTTTCCACAACTCTCCTAGGGCTGGACGAAGAAGGCGGGGCGGATCTACTATCCGGCCCCACTGCCGGAAGAACCAGCCGGCCCACTTCTGACGAAGATGCTGGTCCCGGCGCCTTACAAGGCGCCGAAGAAGAAGGTCGAGAAGGAGGCCAAAAAGACCAGGGGCGGCCTTCGTCGCCATGGCACTTCAGACACAATATACAAAGACTTCGATGCCCGCTCTTCCTTCGGAGAGGACGAGGAAGAGGAGGAAGACCAATCCCCAGTGAGGGGAAGAATGAAAAGGACGACCTCCACGTCCTTGGAGGCTGAGTCGCCTAAGAAGGGAAAAACTCCCCTTCCAGACGAGTCCACCGCCGCTACCGACAACAACCCGGAGTGGGATCCCAGGGCCCAGCCCCTGGTGAACTCGTGAGTATAAAATTCGAACACGTTTGTGCATCCATACTCACTATGGCATGACATTTTAATCATTGAGCCATACTTTTTTGCAGTCCGGCGAGGTCCCGCATCGAACAATCCTCATCGGAGGGTTTACTGGGCTTGGATGCTATGGACAGCGGGACACCCATGAAGGCCCCTTCCCCAAAACACGTGAACGACACCGAGGTATTGTCATAGAGGGACCCAGGACAAAAGGGGGGAAAAGATTGTCAAGGCGGCGCCAGGAGGTCAAACTTCAGGGGCCGGACACACGGGAGAAAAGGCTCCCATGGATGTCGACGACGGGGGCTATCTCGAATTTGGCCCCCAGCTGAACACAATTCCGGAGACCGTTACGGCTCCAGAGTCAAGTAGGCAGCCTCCCTCTGCTGGAGGGGGTGCGCCTGTTCCACCGGCAACCTCTATCCAGCCAGAGGTGTCGGATACTTTATCGGCAGCGCTGAAGAGCGCCTCCATCATTGAAGAACACTGTGCCCTTATGGGTGCGGTGATTGAGAAGATTTAGTCTGCTGAGAGTGGAATGAATGAGGCCTGCATCAGCCTTATAATGGGCTTTGAGGTATGTCGTGTGAGGTTTCGAAGATTGTCATAGTATAGGTAGTAGCCCCTAATGCACTATTCGGTGAAAGAAAGAACCAGACAGAGGATCAAATATATGTTTGCAGGAGACTCACTTTATGGCATCTTACCCTCTTTTTTTTAATAAGTAGGCATCTGTAGCGACTGCCGCCTCTCATACTGCGGAAGTCTCCGGACTGAATCAGAGTCTGGAGCGGGCCGAAGAAGAACTTGGCCAATTGAAAAAGCAGTTGGAGGATAAACAAGGTATGCAGAAAACCTTGCTCGCATTTAGCGCAAATAAATAATTTAGCATGATAAAAATATGTTCATGGTTTGGTCTAGGGGAAATAACCGAAGTCGAGGCTCTTAAGCAGGCTATGGCCGAGGCCGAGAAAAAGGCAGCCGCAGAGCAAGCTCTTCATGAGAAGCACGACGCCAGGGTTATTGAAGCTGAGCAAGAGCTCCAAGAGGCTGTGAAGAAATGCGAGACCTTGGAGCGGAGCTTAACAGAGAAAGAATCCGAACTCACCAAGGCTCATCAAGCCGCACGCGATGCCCGGGGGAAATCCAAGGCGCCCTACAGGAAATCCAGGAGGCGAGGAAGATCGCGGCGGGTAAGGCTTTTTCTATGCAAAGCAAGTATTTGAGGAGAAAATCACGTTGCCAGAATTCAGATTTCTCCAGGGGTATTTGAGGAGCTGCCGCACAGCATATCTGATGCCGCCCAATTCTACCGAGCCGAAGAAAGGAGCACCATGGAGAAGCTCTTCTGGTCGCAGTATCTGGCGCCGAAATATCTAGTGCCCTTTGCCGATCAACTGAAGCAGCTAATCGAACTGCATAAGGCGGCCAAACTAGCCATGAAGGATTTAATTATCCGGCTATGGCCCGCCGAGCCGATTCCCAGCAGTTACTTCAGGCTCATAAAGCGGCTTGTGAGTGCCTGCCCTCGACTTGAAGTCATCAAGCGGTCAGTCAGTATGGAGGGTGCGCGAATGGCCTTCGCCCGTGCAAAGGTGCACTGGGCGAAGATGGATGCTGAAAAGCTAATGACCGAGGGACCGCCGGAGGGGAAGGAGCACCGCAAGCCTGAGTTATATTATGATAGTGTCCTGAAAGGATCCCGCCTTGTGGCGGAGCAATGCACCAAGGGCATTATATTTCCATGAATACAGTCATGTTGTCCTTTGTAATGTTAAACAAGGTCATTTCTATTATTTATTGCCTGTTATTTGAAAGTTTTTCCTCCTGCGCGACCGTTTTATATATTAATCCTGAGAGTTGGCCAGTCGTCGGCTTCTGCCCCCACGTAGGAAGTACGCGGGTGTTCGGGATAAACCTGAGCACTCTTTATCCTAGTTTTGGGTCCTTGAAGGAGGTGTTCAGCGCAACGAACCAGGCAATCAGACTATAAGGCTTTATCACTCTCACTTAGCCATAGGAGTTTTACAAAAGGAAGGTAGGCACAACCCCTGGTGTTCGGAAGACCGCACGAGGGGCTCTATAAGCACCTGATCGGAAGAAAAGCCGACCCATCGCACGTTGCATTAGTTATCGCATAATGCAGAAGAAATCCTTAAAGATTTTACAACCTCTCAAACAGTTGACCAGCTCTCGCCGTATCATGACAGTCACTTTTCAGCTTTCTCTACTGAGGCACTCATCCGGAAGAACCGAGACACAATCGTAGTAGTTCTCCCTGTGCCACCTTAGCTGATATAGTAGAACATAAGGCAGCAAAACATGGGAGCCGGGAAAACCCAACTATTGACCCAAGACATGATTCGGAGCTGATGCATACAATGCTATAAGTTCGAGGTGCCAAACGACAGTGAAGGTCTTCGGACTTTATTGCCGTATTATGGGTACAATAAAGCCCCTGGCATATTAAGGCATATCACGGTGTACGGATGCCATTTGAAAAAGAGTGTCAATAAGAAACAACATCAGATAAGCGTCATATAAAGCCACATGTTGTGATTGAATAACACGTCGATGCGTACGAGTACAAGTAATGTGATAAAAAGAGATATGACTTCGGAACCTGCTGAGACCAGGCAGGAGGAGGCTATGTGCGGACCCGGAGTGTAATCAGATGGTCATTGAGGGGAATATCTAAGGATTCCCTTGTGCGTTAGAGCTGTTTCCCGTCCGTTCATGGGTCTAGTCTCCATGTCGCCAGTCCTGGCCTACACAAAAGTAAACCTGTAAAGAAAATGCAAAAAACATTTGTGTGCCATGGAGCGATTAAGCCGCGGTGTGTGGCCTATCCTAGCTTTGCCTCCGTTTACTGCCGGAGTGTTTTAATTGAGCTCCTGTTAAGCCGGGCTATCCTGCCGTGAAGTAGTTCAGACTCCTTTGACGGTGTCCGGGAGCATGGCTGTCGACCCAAGGTTCAATTGAAAGATGCCACTTGTTGCTTCTATTGTTAAGGCGGCGGTATACTCTTCGACACAGAGGGGGCGTTCGGCCTTGCCATTAACTATTATGACGCCGCGGGGACTAGGCATCTTGAGCTTAAGGTAGGCATAATGTGGCACCGCGTTGAATCGAGCAAACGCGGTTCGTCCGAGCAGTGCATGATAGTTACTGCGAAAAGGGATGATGTCGAAGATTAACTCTTCGGTATGGTAATTGTACGGTGATCCGAAGACTACCTCCAGAGTGATGGAGCCTGTACAACGGGCCTCCACACCTGGTATAACACCTTTAAAGGTGGTTTTAGTGGGCTTGATCATCGAAAGATCAATACCCATCTTGCGCACGGTATCTTGATATAGTAGGTTTAGACTGCTGCCTCCGTCCATAAGGACTCATGTGAGGTGGAATCCGTCAATTATTGGGTCAAGGACTAGTGCGGCTGAATTGCCCTGATTGGTATTGGCCGGACGATCCGTACGGTCAAAGGTGATCAGCCATAGGTTATATTGTGGGGTGATCGGCTCCGTTACATCAACATCCCTAAGAGTGCACATCCGTTCCAGCTTGGGAATGTGGGTGGCGTTTATCATGTTCACCGTTTTGATTTTCGAGGGGAATTTCTTTTGCCCTCCTGTGTTCGGTGACCGGGGCTCCTCGTCATCGTCATTGCTTTGAGACCCCTTCTCCTTGTTTTCGGCACCTGACCTGCCGGCTTGTTTGAAGACCCAGCATTCTCTGTTGTTATGATTGGTTGGTATTCCTGGGGTGCCATGAATTTGGCATGGACGATTGAGTATGTGGTCCAGACTGGACGGGCCCGGATTGTTCCTTTTGAATGGTTTTTTCCGCTGACCCGACATAGAGCCACTGAATCCGGCATTAACGGCCGTGTCTTTGGCATTATCGCCATTATTATGACGCTTGTGTTTGTTGCGTCGGGGCTTCGCGTTGCTATCTCTGGCGTCTGATGTGCTAGGATTGCCTACTGTGCTGTTGCTACGAGCCAACCAGCTATCCTCACCCGCACAAAAGCAGGTCATGAGTGTCGTGAGGGCTGCCATGGACTTCGGCCTCTCTTGGCCAGGTGTCGGGCGAGCCACTCGTCACGGATGTTATGCTTAAAGGCCACTAGGGCTTCAGCATCCAGACAGTCGACAATTTGGTTCTTTTTAGTTAGGAACCGAGTCCAAAATTTCCTGGCTGGCTCTCCGGGCTGTTGGGTCATGTGACTTAAATCATCAGCATTCGGTGGTCGCACATAAGTGCCCTGGAAATTATCCAGGAATGCATCTTCTAGGTTCTCCCAACTTCCGATGGAGTTTGCCGACAAACTATTCAGCCAATGTCGAGCCGGTCCTCGAGTTTTAGTGGGAGGTACTTGATGGCATGTAGATCATCCCTGCGGGCCATGTGAGTGTGGAGAAAGAAATCTGCTACCCATACAGCAGGGTCTGTAGTCCCATTGTAGGGCTCGATATTCACGGGCTTAAACCCTTCTTGGAATTCATGATCCATTACTTCGTCAGTGAAGCATAGGGGGTGTGCGGCGCCTCTATGCCAGGCTACGTCACGACGCAGTTCAAATGAGTCTGGTCTGTTGTATTCGGCCCGGCTGGATTTGTATTTAGTATATCCGGCGTGATGGTCATCGCCACGCATTGGGGCGCGCCCCCGTGATCCGTAGATCGATCTTGACTGTCCTACTTTGTTTTTCAATTCGTCTCGCAGGTCATGCGTGTAGCCCCGGGCCTTCGCGTCTTTGCTTGTTTGGCGACGGGGTGCAGGCTATTGTTCAGGCTGATACACCGCTTTATCTCGGTCACGAGGTGGCCGGTCAGCCGCATCCTGTGCTGGTAGTGTAGGCTCTAGTGCCTCCTCCTCGAGTTGAGGTAACAACCTGCGTTTTGGGTAACTTTTGGTTGGGCGCTCGGGTCCGTATTCCTTGGCTGCCAGGACCTCAGTCCATCTATCAGTTAGCAGATCTTGATCAGCTTGAAGCTGCTGCTGCTTTTTCTTCAGGATTTTTGCAGTGGCTATAAGCCGCGCTTGAAGCGCTCCTGCTCGACGGGATCCTTAGGCATGACGAGTTATTCGTCGCCGAGGCTCACCTTGTCTTCGGAGAGGGGCATATAATTGTCATCCTCTAAGTCTCCATCTATTGCCTGTTTATTAGGGCTAGCTTGCCCATACTCATGTCCGGCTTGCTTGAAGCTTGGCTAGGCGGGATTGTTTTCGTCTTCGGCATTATCCGGAGTGCTATTGTCTCCTGTGCCGGTATCGCTATTTTTGCTATGGCGGGGCTTAGAACGGCGCCGCTGACGCTGACGCTTAGATTGCTTCTCAAGGGGGTTATCCTCTGTTGCCTTATCGCCATTGCTTTATTTGGGTGTGTCCAATCATATATGATGAGGTGGCTGTCCAGCGCCCTATGGGCGGTGGTTCCTCTTCTCCGGCATCATCTTCCATACCATCGATGTCTTTGGAGTCGAAATCGAGCATGTCGGTTAAGTCATCGACAATGGCTGTTAAGTGGGTGGTGGGTGGGGAACGAATTTCTTCATCGTCCGCTTCCGACTCAAGCCGGACATAGTTTGGCCAGGAGTCTCCTGACAGGGAGAGTGATTTCAATGAATTTAGCATGTCACCCAAGGGCGAGTGCTGAAAGATATACGCGATGGTAAACTCCATGATCGGTGCCCAATCAGATTCGATAGGCACGGATGCACACGGTTCGAAGCCTATGGCCGAAGACGAGTCCGAGGGTCTGATGACACAGACCTCATTGGAGAAGAAGTCTGTGTTCGGCTCTAACACTGTTGAGTGTGCGGCCTCCGTGGCAGGGTCCATCCACCCATCCTCGGATGGCACAATCTGCTCCGGATTTAGAGCCGGGGCAGCTGCAGGTGTGATCTCTTGAACGCCGTCTGATGGCAGATCTACATCATGCTCATCGTGACTGTACAACGCACCTGTCATGGGTTCGAATCTGTCGAAGATCAAGTCTCCACAGATGTCGATAGTGTAGTTCAAGGTTCCAAAACTGACCTGGTGGCCGGGGGCGTAGCTATTGATCTTCTCCAGATGGCCAAGCGAGTTGGCCCGCAGTGCGAAGCCGCCGAATACGAAGATCTGTCCGGGGAGGAAAACCTCACCCTGGATCGCATCGTTGTGGATGATTGAAGGAGCCATCAAGCCTTATCGTGATGACACAGTGGAACTCTCAATGAAAGCACCAACGTCGGTGTCAAAACCGGCGAATCTTGGGTAGGGGGTCCCGAACTCTGCGTCTAAGGCTAATGGTAACAGGAGGCGGGGGACACAATGTTTACCCAGGTTCGGGCCCTCTCGATGGAGGTAATACCCTACTTCCTGCTTGATTGATCTTGATGATATTAGTATTACAAGAGTTGATCTACCACGAGATCATAGAGGCTAAACCCTAGAAGCTAGCCTATGATTATGATTGTTGTCTTACGGACTAAACCCTCTGGTTTATATAGACATGGGAGGGGGCTAGGGTTACACAGAGTTGGTTACAGAGAAGGAAATCTACATATCCGAATTGCCAAGCTTGCCTTCCATGCAAAGGAGAGTCCCACCCGAACACGGGACGAAGTCTTCAATCTTGTATCTTCATAGTCCAACAGTCCGGCACAAGTACATAGTCCGGCTGTCCGAGGACCCCCTAATCCAGGACTCCCTCACCCCCCATAAGGCAAGTGTGGCTGCACTGGTCAGCTCGATTCGATGGCACTATGACTCAGCCAACAGATATTCAAGTTGTATTAAAGTCCAGTTTAACTTGAATATAATGAGCTGAGTCACAATAACATGATGAAATAACAATGCACATGAGCATGAGATTAACATGATCATGGATGAGAAACCTCACTATTTAACATATCAACAACAGTAAACCATTCTCCAGATGCAAATGAGCATGGCATACCAATGAGCATGAATAACACAAACTTAACCCTCATATGAACATAGCATGAGTACTAGCATCGGAAAAGACTTACTAGAATATAACACGATAATAATATTAGCAAGTAACCATTTAACCAACAGATGCAAAATGACCATATCATAAAGATAAGCATGGATTCACAAGCACACACACACACAGATATATATATATATATATATATATATATATATATATATATATATATATATATATATATATATAATTCAGAAAATATTAACATGCACAAACAATTTTAATATTCAAGTAGGAAACCATGGCTACTGCAAGACCATCATGCAAGTGGCTATCGTGGCTTGCCATGGGGGTGAAGAATACACCAGGAAGAAGTGCGGTGAAGCCGTGGAACGATTCGCTAGAATGGTTCCCTCTCGGAGGGGGCTAGATAAGAGCAAGGGAAATATGGTCATTTCTAGTATGTGAACACATAGTGAAAACAGTACCAACGGAACGGGCTCGGCGATACGAAGACACGGGCTTTGGAATCACCTGATTCAGAGTTACGGTCGCGGAGATAAGGAGATTGGAAGTCCAGGGGATGATCTGGAAAAAGTTTTCTACAAACAGGCCCCTGACTGAGAAAACAGAAAGCGTCTTTAGGAGAAATACGCCTTTTGCACAGGAAAGCATACTTTCATCCGAAGTATAACAAAAATGTGCCTTCTTCGGTGGAAAACATATTCAGAGAATACACTTCCAATTAACCGAGTGGATAAGGTGGTTAGGGGATGCCAAGTGGGGTTGAGGAGGAGGCGGGGCCCACTTGGCTCAGTGTCTTCTTCCTCCTTGCCCTGCCCCTGATAAAACAGATGAGGACAGGGGAGGGTGCACGGCTGGCGATGGCAGTCTCCAGCCGAGCGGGCGGCACCATCGAGCTCGAGGGAAGGCGGCTGGTCCAACGGGCAGGGTTTTGGGTGCTGGGGAGGGGCGGAGTGGCGACGCCAGACGAGGACAGAGAGTAGCTATGGCCATGGACAAACATGGGGGCGGCGGCCACGGCTACTCCGACGAGGGGGCGAGGGGCTGGGGAAGGTCAACGGAGTGTGGGAGGACTACTGGTGAGGGTGGGGGAGGGCCAGAGGCATGGATAACCAGACTTGGACGAGCTCCAACGAGCACCGCGGTGGCAGAGGTATGGTTAGGTTACTCTGGTGGTTGGGGAGGGCTGTGGAGAGGTGGATGAGCCGTGGAGGAGGTCCGGGATGCTTAAATAGGGAAAGGGGAGAGCTCGGGAACCCTCTGGAGCTCGCAGGCTTGCGGACAATGGCAGAGCAGAGAGCTTTGTGTCATGGGCACATCGATGGCGACACAACGATGATGGGATAAGAGAGGGAAGCAGAGCGGAAATGACTGCACGATCAGGAGCTAGCTACTGGACATGGAGAGGGCTCGAGAAGCTGAGGAACTCGACGAGAACAGGGGCTCGAAATGACAGAGCGCACTATTTGGCATGCTAGGGACATGGTCACCGCGTGAACTGGCGCACGTGGTTGCACCCTAGTTGGCCGACCATGTTAGCAGGATTAGTCATTCATCAGTGAAGGCCAAAGAGGAGAGAACCAAGCATAGTGAAGCTTGAGATGACCACAACTAGCAGGTTTGCTCAGGAACAACAAGGTGTTTGATGTGAAATGAGAGAGATTGGCTTGGATCTAGACTCTGATCTTTGGCATGGTGTCGTTGGAAACCACGGCCACCTATGGGACCAAGGGCCCCTTGCTGGTTTTGCAGGAAGGATGTCGCGTTGCACAAAGAGCAGAGGAGCATGAGGCAGCATGGCAGGGATCACATGAGCAATTTTACCCAGGTTTGGGCCGCCGCGAGGCGTGAAACCCTACTCCTGCTTTGGTGGATTGATGGTAGAATAATGGTGGTGGAGCATAGTACACTTGCCCGGCAGTGGCGGCAGTTGCTACGCGCTTATGAGTGCGTGGATGTCCAATTCTCCAGCCTCACGAACCCTTTCTATGGTTGCCATGGGCCTTCTTTTATAGGCTAAGGGGTCACCACAATGGCAAAGCAGTCATTATGCACTGATAAGATAGCAAACAGTGCTATCATACCTAACTCTGCAGGCTGACAGAGCGCATTAAATGCGCCACTCAACATCACATCATTGTTCGCCCGACAAGCCTTGCCGGTGTAGGATCGAAAGTATGTCTAGAGGGGGGGGGGGTGGTGATTAGACTACTTGACCAAATAAAAACTTAACCTTTTCCCAATTTTAGTTCTTGGCAGATTTTAAAAACTTAGCACAAGTCAAGCAATCTTAACGCAAGTCAAGCAACATTAACACAATTCAAGCAAGCATGCAAAGAGTATATGAGCAGCGAAAAGTAAAGCATGCAACTTGCAAGAATGTAAAGGGATGGGTTTGGAGAGTGCAAATGCAATAGGAGATACGGATGTTTTTGGCGTGGTTCCGATAGGTGGTGCCATCGTACATCCACGTTGATGGAGACTTCAACCCACGAAGGGTAATGGTTGCGCGAGTCCACGAAGGGCTCCACCCACGAAGGGTCCATGAAGAAGAAACCTTGTCTATCCCACCATGGCCATCACCCACGAAGGACTTTCCTCACTAGGGTAGATCTTCACAAAGTAGGCGATCTCCTTGCCCTTACAAACTCCTTGGTTCAACTCCACAATCTTGTCGGAGGCTCCCAAGTGACACCTAACCAATCTAGGAGACACCACTCTCCAAAAGGTAATAGATGGTGTGTTGATGATGAACTCCTTGCTCTCGTGCTTCAAATGATAGTCTCCCCAACACTCAACTCACTCTCATAGGATTGGATTTGGTGGAAAGCTGATTTGAGTGGAAAGGAACTTGGGGAAGGCTAGAGATCAAGATTCATATGGTTGTATTGGAATATCTTGGTCTCAAGACATGAGTAGGTGGCTCTCTCTCAGAAAATGAGTAATGGAAGTGTAGGCACGTTCTGATGGCTTTCCTCATGAATGAGGAGAGGGTGGAGGGGTATATATAGCCTCCACACAAAATCTATTTGTTACACACAATATACCAAACTCGGTGGGACCAAATCAGAAAACTCGGTCGGACCGATTCAGTACATAATGTGACCGTTAGGCAATTTTGGTGGGTCCGACATGTCAACTCGGTGGGACCAATATCATTAGGGTTAGGGCATAACGTAATCTCCGTTTGACCGATTACATAAACTCGGTTGGACCGACTTTGGTAATAAGCTAACCAGAGAGTTGGTCAGGCAAACTCGGTTGGACCGATTCGCTCGTCTCGGTGGGAGTGAAGCATTACGAAAGGGAAACAAAGAGTTTGCATTTCAGACTCGGTGGGACCGATCGCTCATCTTGGTTAGACCAAAACGTTACGAAGGGAAACAGAGAGTTTTCAACCCCATCTCGGTGAGACTGAGATCCCTATCGGTGAGACCGAAGTGACTAGGGTTTCTGGCAGTGGCTATGCCAAGTGAACTCGATGGCGCCAGATGGATCAAATCGGTGGGGCCGAGTTTGACTTTTGGTTTTAGACATATGTGGATATGATAAAGTGTTTGAGGGCTTTGGAGCATATCACTAAGCATTTTGAGCAAGCAAGACATTAAGCAACACCTCATCCCCTTTTAATAGTATTGGTTTTTCCTATAGACTCAATGTGATCTTGGATCACTAAAATAGAAAACGTAGAGTCTTGGACTTTAGAGCTTGAGACAATCTTTTGTCCTTCGCATTTTGAGGGGTCCACAATCCAAATCCATGCCATGCCAATCATTGAACTTTCCTGAAATGTTTATCTTGAAATGGCATTAGTTCAATGAGCTATATGTTGTTAATCATTACCAAAACCACCCAGGGATAGTTAAACTTTCAATCTCCCCCTTTTTGGTAATTGATGACAACATATAGATCAAAGCTTCGACAAATGATAATAAGATTGAAATACATCATCGCTTTGAGAAGTATGTGACAAACAAGAGCTCCCCCTAAATTTGTGCATTATTTAAAATTTTCTTTGGACTGCAAATGCCCAATGTGTTAGGATCTTGGGTCACTCTTCCATGTCGCGTACATCTTGGTGGAGCGCTCAAAATGATAACAATAGAAAACATGCACTCATCACCAAGCAAGGTGAATGATCATAGGTGGATATAAGAGATAATATCATTCAAGCACACATTAAGGTAGCATATGATCAAACACATGATCATCCAAGTATCTCACAAAAGACATAATGTATCAAGCAAACACACAATAAAGTTTAACCAAATAAAGTGCAAAGAGAGACAAAAACAACACACTCTCTCTCGAAGACTATGATCTATACATATTTCTCCCCCTTTGGCAACAAGTTACCAAAAAGTTAAAAATATGCATAGTGCTATGCGTCTCTCGGGCTTGGTTTTCATGAGGTTGTGTAGAGATGATTCCAAGGACGAAAGCTTCTGTTGAAGTAGCTGGAGTTGGTGGAGTGGTTGTTGGAGGTGGCACGGAAGCTGTGGCTGCTAGTGCTGCTGTAGTGGCTCTAGTATCTAGAACAGGCACTGCAGCAGACCTCTGACCTCTTGGCACTCTTGTGAAAGCATCTGTAGTAGACTTTCCTTTCTTCTCCTCTACTTCCTCCTGGAGTTGCTCAACTACTGACTGAATCTCAGTTACTTTGACATCAAGATCATAGAATTTCTGTTCAATGATCCTCTCCAAACTCTCTTGATTTTGAGTCAGGCCAAGCCCTTCTCAATCCTCAAGGTGGATTGGATCAGATACCCAAGTTGATCTTGCTTACTCTTTAAGAACACCTGAGATGCCTCTTCAGCACTTGGCATCTTTGCAGCTTTCTCTGCCCTTGCCTTCTCTGTCTTCTCATGTGCTTGCACTGAGGAAGGATCTTCCTCATCCATAACAATAGTGTTATCCTCAAAATCCGGCTTGAGAGGTAAATGCTCCTTGTCCAATAAATAAGTGCCCATGCCCATCTTGGAGTTGATGAGCATCTGAATTTGTGGAGCATACCCACAAGACCTCTTATGATCTGCAGCTATCCTCTTGATTGTTTCCACAATCAAACTCATCACCTTGAACTTTTGAGGAACATCAAATATGTGCAGCAAGTTGATGGAATATCCTCTTATCATTCTCTGATCTCCAGATTTTGGCAAAAGAGTGTGCCTCAGAATGGCATTGATTGTAGGAATGCCTGACAATAAGTGCTTCACTGAGCCAAACTTGAGTTTCCAGGTCTGCATCAGGAATTTCCTTGTACATACTTGCTATTGAGTTATGGTCTTTCTTCCTCTTGGCATACACATCCAAGTCATCCTCATGAGCTTCTAGGGCATTTATCAATCTGGCCCATTCATCAACAGTGGATTGGTACCTAGTACCTTCTGACATCCATACAATTCAGATGCTCAGCAGGAGTAAAATTGAGCAGTGGAGTAAAATTGCATGATCAACTCATCATTCCACTTTGTGAGCTTCTGGCCAACAAACTTGTCCACTTCACAAGCCTTGAAGCTGTCATAGACACCTGGGAAGTGATCTTCATTTTCTCTAATGTATGTCCAGTCAACCCATCTCATGTCACATACTATGGGCTTCTTATCAGCAGAATAGTCTCATAGAAATCTTGCTGTTCCTTAGTGTGGAACCTGTAATCCACAATACTTCTCCTCCTTATAGCATATGGGTCATTCTTCCTCCAAAGTCTCAGGCCTACATCATTCCTAATCCTCATGTCCTCTGCCATAGGATGTGTATCATTGTGGTCTGGAATGTTTGGTTTGAGCTTCCTTAGCACTTGGGCTTCGACTTCTTCTTCTTCAACTTCAGGCACTGGGCACTTGTTCTTCTCCTCAGCAGGAATGTTTCTTGTACTCCTCTTGGGTGCAGTCTTGGTGGCTGGAGCAGCAGCTTTGGGAGCAGGTTTGGGCTTTGCAGTAGCCCCTGACTTAATTGCATCTCCCATTAGCTTTTGTGCCTTAGGTGCTGGAGCAGCATCCTCTTCCTCTTCGTTGTCAGATCTCACCATAGTGGGATTTCCAAGAACTTTAGCTGTTGTGGTTCTTGCCCTCTTCTTCTTCTTGTCATCACTAGCCGCCTCTTCATCAGATTCAATTGTGAACTTCATGGTTTCTCCTGTGGCAACCTTTCTTGGCTTGGATGTAGTCACTCTCCTTGCTGGTGCCTTTCTGTTCATGCCTGGCTTAGTGGATGCAGCAGTGCCAAATTCCTTCTTCACCACCTTCTTCTTTGAAGTGGCTGAGGGAGTCCTGGATTAGGGGGTCCTCGGACAGCCGGACTATATACTTTGGCTGGACTGTTGGACTATGAAGATACAAGATTGAAGACTTCATCCCGTGTCCGGGTGGGACTCTCCTTTGCGTGGAAGGCAAGCTTGGAAATCCGGATATGTAGATCTCCTTATCTGTAACCGACTCTGTGTAACCCTAGCCCCCTCCGGTGTCTATATAAATGGAGGGTTTAGTCCGTAGGACAACAACAATCATAATCATAGGCTAGCTTCTAGGATTTAGCCTCTATGGTCTCGTGGTAGATCAACTCTTGTAATACTCATATCATCAAGATCAATCAAGCAGGAAGTAGGGTATTACCTCCATCGAGAGGGCCCGAACCTGGGTAAACAGTGTGTCCCCCGCCTCCATCGAGAGGGCCCTATTACCATTAGCCTTAGACGCACAGTTCGGGACCCCCTACCCGAGATCCGCCAGTTTTGACACCGACATTGGTGCTTTCATTGAGAGTTACACCGTGCCTTCACGGTAAGGCTTGATGTCTCGCCTTGTTGTCAAGGAAAAAATCACCTCTGGGGGAGCCCTGGCTATAGGCCAGACTCTCCAGCTGGGCGGCTTCATCATGACCACCCGTTCGGCCACCGCGCCGATGATGATTTCTCAGGTCATCAAGAACAACCTCCACGTCAGTGCGGAATTCACCGAGCAGATGGATCCAATGGAGCTCCCCTCCCTGAATGAGCTCTTGGATTGCATCACCGCCCTGGGAGTCGCTACGGACTATGATCGGATCGGGCTTAAACTTGACCAAAGGGAGATGAACTCTTCGCTGGTCACCCATCAGATAACGGTGGTGGAGGAGCAATCCAGCGATTCTTCCTCTATTTTGAGGATGAACTATGTCCGAATTCCCGAGCTTTCCGAGCCGGATACCCATCTATGGGAGGACATGGACCAAGCTCTGAACCTAGAATCGAACAGCGGGCCAGAAAAATTGGGCAACATCGCGGATCCCGAGCTGCCAAGCTCGGAAGCTCCACTTCCCCTGGGTCTCAGATCGGGTCAGGGTTTGGACTTAAATCTACCCAACCACCCAGATACAAGTGATCTTTCCCACATTAGAAAAGAGCCCCAAGAGACAGTACATCACTTCTGGGCCAGATTCCTCCTTGTATGAGCAAGGTTAAGGACTGTCGCAAGGAAGACGCAATCTCATTCTTTTGCAAAAATTGCACGGACAAGGAAATCCTCAACGCCATAAGTCGCCGTGAAATAGCACACTTTGCTGACTTGGCGGCCATAGTACAGAAGTACTCTGTGATGGAAAGCGCCTGGAAAACCCAAACAAAATTCTGGGATCCTCCGGCTCTCACTAAACCCCTCGTGTGAACTAAAAGGGTGCACTCTTGCAAGTCACCCGATCCAATTACAAAGAAACCAAAGCCCACTACAGGGCGTGGAACCGTATTGGAGGGATGGCTCAATGGGCCATGCAAAATTCACAGTACACCGGATACCATACCAACACACAGCCTCAGAGCATGTTGGATACTCCGGCAGGTGGCCAAGAGCGGCGAGGATCTCCTCATCAACAATACCGCAGAGCACCATCCCGCGGAAAATAACAATACAATACTAACAGTCTCCGAGACTTTCGCCTCAAATAATAGGCGTAAGCGAGCACTCCGCAGCCTCGCCAAAGTCTGCCACGTTGCAGCAATAAATCCATGGAACGACACGGCCATAATCTTCAATGCCAGTGACGAACCTCAATTCCGAACAGTTCGAGCACCAGCCACTTTGGTCCTTAGTCCAATTGTGGGCGGCTTCCGGCTTACTAAAGTGCTCATGGACGGTGGCAGCGGATTAAACCTCATCTACGAGGAAACTCTTAACAAAATGGAAATAGACAAGAGCCGCATTGAGCAAAGCAGCACGACCTTCAGAGGGATCATCCCCAGTCGGGAGGCACGATGTGCGGGAAAAATCACACTAGATGTGGTATTCGACACGCCGGAGAATTATAGGTCCAAAGAAATCACATTCCAAGTGGCCCCGTTCAGTAGCGGATACCACGCCCTTTTAGGGCGGGATGCATTCACGAGCTTCCAAGCTATACCCCATTACGGGTACATGAAGCTCAAGATGCCCAGGTCCAATGGAATCATCACTCTAGCTAGTGATCCGGACGTAGCACTCTGCGCTGAAAATAAAACCGCCGCACTGGCCCTTGAGGCATTATCCGAAGCCCTCGTGGCTGAAGAACTAACTGCGCTGCGCTCCATGGTGGACAGGGACGACGTGATTCTCGACAAACGACCCAAGTCCACCTCTTTCAAACCAGCGGACGAAATAGCAAAATTCCAGGTCCACCCAACAGACCCTACAAAAATAGCATCCATCGGGGCACAGCTGAACCCCACAATAGATGCCGCACTGCAAGAGTTCTTGTGTGAGAATTGGGACATCTTCGCCTGGCATCCTTCAGACTTGCCAGGTATCCCACGCAGGTTGGCCGAGCATAGCCTAAACATCTGAAGGGATACAAGCCGGTCAAGAAGACTCTTCGGCGCTTTTCAGAACCTAAGCGACAAGCCATGGGAGAAGATCTAGCCAAGTTACTCGAGGCCGGATTCATCAGAGAAATAAAAAATCCGGACTGGCTAGCAAACCTGGTGATGGTACCAAAGAAGGACAAATCCTGGCGCCTATGTGTCGATTTCAAGGACCTCAATAAGGCTTGCCCCAAGGATCCCTTCCCCCTCCCCCGCATCGATCAAATCATCGACTCTACAACAGGACACGACTCATTGTGCTTCCTCGACGCATACTCTGGATACCATCAAATCAAGATGGCGGAGTCCGATCAAGCCACAACAGCATTCATCACTCCATACGTCCCCTTCAGTTTTAACACCATGCCTTTCGGGCTCAAAAACGTTGGTGCAACCTATCAACGCATGATTCAGACATGCTTGGAAACACAAATCGGCAAAACAGTGGAGGCATACATAGACAATGTGGTTATCAAAACTAGACACGTCGAATCTTTAATAGACGACTTAAGGCTTACGTTCGACAATCTACGAACATATGACATCAAGCTCAATCCAGAAAGATGGGTGTACATGCCAGAAAGCTCTTGGGCTTCATCGTTTCCAATAGAGGAATTGAAGCAAATCCGGCTAAAATCCGAGCTCTATCACAGTTGGCTACCCCAACAGACCTCAAGCAAATCCAGAAATTAACTGGATGCATGGCTGCCCTAAGCCACTTTATCTCCTGACTAGGAGAAAAGGCACTACCTCTCTATCGCCTTCTTCGATGCACCGAACACTTCGAGTGGATGGATGCGGCTACGGCCGGACTGGAAGAAATAAAGGCCCTCTTGGCCAGCAATCCGATCCTGGCCGCGCCAAATATCAGCGAACCCCTGCTGTTATATATAGCTGCAACACACCAAGTTGTAAGCGCAGTACTCGCTGTCGAACGAGAGACGGACGGACATAAGTTCCCGCTTCAAAAGCCAGTATACTAAGTATCCAATGTCCTCACTCCATGCAAATCACGATACCCACATTATCAAAAGATAGCATACACGGTATTCATGGCATGCCGGAAACTACAACACTACTTTCAAGAGTGTTCAATCACGGTGGCCTCTGAAGTACCACTCAACGATATAATAAATAACCGCGATGCCACGGGCCGGATTGCTAAATGGGCTATCGAGCTCCTCTCGTTCGACATAACATACAAACCACGACGAGCCATTAAGTTGCAAGTACTGGCTGACTTCGTCGCCGAATGGACAGAAGCCGAACTCCCTAAAGAGTACAGCGTGTACTCCAATTGGATCATGCACTTTGACAGCTTTAAGATGCTGGCTGGTCTGGGGGCAGGCGTCGTCCTGACATCCCCCATCGGAGATACAGTCCAATACGTACTCCAAATAGTATACACAGAGTCCAACAATGCAGCCGAATATGAGGCTCTGTTGCATGGTCTTCAGATGGCAGTCTCCATGGGCATTTAATGCCTAGAAGTGCGTGGGGATTCGAACCTCACAATATCTCAAATAAATGGTGACTTTGACTCCAAGGACCCAAAAATGGCGGCTTACTATAATGCCGTCCTCAAAATGTCAGCTCGGTTTGAGAGGCTCGAATTCCACCATGTGGTCCGAGAGAACAATCAAGCGGCGGATATCCTTGCCCGCATCGGCGCTAAGCGCGACCCCACCCCACCTAATATCTTCTTGGAAAGGCTGTTCAAGCCATCTGTGGTGTGGGAAGGGGAGACCGGCAATACCAGTCCGGATCCAAACACAACCCAGATCCCGAACACTCTGAGGTAATTAGAGGCTCCGCCACCAAAATAACACCTTCGGCCCACATGATTATGGCTGTCATCACCCCGTGGACGGAACCCTTCTTAGCCTACTTAAATAGGAAAGAACTCCCTAAGGACCAAAATGAGGCACGTTGCATTGTGCGGCGCTCTAAAGCCTACAAGGTCCACGACGGAGAGCTTTATAAGAAAAGTGCGACTGGATTGCTCCAAAGGTGCATCTCCGAAGAGGAAGGGCGGCAACTCTTGGACAAAATTCATGCCGGACTCGGCGGCCACCACGCCGCAACTCGGGCCCTTGTAAGCAAGGCCTTCCGTACAGGTTTCTACTGGCCGACAGCCCGAGCAGACGCATAGGACCTCGTCCAACATTGCGTCGGTTGCCAGCTTTTTGAAAATCAAAGCCATATGCCACCTACCGCTCTCCAAACAATCCCCATAACTTGGCCCTTTGCAGTCTGGGGGCTCGATATGGTTGGACCCCTTAAAGGAGGAAGCCATAAGAAAAAATACTTGTTGGTCATGGTGGATAAATTCACCAAATGGATAGAAGTCAAACCAGTTAAAACGGTCGAATTCGGACCAGTGGTAGACTTCATATCAGGGGTTGTACACCGTTACGGTGTCCCCCACAGCATCATCACCGATAACGGCTCCAACTTCACAGCCGACAAGGTGAAAACTTGGTGCGGCAACATGGGCATTAAGCTCGATTACGCCTCCGTCTATCACCCCCAAATGAACGGTCAAGTCGAACGAGCAAACGGTCTTATTATGAGCGGCATCAAACCCAGACTAGTGCGAACCTTGAAGGAATCAGATACGCACTGGGTCGAGGAGCTCTACTCTGTACTATGGGGGCTGTGGACCACACTGAATCGCACTACCGGATACACACCATTTTTTATGGTGTACGGCGCAGAGGTGGTATTGCCCTGCGATATCATTCATCACTCACCTCGAGTGCGCATGTACGAAGAGAAAGAAGCCGAGCATGATCGGTGCTACCTCTTGAGCACTGCGTTGGATTTCCCCGAAAAGGAGAGGATGATGCAATAAAGTAGCATAAGTATTTCCCTCAGTTTTTGAGAACCAAGGTATCAATCCAGTAGGAGATCACGCACGAGTCCCTCGTACCAACACAAAACGATAGCTACTCGCAACCAACGCGATTAGGGGTTGTCAATCCCTTCAGGTCACTTACGAGGGTGAGATCTGATAGAGATGATAAATAATATTTTTGGTATTTTTGATATAGAGATGCAAAGTAAAAAGTAAAAGGCAAAGTAAAAACAAAGCAATTAATAAAATAATAGAGATTGATATGATGAGAATAGACCCGGGGGACATAAGTTTCACTAGTGGCTTCTCTCAAGAGCATAAGTATTCTACGGTGGGTGAAAAATTACTGTTGAGAAATTCATAGAAAAGCGAATAATTGTGAGGTTATCTAGATATGATCATGTATATAGGCATCATGTCCGAGACAAGTAGATCGAAACGATTCTGCATCTACTACTATTACTCCACTCATCGACCGCTATCCAGCATGCATCTAGAGTATTAAGTTAAAAATAGAGTAACGCCTTAAGCAAGATGACATGATGTAGAGGGATAAATTCATGCAATATGATAAAAAACCCATCTTGTTATCCTCGATGGCAACAATACAATACGTGCCTTGCAACCCTTTCTGTCACTGGGCAAGGACACCGCAAGATTGATCCCAAAGCTAAACACTTCTCCCATTGCAAGAACTACCAATCTAGTTGGCCAAACCAAACGGATAATTCGAAGAGACTTGCAAAGATAACTCAATCATACATAAAATAATTCAGAGAAGAATCAAATATTATTCATAGTTAAGCTGGATCATAAACTCACAATTCATCGGTCTCAACAAACACACCGCAAAAGAAGATTACATCGAATAGATCTCCACAAGAGAGGGGGAGAACATTGTATTGAGATCCAAAAAGAGAGAAGAAGCCATCTAGCTACTAACTATGGACCCCAAGGTCTGAAGTAAACTACTCACACTTCATCGGGAGGCTATGGTGTTGATGTAGAAGCCCTCCGTGGTAGATGGCCTCTCTGGCGGAGCTCCGGAACAGGCCCCAAGATGGGATCTCGCGGATACAGAAGGTTGCGGCGGTGGAATTAGGTTTTTGGCTCCGTATCTGATCTGACAGGGGTACGTAGGTATATATAGGAGGAAGGAGTACGTCGGTGGAGCAATAGGGGGCCCACGAGGCAGGGGCGTGCTCGGGAGGGGGGGCCTCCACCCTCGTGACCTCCATGGCTGTTCCTTGGAGCAGGGTCCAAGTCTCCTGGATCACGTTCGGTGAGAAAATCACGTTCGCGAAGGTTTTATTCCGTTTGGACTCCGTTTGATATTCTGTTTCTTCGAAATACTGAAATAGGCAAAAAAACAACAATTCTGGGCTAGGCCTCCGGTTAATAGGTTAGTCCCAAAAATAATATAAAAGTGGAAAATAAAGCCCAATATAGTCCAAAACAGTAGATAAAGTAGCATGGAGCAATCAAAAATTATAGATACGTTGGAGACGTATCAAGCGTCCCCAAGCTTAATTCATGCTCGTCCTCAAGTAGGTAAATGATAAAAAAGAATTTTTGATGTGGAGTGATACTTTGGCATAATTTCAATGTGAATCTTCTTAATTGTGGCATGAATATTCAGATCCAAAAGATTCAAGACAAAAGTTCATATTAACATAAAGGTAATAATACTTCAAGCATACAAATTAAAGCAATCATGTCTTCTCAAAATAGCATGGTTAAAGAAAGTTATCCCTACAAAATCATATAGTCTGGCGAAGCTCTAACTTCATCACACAAAGTATTTAATCATGCACAACCCCGATGACGAGCCAAGCAATTGTTTCATACTTTAGTAATCTCAAACTTTTTCAACTTTCACGCAATACATGAGCGTGAGCCATGGACATAGCACTATAGGTGGAATAGAATGGTGGTTGTGGAGAAGACAAAAAGGAGAAGATAGTCTCACATCAACTAAGCGTATCAATGGGCTATGGAGATGCCCATTAATAGATATCAATGTGAGTGAGTAGGGATTGCCATGCAACGGATGCACTAGAGCTATAAGTATATGAAAGCTCAACAAAAGAAACTAAGTGGGTGTGCATCCAACTTGCTTGCTCACGAAGACCGAGGATACTTTTGAGGAAGCCCATTATTGGAATATACAAGCCAAGTTCTATAATGAAAAATTCCCACTAGTATATGAAAGTGACAACATATGAGATTCTCTATCATGAAGATCATGGTGCTATTTTAAAGCACAAGTGTGGAAAAAGGATAGTAGCATTGTCCCTTCTCTCTTTTTCTCTCATTTTTTTATTTGGGCCTTTTCTCTCTTTTTTTGGCCACTCTTTTTTTTTATTTCGTCCGGAGTCTCATCCCGACTTATGGGGGAATCATAGTCTCCATCATCCTTTCCTCACTGGGACAATGCTCTAATAATGATGATCATCATACTTTTATTTTTCTTACAACTCAACAATTACAACTCGATACTTAGAACAAAATATGACTCTATAGGAATGCCTCCGGCGGTATACCGGGATATGCAATGAATCAAGAGTGACATGTATGAAAGAATTATGAACGGTGGCTTTGCCACAAATACAATGTCAACTACATGTTCATGCAAAAAGCAATATGACAAAAGTAATGTGTGTCATATGAACGGAACGGTGGAAAGTTGCATGGCAATATATCTCGGAATGGCTATGGAAATGCCATGATAGGTAGGTATGGTGGCTGTTTTGAGGAAGGTATATGGTGGGTGTATGATACCGGCGAAAAGTGCGCGGTATTAGAGAGGCTAGCAATGGTGGAAGGGTGAGAGTGCGTATAATCCATGGACTCAACATTAATCAAAAGAACTCATGCACTTATTGCAAAAATTTAGAAGTCATCAAAAACCAAAGCACAACACGCATGCTCCTAGGGGGATAGATTGGTAGGAAAAGACCATCGCTCGTCCCCGACTGCCACTCATAAGGAAGACAATCAATAAATAAAATTGTGCTCTGACTTTATCACAAAGTGGTTCACCATACGTGCAAGCTACGGGAATCACAAACTTCAACACAAGCATTCTTTAAATTCATAATCACCCCAACTAGCATTCTTTTGATATTATCACCTTCATATCTCAAAACAATTATCAAGCATCAAACTTATCTTAGTACTCAACACACTCAAAAGAAAGTTTCACAAATCTTGAATACCAAGTATATTAACATTAAGCAAATTACCATGCTATTAACAACTCTCAAAATAATCTAAGTGAAGCATGAGAGATCAATAGTTTCTTTAAAACGAATCCACCACCATGCTCTAAAAGATCTAAGTGAAGTACTAGAGCAAAAATTATTACACTCAAAAAGGTTTAAGTGAAGCACTATGAGCAAAACTATCAAGCTCAAAAGATATAAGTGAAGCACATAGACTATTCTAGCAAATTCTAAATCATGTATGGCTTTCTCAAAAGGTGTGTACAGCAAGGATGATTGTAGTAAACTAACAAGCAAAGACGCAAATAATACAAGACGCTCCAAGAAAAACACATGACATGTGGTGAATAAAAATATAGCTCCAAGTAAATTACCGATGGAAGTAGACGAAAGAGGGGATGCCTTCCAGGGCATCCCCAAGCTTTGACTTTTTGGTGTCATTGGATTATCTTGGGGGTGCCATGGGCATCCCCAAGCTTAGGCTCTTACCACTCTTTGTTCCATAATCCATCAAAAGAATTCACCAAAAACTTGAAAACTTCACAACACAAAACTCAATAGAAATCTCGTGAGCTCCGTTAGTGAAAGAAAACGAAAGACTACTTTAAGGTACTGCAATGAAATCATTCATTATTTATATTGGTGTTAAACCTACTGTATTCCAACTTCCTTATGGTTTATAAACTAATTTATTAGCCATAGATGCATTGAAATAAGCAAACAACACACGAAAAACAGAATCTGTCAAAAACAGAATAGTCTGTAGAAATCTGTAACTAACGCACACTTCTGGAATTCTAAAAATTCTACCAAAATAGGAAGTACTGGACAATTTGTTTATTGATCAGGGGCCAAAAGAATAAATGCAAAAGCACGTTTTTTTGATTTATTGAATTTTTTCTCATGAGCGCAAAGTTTCTGTTTTTCAGCATAATCAAATCAACTATCATCATAGCTTATCCTATAGGTTCTACTTGGCACAAACACTAATTAAACATAAAAACACGTATAAATAGAAAGTAGATGGATTATTTATTCCTAAACAGAAGCAAAAACAAAAAACATAAAATAAAATTGGGTTTCCTCCCAACAAGCGCTATCGTTTAACGCCCTTAGCTAGGCATAAAAACAAGGATAGATTTAGGTTTTGCCATCTTTGGTAGGCAATCGATAAGTGGCTCTCATGATAGATTCATATGGTAATTTTATTTTATTTCTAGGGAAGTGTTCCATACCCTTCTTTAAGGGAAATTGGAATCTAACATTCCCTTCCTTCATATCAATAATTGCACCAATCGTTCTAAGAAAAGGTCTACCAAGAATAATAGGACATGAAGGATTGCAATCTATATCAAGAACGATAAAATCAACGGGTACATAATTCCTATTTGCAACAATAAGAACATCATTAATCCTTCCCATAGGCTTTTTAATAGTGGAATCCGCAAGATGCAAGTTTAGAGAACAATCTTCAAAATCACGGAAATCTAGCAAATTGCACAAAGTTTTGGGAATAGTGGAGACACTAGCACCCAAATCACACAAAGCATGAAACTCATAATCTTTAATTTTAATTTTAATAGTAGGTTCCCACTCATCATAGAGTTTTCTAGGGATAGAAACTTTCAACTCAAGTTTTTCTTCATACGATTGCATCAAGGCATCAACAATGTGTTCGGTAAAGGCCTTATTTTGACTATAAGCATGAGGAGAATCTAGCACGGATTGCAACATAGAAATACAACCAATCAAAGATCAATTTTCATAATTAAATTCCTTGAGATCCAAAATAATGGGTTTAGCAACATCAAGATTTTTATTCCTTTCAATCCTACTTTCATCAATTTCATCATCAGGATCTAGAAACTCCGAATTCTTAGCACGGGAAGATCATATTCAGTTTCATCAAGATTCATATTGCAAAACAAAGATTTAATGGGGGACACATCAATAACTTTTAGATCTTCATCTTGATTTTCATAGGAATTGGAAGAACACGCTTTAATAAAGGCATCTTTGGAAGCACGCATCCTAGCGGTTCTTTCCTTGCACTCATCAATGGAAATTCTCATAGCTTTGAGAGACTCATTGATATCATGCTTAGGAGGAATAGATCTAAGCTTTAAAGAATCAATTTCAAGAGAAATTCTATCAACGTTCCTAGCCAAATCATCAACTTTAAGGAATTTCTCTTCAAGCAAAGCATTATAATTCTTTTGTGAATTCATAAACTCTTTAACACTGCTCTCAAATTCAGAGGGCATATTATTAAAATTTCCATAAGAGTTGTTGTAGGAATTTCCATAATTATTAGAAGGATTACTAGGATAAGGCCTAGGATTAAAATTCCCTCTATACGCGTTATTTCCAAAACTATTCCTACCAACAAATTTCACATCCATAGATTCATTGCTATTCTCAATCAAAGTAGATAAAGGCATATCATTGGGATCAAGAGAAGTATTTTTATTAGCAAACATCTTCATAAGTTCATCCATCTTTTCACTCAAAACATTGATTTCTTCTATAGAATGCACTTTTTTACTAGAAGATCTTTCGGTATGCCATTGAGAATAATTAGCCATAATATTATCAAGCAATTTTGTAGCATCTCCTAATGTAATTTCCATAAACGTGCCTCTCGCGGCCTAATCTAAAAGATTTCTAGAAGCAAAATTTAATCCGGCATAAAAATTTTGTATGATCATCCATAAATTCTAACCATGAGTAGGGCAATCGCGAAGCATCAATTTCATTCTTTCCCGAGATTGGGCAACATGCTCATGATCAAGTTGTTTAAATTCATAATATCATTCCTAAGAGTGATGATCTTAGCGGGAGGAAAATACTTAGAGATAAACGCATCTTTGCACTTGTTCCAAGAATCAATACTATTTTTAGGCAAAGACGAAAACCTAATTTTAGCACGATCTCTAAGTGAAAACAGAAATAACTTCAATTTGATGATATTGTTATCCGTATATTTCTTCTTTTGCATATCACACAAATCAACAAAATTCTTTAGATGAGTAGCGGCATCTTCACTAGGAAGGCCGGTGAATTGATCTTTCATAACAAGATTCAGCAAAGCGGTATTGATTTCACAAGACTCATCATTATTAAGAGGAGCAATCGGAGTACTAAGGAAATCATTATTATTGGTTCGAGAAATCACACAATTTGGTATTATCTTGCACCATGGCAACAAGTAATCCAACACACAAGCAACAACAAGGCAACGGTAAGGGTGAATAAAACGGCAAGGGTGAAGTGGGGGAGAGGAAAACGAGAGGCAAATAATGTAATGTGAGAGATAGGGATTGTGATGGGTACTTGGTATAGTTGACTTTTGCGCAAACTCCCCGGCAACGGTGCCAGAAATTCTTCTTGCTACCTCTTGAGCACTGCGTTCGATTTCCCCGAAGAGGAGAGGATGATACAGTAAAGTAGCGTAAGTATTTCCCTCAGTTTTTGAGAACCAAGGTATCAATCCAGTAGGAGATCACGCACGAGTCCCTCGTACCAACACAAAACGATAGCTACTCGCAACCAACGCGATTAGGGGTTGTCAATCCCTTCACGGTCACTTACGAGGGTGAGATCTGATAGAGATGATAAATAATATTTTTGGTATTTTTGATATAGAGATGCAAAGTAAAAAGTAAAAGGCAAAGTAAAAACAAAGCAAGTAATAAAATAATAGAGATTGATATGATGAGAATAGACCCCGGGGACATAGGTTTCACTAGTGGCTTCTCTCAAGAGCATAAATATTTTACGGTGGGTGAACAAATTACTGTTGAGCAATTGATAGAAAAGCGAATAATTATGAGGTTATCTAGGTATGATCATGTATATAGGCATCACGTCCGAGATAAGTAGATCGAAACGATTATGCATCTACTACTATTACTCCACTCATCGACCGCTATCCAGCATGCATCTAGAGTATTAAGTTAAAAACAGAGTAACGCCTTAAGCCAGATGACATGATGTAGAGGGATAAATTCATGCAATATGATAAAAACCCCATCTTGTTATCCTCAATGGAAACAATACAATACGTGCCTTGCAACCCTTTCTGTCACTGGGTAAGGACACCGCAAGATTGATCCCAAAGCTAAACACTTCTCCCATTGCAAGAACTACCAATCTAGTTGGCCAAACCAAACAGATAATTCGAAGAGACTTGCAAAGATAACTCAATCATACATAAAATAATTCAGAGAAGAATCAAATATTATTCATAGATAAGCTGGATCATAAACTCACAATTCATCGGTATCAACAAACACACCGCAAAAGAAGATTACATCGAATAGATCTCCACAAGAGAGGGGGAGAACATTGTATTGAGATCCAAAAAGAGAGAAGAAGCCATCTAGCTACTAACTATGGACCCGAAGGTCTGAACTAAACTACTCACACTTCATCGGAGAGGCTATGGTGTTGATGTAGAAGCCCTCCGTGGTAGATGCCCTCTCCGGCAGAGCTCCGGAACGGGCCCCAAGATGGGATCTCGCGGATACAGAAGGTTGCGGCGGTGGTATTAGGTTTTTGGCTCCGTATCTGATATGATGGGGGTCCGTTGGTATATATAGGAGGAAGGAGTACGTCGGTGGAGCAACAGGGGGCCCATGATGCAGGGGGGCGTGCCCAGGGGGGCGCCCTCCACCGTCGTGACCTCCACGGCTGTTCCTTGGAGCAGGGTCCAAGTCTCCTGGATCACTCTCGGTGAGAAAATCACGTTCCCGAAGGTTTTATTCCGTTTGGACTCCGTTTGATATTCTGTTTCTTCGAAATACTGAAATAGGCAAAAAACAGCAATTCTGGGCTGAGCCTCCGGCTAATAGGTTAGTCCCAAAAATAATATAAAAGTGGAAAATAAAGCCCAATATAGTCCAAAACAATAGATAAAGTAGCATGGAGCAATCAAAAATTATAGATACGTTGGAGACGTATCAATCGACAGGACAGTTTAGATGCCCTGGAGGAGGAGTGCGACATCGCGAAAGCCCGTTGCACATTCTATCAGCAACAGGCTCGCAGGTATCAAAGCAGAAAAGTACGGGCCAAAACTTATAACGTTGGCGGACTCATTCTATGCCTACCGGAGAAGAGAAAGGACAAGCTCAAGCCCAAGTGGGAGGGTCCCTTCATCATTTATAAATTTCTCATCGGAGGGGCGTACCATCTGCATGATGCATCCGATAATCGACTCGAGCCAAACCCATGGAACGCGGCTAGACTCCGAAGATTCTATGCCTAGTGCCGAACTCTGTGTTTGTCTCCTTACCTCCGCTTTTCTTTTTCAAGTTATATCCTCTTTTTCTTTCTTCCTTTTTATGGCCTTAAAAGCTTGAAGTGTGTCTTGACTACACAATCTTGACGTGCTATGCACGCTCACTATACCTGGGGGCTTCTTATACAGAAGCTTAATATAATTCTATCCCGGGCTTTATGCCCACTACATATGTGTCATTTTTCCATATGTACATTTTTTCGCCACTATATGCATCAATATCACTTAAGTTTTGGCCAAGCTGGGTTGCCTGGCTCCCTACGTTCCCATTAGTTTGGCTAGGGCATAAGGGGAGCACCTCTGCGATTGTTACTGCCGGGTCAGCCAGACGTGTACCTCAGACTGGGTGAAGCCGAAAGCTAGTGTTCTTAAGGAAATATTCGGTCAGTGAACAAAAGATGTTTTTACCAATTTACAAATATAAACCCCTAGATGTTTCATATTCCGCGTCTCCGTTCGCAGTTTGGACATACACATTAATGCATGCGTACCCAGGGAAAGGAACCCCTAACGGAACTATTCTCCCTGGAAGATGTTTCTTACTATCCATGTAATATAACATAACTAGTTGGGTACTTGTGTGTTCAAGCACTTATGACCCCTACGCCTGGTTTCCACGCGTACCCCGGTTTACATAACTAAGCAGGTACTCGGATACACTCCGGACTGTCGGGTCCAGAGGTTGAAGCGAAAAGGTCCGCCATGAGAAATGATTTACAATCCGGCTAGGGACAAAATATGTCATTTGAAGTACAAAGTCACTTAGACGTCTGCATTCCCGACCGATAGTTGATTGGGACACGTGAGTATTACCGACCAACAGTTTGATAGAAGTTTTTCCGACCAACAGTCGGTCGGCGAAATTGACTTTTGCCAACACATGTCAGTAGGGAATGCACTGTCGTGGTGTAGTGGACTGACCAAATTCTTCTTCTATCCCATCCAACAGGCTGTCTAGCCTACAATCCTGTTGGGAATACTTTGCGGCTAATGCTACCTGGTCATATACCAGACTAACGTGGATCTCCTTCCCATCTGACCCTAGAGGCCCGACATCGACCATGTGGTTCGGGTCAGCCTTGGTGTATCGCGTCTTCACCATGGCCCATGCTTCCCTTGCACCTTGTCGGCAGGCCGATATCTTCCATAATCGAAAGCGCCGCCACGCTCCCTTGAGCATCTCTACAAGCTCCCCCTTGCCTCCTGGCAGGGAGGCGAACGGCCACAAGGCCTGGGCAATACCTTGCATCACCTGCCAAACTTGTTCGTGCAGTTGTGAGAGATCTTGCAGAAGATCGCCTGCAGATCCGGGCATCTCCTCTTAGGGACGACCTGTCAACATACCTACAGACATAACTCTGTTAGCCTATTTCTTCACCAAACTTTATAAAGGTTCGTTTGAGCACTTACTAAAAATGCCGCGTCGAAGCCTCTTATTCTCCTTCATAGAGTCAGCAAGTTGGGCTCAAACACCTTTTAGTTCAACGCCCAGCCGGGTATGGGCATCCTGGAGATCATTTTTCTCTCGAATAACCCGTGTAAGCACATGCTCGCCAACCTCTAGCTGTCGTTGAGCATGTTGCTCATCCCCTGGTACGATCTCCGGATTACCTCCGGGATTGTCTGCAGAATCTATTGTTAGATTTGCATGCATGCCGAATACTAACCGGTACATGTCATTACATTCTTTTCGATCAAGACAAGTATTACCAGATGAGGCCTTCTTGGACTCCTCCATTCCGGCAACTGCGGCCCATAGCTGGGCTTTGCACTCCTCTAGCTCTTGAGACAACTGGGTATTCTTCTCCGTAAGAACCTATGCATACAATGATCATTAAATCAGTTGTGCCAACTGTTTCAAGTCTCAGGGGCTACTGATATACATAATTATCAGATTTTCTTACCCTAATATCCTTTACATACTGGTCCGTGGCTCTGGCAAGGCCGTCTTGAGCAGCTCGGATGCATGCGTCTCCTGAGTTGAAGGCATTGAACGCCTCTTCAGAGAAATTAGGGTCGCGGAGTACGGCCCAGCGACGCCTGTGATTCATGGCGCTCTCCACTTCAGAATTCGTAGCGGGCAGTCTATCCGCATCCTCCGTAGGAGGACCATCTGGCATTGTCCCCGCGTTAGCCTCTGCCCTAAGTCCGGCTCTGGAGTTCGGCTGGTGGAGGCGTGGCCGGCAGGCTCTCCAGACACAGTCTGATGAGCGTTTTTTCTACCAGGAACCACAGACATTATTATGTTTTAAAGACGATAATCACGGAGCAGGTTTTTAATCATACCTCTGCGGCAGTGTCTCGGTCCTGACCGCCTTCCTTTTGAGCCTACCCGACTTCGGTGCCCCTTGTTGATGAGTCACCGCGGGTTCGGCACGGCGCCCCGATGGCCTTCCCTGGAAGATGCAATATGTGTGCGGTGGGTAAGGTGCAAAGAAGGGATCCTTCTCGGAAGTTGGGACTCCGGTTTTACTTACATGCGATGTAGGGAGTAGACCAGGGTAATCGGCTATGATGGCCACCAAGGCACCATCACATCTTAGCTGATAGAACATCTTGTCAATGAGCTCCACAAATACGTTCGGATCTTCTTCGAGTCCGGGGTCGAGGGCCCGGTCGGGGTCCTCTGGCTATGGAGACGGGCTGTGGACCTCCCTCATAGCTTTTCGCAGTTCCTGCTATGAATTAGCAAGGTAAATATTTGTGATGAAGAATGCGGGAAGGACTGGAGTAAAAGATAGCAGCTCACCTAGCTTGGGGGGTTGTACCTGGAGAATGCTTAATACAGATGAACTCCTCTTCTTGTCCTTTGTACAAATCGGACAGTATTTTTGCCAGAGCGGTGGCGGAGTCCGGACCTTTACGACCGCAGCGGGTGGCATCATCTTCTCCATTGAAGTGACACATGTGTTTCCGCTGATACTGAAGTGGCTGCACCCCCGCACTATACATATTGACATAACCTCGATTATTGTCAGTCCTGATTTGGCCATCATTTTTATCCTGCCCATCAGGTAAAGGACCTCTCTGTTATCTTCCTCCTGGGTGCTCCGGGGGCACCAGCTGTGGCGTTTCTTCAACGGGGCATTAGCAAACTTAGGAAGGCCCATCTGAATAGGGTCCAGAAGGGGGACGTCCTCCATATAAAACCACTCCGAAGGCCAGTCTTCAGATGTCTTCTTCGGAGTACCAGACATGTATCCGGTCCCGGCGATACGCCATATTTCGGCTCCGCCCACTTGATATATTTACCCCTCCTGAGTGCGGGGGACGAGGCAGAATAGCCTCTTCCATAGCTCGAAATAAGCTTCACAGCCCAGAAATAGCTCGCAGAAGGCGACATAGCATGCGATGTGTAGTATGGAGGCAGGTGTGAAGTTATGCAGCTGGAGGCCGTAGAACTCCAGGAGCCCGTGGAGGAACGGATGGATTGGAAATCCGAGTCCCCTCAGCAAGTAAGGGACAAGGCATACCCGCCCCCCTGGATGGGTTGGGAAAACTCTCTGCTTGCTCCCCGCCATTGTAAGTGGCTAGTTCGGCTCGGACAGGGACCATGTATGCAGGCGGGAGAAACCCCTAGGTCTGCAACTCCACCAATCGACCGTGGGGGATAGAACAATTCTCCCAATCACCTGGCTTAGCATTGCGGGAGTGAGAGGAGGAGCTGCGGCGGCCGGCCATGATGGAATGGCTTTTTCCGGGCGTGCTCTGATGGATACTCGTTGGGGGAAGATGTTGTGATTTGGATCTGAGGATCCCCGTCTCTTTAATAGATGAGTTACTAACGTGGTCAGGGTGGCAAATGTAAAAATGCCCCGACTTCTTGCATTCACTCGACACATGGAGACTGCCATTATTAGGGTACAGAAGCCGAGGGGTGCATCATTAATGGGAAAGCCGGACACTGCTCGTTACAACAGGTACTCAGGGATTGTGGAGAAGAACCCGCCTTGCAATGCCGAAGACAATCTGCGCGTCGGACTCATCATCATTGAAGCATGGTTCAGGGGCTACTGAGGGAGTCCTGGATTAGGGGGTCCTCAGACAACCGGACTATATACTTTGGCCGGACTGTTGGACTATGAAGATACAAGATTGAAGACTTCGTCCCGTGTCCGGGTGGGACTCTCCTTTGCGTGGAAGGCAAGCTTGGCAATCCGGATATGTAGATCTCCTTCTCTGTAACCGACTCTATGTAACCCTAGCCCCCTCCAGTGTCTATATAAATTGGATGGTTTAGTCCATAGGACAACACCAATCATAATCATAGGCTAGCTTCTAGGGTTTAGCCTCTACGATCTCGTGGTAGATCAACTCTTGTAATACTCATATCATCAAGATCAATCAAGCAGGAAGTAGGGTATTACCTCCATCGAGAGGGCCCGAACCTGGGTAAACATTGTGTCCCCCGCCTCCATCAAGAGGGCCATGTTACCATTAGCCTTAGACGCACAGTTCGGGACCCCCTACCCGAGATCTGCCGGTTTTGACACCGACAGTGGCCTCATCCTCTGCTGCAACATAATCTTCATCTTCTGAATCTGAAGTTCCCTTCTTCCTTGCTCTAGTAGCTGCGTTGGGCAAGTTACTAGGTGTGCTCCTGCTGCCCTCATCATAGCTGCTGGAGGGACTAGTGCCCTCACTCAACTGCTCTTGCTGTTCAGATCTGTTCTGGCTGTCACTCTGGTCAGACATTTTGCAGGCAAACTGTTAGCAGACCCTGTGAATAGGTTGTAGATGAGGTAGAGTAGATGGGCATCACAAAGTACAGAGGTTTTGCGAAACAAATTGAGTCAAAAAACTTAGTTTTAGTGAACTGGGTGCCGTTGTCAGTAATGATCCTTGCCAGAAATCCAAAACGACACACCAGTTCTTTCAAGAACTTGATAGCTGACTGATCACTCACCTTTCTCACGAGAGTCACTTCCGGCCACTTTGTTAACTTTTTGATGGCAACGAACAAGAATTCAAAGCCACCGATTGCTCGGGGGAAAGGGCCAAGGATATTGAGGCCCCAGGCCAAAAATGGCCATGATAAAGGCATTGTTTGAAGAGCTTGGGTAGGCAGGTGGATGTTCTTGGAATGGAACTGACAGGCTTCACATTTCGTGACTAGCTCGACCGCATCTTGGAGGGCCGTGGGCCAATAGAATCATTGACAGAATGCTTTCCCAACTAATGCCCTTGATCCAATGTGGGAGCTGCACATGCCTCTGTGTATCTCAGCCAGCAGTTCCTTTCCTTCTTCCCGGCAGATGCACTTCAATTTCACACCATTGGGAATTCTTCTGTATAGAGTATCATCGACAAACTGATACATACTGGCCCTCCGGGCTACTCTTTTAGCCTCTTCTTGGTCATTGGGGAGTTCTATGGTTTGGAGAAAGTGGACTATGTGCCTTGCCCAAGTTGGAGCCTAGGGCTCGACAACGAGGACTAGCGGCACCTCCTCAACTATAAGGGCACACTCCTCGTCCGTGGGGACGTGGTCTTGATGGGAGGATGTGGGCCGGCAAGTTGTGAGTTTCCGGTAGGGTCCCTGCCAGGAGCACGAGGCTCTACCAGGAGAGGCTTATCAGAGTCCATATTTCTCCTCTTCAGGGCCATTGTTGCTGGGGATACCGAGGGCTAAGTAAGATGGAGAACAAAAGTTCCTGGTTCCATAGGAAGCTTTTACGCAACACACTTTGACAGATGACCAGCTATGCTGTTTTCCACATGGGGTACATGCTTTGTTTGCAATCCGTCAAAGTGCTCCTCCAATCTTCTCACTTCCTCAATGTATGCCTCCATCAATGGAATTTGGTAATCCTTGTTGACTTGTCTCACCACAAGCTGTGAATCTCCTCAAATAATTAGTTTCTTGATTCCCAATTCTGCTGCAATCCTGAGCCCAGCAAGGAGCCCTTCATACTCTGTTGTATTGTTGGTTGTCTCTTCCCGGGCAAAATGCATCTGGACTCCGTACTTCAAGTGCTCCCTTGAGGGTGCGACAAGAAGCATCCCAGCCCATGCACCTTGTAGGGAAAAGGCACCATCGAAATACTTAATCCATTCTTGGGGTGCTTCCTTGCCGGAGATAACTGTTTCTGTCACTTCCTCATCAGGGGGTGGCGTCCATTCTGCAATAAACTCTGCCAATGCCCTGCTCTGAATTTTTGATGTGCTCTCAAACTTCAGAACAAAACTGGATAACTCCAAAGCCCACTCCACTATCTGCCAGTAGCCTCGGGGTTTTGGAGTATCCTTTGCAACGGGAAGCGAGTGACAACTGTAATCTCATGGGCTTGGAAGTAGTGGCGTGGTTTCCTTGAGGCCATGATGAGACCAAAGATCATTTTTTGCACGCCAAAGTACCTCGATCGAGCCCCTTGTAACAAGGAACTGACGAAGTACACTGGGTGCTGCAGCACTTTCTTCCTTGCCGTGTTCTTGGGGTTGCCATCACTGCCCTGCTTACTTCTATCCTGATCCGTATCTGACTTTGCCGGTCTTTGCTCACTCTCTACCTCATCCACTTCCCGCTGCGCCACCAGGGCTGCACTAACCACTTGGTTGGTTGCTGCTAAGTACAACATCAATGGCTCTTGTGGTTTTGGAGCAACCAAGGTGGGTGTCAGTGTCAAAACCGATGGATCTCGGGTAGGGGGTCCCGAACTGTGCGTCTAAGGCTAATGGTAACAGGAGGCGGGGGACAAAATGTTTACCAAGGTTCGGGCCCTCTCTATGGAGGTAATACCCTACTTCCTGCTTGATTGATCTTGATGAATATGAGTATTACAAGAGTTGATCTACCATGAGATCGTAATGGCTAAATCCTAGAAGCCTAGCCTAGGAGATTATGATTGTTGTCCTACGGACTAAACCCTCCAGTTTATATAGACACCAGAGGGGGCTAGGGTTACACAAAGTCAGTTATAGAGAAAGGAATCGACATATCCGAATCGCCAAGCTTGCCTTCCATGCAAAGGAGAGCCCCATCCGGACACGGGGAAAAGTCTTCTATCTTGTATCTTCATAGCCCAACAGTCCGGCCCATGTATATAGTCTGGCTATCCGAGGACGCCCTAATCTAGGACTCCCTCAGTAGCCCCCAAACCAGGCTTCAATGATGATGAGTCCGGCGCGCAGATTGTCTTCGGCATTGCAAGGCGGGTTCCTTCTCTGAATACTTTAAAGTACCTGTCTTAAAGAGCACTATCCGACTTTTCCATTTAATGTTGCGCTCATCGGCTTCTGCACCTTCATGATTTCAGCTTCCACGTGTCGAGCGAATGCGAGAGGTCGGGGCATTTTTGCACTTACCACCCTGACCATGTGAGAAAATTGTCTATTTAAGGAGACGGGGATCTTCAGATCTAATACACACCATCTCCCCCAAACGAGGAATCCTCAGAGCTTGCCCGCAAAAACCACCCCAACACGGCTAGCGCTCCCAGCTCTTCTTCCCGCCCTCACGGCCCCAAACAGGGTGATTGGGAAAAGTGTTTAGTATCCATAGTCAACTGGTGAAGCTACAGACACAGGGATTTCTTCCCCCCACAGATCTAGTCCCCGTTCGATCCGGATTTGCTTCCTTCGATGATGGGGAGCAAACGGAGAAGTTCCCCAACCCATCCAGGGGGGAACGAGTATGCTTTGTTCCCTATCTATTGGGAGGCATCGAATTTCCAATCCATCCGTTCCTCCGAGGACTTCTGGAGCACTATGGCCTCCAACTGCACAATTTTACTCCCGCCTCTATCCTGCACATCGCGGGTTACGTTGCTCTTTGCGAGCTATTCCTGGGCCGCGAGGCCCATTTTGAGCTATGGAAGAAGCTGTTCTGCCTCGTCCCCCATAATCAAGAGGGATTAATATTCCAAGTGGGTGGAGCCGAGATATGGCGCATCGCTGGGACCGGATACCTATCCGGTATGCCAAAGAAGGCATCTGAAGAATGGCCTTCCAAATGGTTCTATGTTGAGGACATCTCTCTTCCTGACCCAATCCGAAGGGGTCTTCCTGAATTTTCAAATGCTGCATTGAAGAAGCGCCTCGGCTGGCGTCCCCGGAGCCTCAGGGAGGAAGATAACATGGAAGTCCACCAATTGATGAGCAAGATAAAGATGCTCGCTCAATCCAGATTGTCAATAGTCGAGGTTATGGCGATATCCATAATGCGAGGGGTTCAGCCACTCCAATACCGAGGGGACCCTATGTGGCACTTCAATGGAGAAGATGATGCCACCCGCTATGGCTGGAAGGGTCCGGACACTTCCGCTGCTTTGGCAAAAATACTGTCTGGATTATACAAAGGGGAGGAGGAGGAGTTCATCCGCATTAAGCCCAGGGATGGATTTTCCATGTACAACCCTCCCAGCTGGGCGAGTTTCCATGCCATTACTCTACTCCATTAATTCCATGAATCTTTTTCCATAAATATTAATTCGTCCATTTATAACAGGAATGGCGAAAAATCACTAGGGAGATCCACAGCCCCGCACCACAGCCAGACGACCACAACCAGGCCCTTGACCCCGGATTCGAAGAGGATCCAGATATATTCATGGAGCTCGGGGAAGGGGTGTTTTACCAGGCGAGCTGCAATGGCACCGAAGTGCCCATCATTGCTGACTATCCTGGCCTTCTCCCTGCATCGCATGTAAGTAATCAGGAGACTCATCCTTCGAGAGAACTTCCTCTTTCCGCCTTACCCACCGCACTATATTATGCTCTAAAGGGGAGGCGGTCGGCGCGCCATGCTGCACCTGAGGCGACGTGCAAGAAGGCGGTGCCTACGACGGGCAGGCCTTCGAAGAGGAAGGAAAATAGAGATATGGCCGAGCCTTCATTGAAGAGGTATGATTTTAAATATGCTCTTAGAGTATGACACTATCCGTTGTGTCTTATCAGGAAAAACATTTGCCGGACTGTGTCCGGGGATCCTGACGGTCATGCCTCTACTAGCCGGATTCCAGACCATGTCTCAAGGACCGAGGCTAACGCGGAAGTGACATCAGATTGTCCTTCTGCGGAGGATTCAGATAAAGTATCTGCCACAAACTCCGAAGTGGAAAGCGCCATGAATCATCGGCGCCGTTGAGGGAGTCCTGGATAAGGGGGTATCCGGACAGCTGGACTATATTCATCGTCCGGACAATAGAAGCGTCAAGACTCAAGACTTCGGCTCGTGTCCGGATGGCACTCTCCTTTGCGTGGAATACAAGCTCGGCGATCCGGATATTATGTTTCCTTCCTTGTAACCGACTCCATGTAAACCCTAGCTCTCCGGTGTCTATATAAAACGAGAGGATGGTCCTTAGAAGGCCGATCACAATTACAATCATACCATCATAGGCTAGCTCTTAGGGTTTAGCCTCTACGATCTCGTGGTAGATCTACTCTTGTACTACTCATATCTTCAATATTAATCAAGCAGGAAGTAGGGTTTTACCTCCATCGAGAGGGCCCGAACCTGGGTATACATTGTGTCCCTTGCTTCCGGTTACCATCAGCCTGACACACAGATCGGGACCCCCTACCTGAGATCCGCCGGTTTTGACACCGACATTGGTGCTTTCATTGAGAGTTCCTCTGTGTCATCGCTGCAAAGGCTCAATGGATCATCTCGTTGTCAAGGACGACATCACTTCTGGGGGAGCGCTGGCTGTAGGCCAGACTCTCCAGCTTGGGGCTTCATTATGACCGCCCCATCGGCTGTCGCGCCGATGATGACCTCTCTGGTCATCACGCATAACCTTCGCATCAATTCGGAGCTCGCCGAACAGATGGATCCGATGGAGCTCTCCTCTCTTAAGGAGCTCTTGGATCACATCGCCGCTTTGGGAGTTGCTACGGACTATGACCGGATTGGGCTTAAACCCGACCAGAGGGACATTAGATCCCCGCCGGCCACCTATGAGATAGCGGTAGTGGAGGAACCACACCTGGGTTGCCCCTCAACTTTGAGGACGAATTATGTCTGGATCACCGAACTCAGTGAGCCGAACACCCACCCAAAGGAAGACATGACCCAGGTCCCGGAATTAGAATCGGGCGTTGGGCCGAAGGGATTAGGTAATTCTCCAGATCCCGAACTGTCGGGCTCGGTACTTCCCGTGCCCCCGGACGTCAGATCGGATCAGAATCCGGATTCGGCTAAAAACGCCCGCTCGGACTTAAACCGTCTCTCCCGTATCAGGCAGGAGCCCCAGGAGACGGTACACCTTTACTGGGCCAGATTTCTCCTTGCTCTTAATAAAGTCAAGGACTACCACAAGGAGGACGTAGTCTCTCTTTTCTGCAGAAATTGCACGAACAAAGGACTCCTTAATGCTATAAGTCGCCGTGACATATTGCACTTTATGGACTTGGCAACCATAGTACAGAAGTACTGTGCGATGGAAAGTGCCTGGAAGACCCAAACAGAATTTTGGGATAGTACGGGCCTCACCAGAACCTTTGTCCGAACTAAACGGCCGAACTCTCATAACTCGACCAACTCAATTCCCAAGAAACCAAAACCCGCCCCAGGGCATGGAACCATATTGGAAGAATGGCTTAACGGGTCATGTAAGCTTCATAGCACGCCGGATGCAACGCCGACCCATAGCCTTAGAGCATGTTGGATACTCCGGCAGGTAGCTAAGAGTGGCGAGGATCTCCTCGAGAACCACAAAGCAGAACCACATCCCGCCAAGGAACACAATACGGTACTAACAGTCTTCGCGACCTTCGCCTCAAATAATAGGCGCAAGCGAGCGCATCAAAGCTCCGCTGAAATTTGCCATGTGGCAAAAATAAGTCCGTGGAACAACACTGCTATAACCTTCAATGCCAGTGACGAACCCCAATTCCAATCCATCCGGGCGTCGGCCGCTCTGGTCCTCAGCCCAATAGTGGATGGCTTTCGGCTCACTAAAGTACTCATGGACAGTGGAAGCGGATTAAACCTAATCTATGAAGAAACACTCAAGAAGATGGAGATTGGCCAAAGCCGCATTGAACAAAGCGGCACAACCTTCAGGGGAATTATCCCTAGTCGAGAGGCACGGTGTGCTGGGAAAATCACACTCTATGTGGTATTCGGCACCCCAGAGAATTACAGGTCCAAAGAAATCACTTTCCAAGTGGCTCCTTTCAACAACGCATACCACGCCTTTCTAGGGAGGGACGCGTTTGCAAGCTTTCAAGCCATACCCCATTACGGGTACAAGAAGCTTAAAATGCCCAGACCCAATGGAATTATCACTCTAGCTAGTGATCCGGACGTCGCACTCCGCGCTGAAAACAAAACCGCAGCACTAGCCTTGGAAGCACTATCTGAAGCCCTAGCGGCAGAAGAATTAACAACGCTGCGCGCCACCGCGGACAGGGACGACGTGATACTCTACAAGCGACCCAAGTCCACCTCATTCAAACCCGCGGATGAGATAGTCAAATTCCAAGTCCACCCAACGGACCCCATGAAGACAGCTTCCATCGGGACACAGTTGAACCCCGCTATGGACGCTGCACTGCGCGACTTCTTACGCGAGAATTGGGATATCTTCACCTAGCACCCATCGGACATGCCGGGCATCCCCTCTTTCGTCTACTTCCATCGGTAATTTACTTGCAGCTATATTTTTATTCACTACATGTCATGTGTTTTGCTTGGAGCGTCTTTATTATTTGTGTATTTGCTTGTTAGTTTGCCACAATCATCCTTGCTGTACGCACCTTTTGAGAGAGCGATACATGATTTGGAATTTGCTAGAATACTCTATGTGCTTCACTTATATCTTTTGAGCTTGATAGTTTTGCTCATAGTGCTTCAATTATATCTTTTGAGCGTAATAATTTTTGCTCTAGTGCTTCACTTAGATCTTTAAGAGCACGGTGGTGGATTTGTTTTAAAGAAACTATTGATCTCTCATGCTTCACTTAGATTATTTTGAGAGTTGTTAATAGCATGGTGGTGGATTTGCTTAAAGTTAATATACTTGGTATTCAAGATTTGTGAAACTTTCTTTTGAGTGCATTGAATACTAAGATAAGTTTGATGCTTGATAATTGTTTTGAGATATGGAGGTGATAATATTAAAGCAATGCTAGTAGGGGTAATTATGAATTTAAAGAATGCTTGCGTTGAAGTTTGTGATTCCCGTAGCATGCACGTATGGTGAACCGCTTGTGATGAAGTCGGAGCACAATTTTATTTATTGATTGTCTTCCTTATGAGTGGCAGTCGGGGATGAGCCATGGTCTTTTCCTACCAATCTATCCCCCTAGGAGTATGCGTTTAATGCTTTGGTTTTTGATGACTTCTAAATTTTTGCAATAAGTGCATGAGTTCTTTTGATTAATGTTGAGTCCATGGATTATACACACTCTCACGTTTCCGCCATTGCTAGCCTCTCCAATACCGCGCACTTTTCGCCGGTATCATACACCCACCATATACCTTCCTCAAAACAGCCACCATACCTACCTATTATGGCATTTCCATAGCCATTCCGAGATATATTGCCATGCAACTCTCCACCGTTCCGTTCATATGACACACATTACTTTTGTCATATTGCTCTTTGCATGAACATGTAGTTGACATTGTATTTGTGGCAAGGCCATCTTCATAATTTTCATACATGTCGCTCTTGATTCATTGCATATCTCGGTACACCGCCGGAGGCATTCATATAGAGTCATATCTTTTTCTAAGTATTGAGTTGTAATTGTTGAGTTGTAAGAAAAATAAGAGTGTGATGATCATCACTATTAGAGCATTGTCCCAGTGAGGAAAGAATGATGGAGACTATGATTCCCCCATATGTCGGGATGAGACTCCGGACTTTATGAAAAATAAAAGAGGCCAAAGAAGCCCAAATAAAAAATAAAAAAGAGGCCAAAGAAGCCCACCAAAAGAAAAAAAAATAAAAATAAAATAAAAAAATGAGAGAAAAAGAGAGAAGGGACAATGCTACTATCCTTTTTCCACAGTTGTGCTTCAAAATAAGCACCATGATCTTCATGATAGAGAGTCTCATATGTTATCACTTTCATATACTAGTGGGAATTTTTCATTATAGAACTTGGCTTGTAGATTCCAATGATGGGCTTCCTCAAAAGTGCCCTAGGTCTTCTTGAGCAAGCAAGTTGGATGCACACCCACTTAGTTTCTTTTGTTGAGCTTTCATATACTTATAGCTCTAGTGCATCCGTTGCATGGCAATCCCTACTCACTCACATTGATATCTATTGATGGGAATCTCCATAGCCCGTTGATACGCCTAGTTGATGTGAGGCTATCTACTCCTTTTTGTCTTCTCCACAACCACCATTCTATTCCAACTATAGTGCTATGTCCATGGCTCACGCTCCTGTATTGCGTGAAAGTTGAAAAAGTTTTGAGATTACTAAAGTATGAGACAATTGCTTGGCTCGTCATCGGGGTTGTGCATGATTAAATACTTTGTGTGATGAAGATAGAGCATAGCCAGACTATATGATTTTGTAGGGATAACTTTCTTTAAACATGCTATTTTGAGAAGACATGATTGCTTTGGTTAGTATGCTTGAAGTATTATTACTTTTATGTTATTATGAACTTTTGTCTTGAATCTTTAGGATCTGAATACTCATGTCACAATTAAGAATATTTACATTGAAATTATGCCAAAGTATCACTCCGCATCAAAAATTCTTTTTTATCATTTACCTACTCGAGGACGAGCAGGAATTAAGCTTGGGGATGCTTGATATGTCTCCAATGTATCTATAATTTTTGATTACTCCATGCTACTTTGTCTATTGTTTTGGACTATATTGGGCTTTATTTCCCACTTCCATATTATTTTTGGGACTAACTTATTAACCGTAGGCCCAGCCCAGAATTGTTTTTTTGCCTATTTCAGTATTTCGAAGAAACAGGATATCAAACGGAGTCCAAACGGAATAAAACCTTCGGGAACGTGATTTTATCACCGAACCTGATGTAGGAGACTTGGACCCTACTCCAAGTGCCCCCTGCCTCGTGGGCCCCCTGTTGCTCCACCGACGTACTCCTTCCTCCTATATATACCTACGTACCCCTGTCAGATTAGATACGGAGGCAAAAACCTAATTCCACCGCCGCAACCTTCTGTACCCGCGAGATCCCATCTTGGGGCCTGTTCCGGAGCTCCGCCGGAGAGGGCATCTACCATGGAGGGCTTCTACATCAACACCATAGCCTCTCCGATGAAGTGTGAGTAGTTTACTTAAGACCTTCGGGTCCATAGTTATTAGCTAGATGGCTTCTTCTCTCTTTTTGGATCTCAATACAATGTTCCCCCCTCTCTTGTGGAGATCTATTCGATGTAATCTTCTTTTTGCGGTGCGTTTGTTGAGACTGATGAATTGTGGGTTTATGATCCAGCTTATCTATGAACAATATTTGATTCTTCTCTGAATTCTTTTATGTATGATTGAGTTATCTTTACAAGTCTCTTCGAATTATCCGTTTGGTTTGGCCAACTAGATTGGTAGTTCTTGCAATGGGAGAAGTGTTTAGCTTTGGGTTCAATCTTGCGGTGTCCTTACCTAGTGACAGAAAGGGTTGCAAGGCAAGTATTGTATTGTTGCCATCGAGGATAACTAGATGGGTTTTTTTATCATATTGCATGAATTTATCCCTCTACATCATGTCATCTTGCTTAAAGCGTTACTCTGTTTTACTTAATACTCTAGATGCATGCTGGATAGCGGTCGATGAGTGGAGTAATAGTAGTAGATGCAGAATCGTTTCGATCTACTTGTCTTGGACGTGATGCCTATATACATGATCATACCTATATAATCTCATAATTATTCGCTTTTCTATCAATTGCTCAACAGTAATTTGTTCACCCACCGTAGAATACTTATGCTCTTGAGAGAAGCCACTAGTGAAACCTATGGCCCCCGGGTCTATTTTTATCATATCAATATCCATTACTTTATTTACTTGATTTGTTTTTACTTTGCCTTTTATTTTTTACTTTGCATCTCTATATCAAAAATACCAAAAATATTATTTATCATCTCTATCAGATCTCACCCTTGTAAGTAACCGTGAAGGGATTGACAACCCCTAATCGCGTTGGTTGCGAGTAGCTATCGTTTTGTGTAGGTACGAGAGACTTGTGCGTGATCTCCTACTGGATTGACACCTTGGTTCTCAAAAACTGAGGGAAATACTTACGCTACTTTACTGCATCATCCTCTCCTCTTCGGGGAAATCCAACGCAGTGCTCAAGAGGTAGCATAGAGGGGTGTCGGTTCTAATCGCCTTCCTCTTAAGTCTACCCAATTCGGACGCCTGTGGCTGATGGGTCCCTAGGGGCTCGGCCCTGTGCTCCGAACGTCGCTTCTGCAAAAGCATGACATATCAGGGATAAGATGTGACATCAGGAGAGAATCCTCTTTGGATGATCGAGTCTTCGGCTTGGCTTACACACGACGAAGGTAACAGTCCGGGATAATCAGAGGTGATAGCCACCGGGGCGCCATCACGGCTCGCCAAATAAAATATCCCGTCAACAAGCTCCACGGGCGCATCTGGGTCTTCTTCGAGTCCCAGATCCAGGGCCCTCTTGGGGTCCTCTGGCTGCGGGGAAGGGCTGGAGATTCCTTCCACGTCCCTCCTCAGTTCCTGCTCAGAAATATCGATGCAGGCAACTTTAGCAAAGAACGCCACAATAAGTGAAGCGATAAAATAAATGACGACTTACCCAGTTTGGGGGATTATACATGGAGAATCCGTCCCGCGGTTTTATATGGAGGAAGTCTTCCTCTTCTCCTTTGTATAGGTCGGACAGTATCCTTGCCAGAGCGGTGGCGGAGTCCGGACCCTTACGGCCACAACGGGTGGCATCGTCTGTCCCGTTGTAGTGCCACATGGGATTGCTCCGATATTGTAGCGGTTGCACTCCCCGCATTATGCATATTGCCATCACCTCGACTATTGTCAGTCCAGATTTGGCCAGTAACTTTATCCTTCTCATCAGGAAATGTATTTCCCTGGAATCCTCTTCTTGGGGGCCTCGGGGGCGCCAGCTTAGACGTGCCCTCGGCGGGGTGTTACTGAACTTGGGGAGTCCTGTCCGGACTGGATCCGGAAGGGGAGCATCGTCGATATAAAACCACTCTGAAGCCCGGTTATCTGGTGCCTTCTTGGGAGTACCGGATAGGTATCCGGTCTCAGCGATACGCCATACTTCGGCCCTGCCCACTTGACATAAGGATTCTCCCTAGTTGTGGGGGAGAAGGCAGAACAGCTTCTTCCACAATCTGAAATGAGCCTCATAGCTTAGAAATAGCTCACAAAGGGTGACATACCCTGCTATATGCAGTATGGAGGTTGGGGTAAAATTGTGCAGCTGGAGGCCGTAGAACTCTAGAAGCCCACGAAGGAATGGATGAATAGGAAACCCGACACCCCTTAATAGATGTGCAATTAAGCATATTCGCTCCTCTGAAGATGGATTGGGGGATCTCTCCGCTTGTTCTCCGCCGTTATAGGTGGCCACTCCGGCTCGGACAGGGACCATGAACGCTGGCGGGAGGAGCCCTTGGGTTTGTAACTTTACCAAACGGGTATGGGGAACTGAACACTCTCCCCAGTCCCCCGGCTTGGGGCAAGGGGAGCGAGCAGAAGAGCTGCGACGACCGGCCATGTTGGAATGGTTTTTTCTGGGCGCTCTGTTGGATGCTTGCTCGAGGAGGAAGAGTGAGGTTTGGATCTGGGAATCCCCGTCTCTTCAAATAGACGACTAGCCCGAAGGACCGAGGGTGGCAAATGCAAAAATGCCTCGACTCCTCGCATTCGCTCGACATGTGGAAATTGTCATTATTGAAACACTGAAGCCGAGGAGTACAACATTGATGAAGATGCCGGACACTGTTCGTCATGATGGGAACATTGGTATTTTCGGAAGGAGGAACCCGCCTTGCAATGATGAAGACAAGACTGCGCACCGGACTCATCGTCATTGAAGCCTGGTTCAGGGGCTACTGAGGGAGTCCTGGATAAGGGGGTATCTGGACAGCCGGACTATATTCATCGTCCAGAGTATAGAAGCGTCAAGACTCAAGACTTCGGCTCGTGTCCGGATGGGACTGTCCTTTGCATGGAAGACAAGCTCGACGATTCGGATATTATGTTTCCTTCCTTGTAACCGACTCCATGTAAACCCTAGCTCTCCGGTGTCTATATAAACCGGAGAGGATGGTCCTTAGAAGGCCGATCACAATTACAATCATACCATCATAGGCTAGCTCTTAGGGTTTAGCCTCTACGATCTCGTGGTAGATCTACTCTTGTACTACTCATATCTTCAATATTAATCAAGCAGGAAGTAGGGTTTTACCTCCATCGAGAGGGCCCGAACCTGGGTAAACATCGTGTCCCTTGCTTCCGGTTACCATCAGCCTAATACGCACAGATCGGGACCCCCTACCCGAGATCCGCCGGTTTTGACACCGACAGCCGTCAGGCCGCTCTTCCCGACCCTAGTTTTTCAGAAGAGGCTTTTAATGCCTTTAACTCGGGTGATGCATACATCCGAGCTGCTCGAGATGGGCGGGTAAGTTCATACTTGCACAATTCTGATAATTATATACAAGTAGCCCCCGAGACTTGAAGCAGTTTAAGCAACTGATTTAAGGATCGTTGTATACCCAGGTGCTCAAAGAGAAGAGCAACCTATTGTCTCAAGAGCTGTAGAAGTGTCAAGCCTAGCTAACTGCTGCTACCACCGAACTAGAGAAATCCAAAAAGGCAGCGTCTGGTAATGTTCCCCTCTATCGAGAAAACATGATCATGTACCAGGAGTATTAATACAGGTGCAAATCTTATGGCAGAGTCATTAGATCATCTGGAAAAGGCACCAGAAGTCGCACGTGCGGGAGGTTCAGGAGCTCAAAGGCAACTGGCCGCGGGGCGAACGTATACTGACACAGGTCAGGGTGGAGAAGAACAAAATCCAAGATGCAAACACCGAGCTGGGCGTGGAACTAAAAGACGTGCGGGCCCAGCTGGCTGACTCCGTGAACGAGAATAGGAGGCTGCGAGGCAGCATATTTAGTATGTGTTTGGACTTACCTTTACATAGTTCGGCAAGGAAAAGAACTGACAGTGCTTATGTCTGTAGGTATATTGATGGGTCGTCCCAAAGAGGAGGTGCCCGAATCATCGAGCGATCTGCTACAAGAGCTATCGCGAATGCACGAGCGAGCTCGGCAGGCGATGCAAAGCGTTGCTGAGGGAGTCCTGGATTAGGGGGTGTCCGGACGGCCAGACTAAGACCTTTGGCCGGACTCCTGGACTATGAAGATACAAGATTGAAGACTCCGTCCCGTGTCCGGATGGGACTTTCCTTAGCGTGGAAGGCAAGCTTGGCAATACGATATGAAGATCTCCTCCCAATGTAACCGACTCTGTGTATCCCTAGCCCTCTCCGGTGTCTATATAAACCAGAGAGTTTTAGTCCGTAGGACGAACAACAATCATACCATAGGCTAGATTCTAGGGTTTAGCCACTCCGATCTCATGGTAGATCTACTCTTGTACTACCCATATCATCAATATTAATCAAGCAGGAGTAGGGTTTTACCTCCATCGAGAGGGCCCGAACCTGGGTAAAAACATCGTGTCCCTTGTCTCCTGTTACCATCCGCCTAGACGCACAGTTCGGGACCCCCTACCCGAGATCTGTCGGTTTTGACACCGACATTGGTGCTTTCATTGAGAGTTCCACTGTGTCGTCACCATCAGGAAGGATGCCGCATCCCGTCTTTAAAGACGGTGTCGTTGCTAAAGGAGCTTTGGCTGTCGGCCAAACTCTCCGGCTAGGCAGGTTTTTGATGACCGCCTGTCCGGCCGCCGCGCCGACGATGACCTCTCAGGCCATCGAAAGCAATCTTCACATCAGCTCGGAGCTTGCCGAGCAGTTAGATCCGATGGAGCTCCTCTCCCTGAACAAGCTCTTGGATCGCATCGCGGCCCTGGGAGTCGCTACTGATTACGACCAGATTGGGCTTAAACCCGATCAGAGAGAGATTGACTCTCCCCAGATCACCCATCATGTCGAAGTGGTGGAAGAACAATGCGGCGAGTCTTCGCCCGCCCTAAGGACCAGATGTGTCCGGATTCCTGATCCCTCCAAGACGGATACCCGCGGAGGGGAGGATGTTGCCCAAACCCTGAACCTAAAGTCAGGCAGCAGGCCTGATTCATTGAATAATGTCCAAGAAAGCCGGCTTCTGAATTCGGAAACCGCTTGGCCCCTGAATCTTACATCGGGCAGGGTTCCGGATTTAATTCCACCCGCCCACCCAACTATGCGGGATTTATCCCTAATACGGCAAGAGCCCGGAGAAACAGTACACCACTACTGGTCCAGATTCCTCCTGGTTATGAACAGGATAAAGGACTGCCGTGAGAAAGAAGCAATTTCACTCTTTTGTAACAACTACACGGACATTGGAATCCTCAACGCCATAAGTCACCGCGAAATTACACGATTCGCCGACTTGACATCCATAGTATGAAAGTACTATGCGAGTGAAAGCGTTCGGAAAACAGAAGATAAATTCTGGGACAATCCGTCCCCGAATATAACACGAGTCCGATACAAAAGGGCGCATTATCGCCAGGCATCTGAGCCAAACATCAAAAAACAAAACCCTCTACAGGGTACGGGACCGTAATGGAAGGATGGCTTAATGGACCCTGTAAAATTCATAATTCAGGGGAAGCCACACCAACACACAACCTTAGAGCATGTTGGATACTACGGTAGGTGGCCCAAAGTGGCGAGGAGCTCTTAACTCCAGCACCCGAAGAATACCTCCCCAGTACGGTGTCGACAGTCTTTGTGACCTTCACATCAAACAATGCAAGGAAACGAACGCTCCGCAACCTTGCCGAAGTCTACTAAGTAGCAACAATAAACCCATGGAGTGACACGGCTATCACCTTTAATGCCAGTGACGAACCTAAATTCCGGACAGCCCGAGCACCAGCCGCATTGGTCCTCAGTCCGATAGTGGACGGCTTCCGACTTACAAAGGTACTCATAGACGGCGGCAGCAGACTCAACCTCATGTACAAGGAAACCCTGCAAAAAATGGAAATTGACTGGAGCCGCATTGAGCGAAGCAACACAACTTTTAGGGGAATAATTCCAAGTCGGGAAGCGTGCTGTTCAGGAAAAATCACACTGGATGTGGTGTTCGGCACGCCGGATATTTACAGATCCGAGGAGGTCACGTTTCAGGTGGCCCCGTTCAGCAGCGGATACCACGCTCTGCTAGGGCGAGAAGCGTTTACAATTTTCCAAGCCATACCCCATTACGGGTACATGAAGCTCATAATGCCCGGACCCAATGGAATCATCACTCTCGCAAGTGATCCGGACATAGCGCTCCACGCTGAAAACAAGATAGCCGCACGGGCCCTGGAGGCATTATCCGAGGCCCTAGCGGCCGAGGAATTAACTGCGTTGTGCTCTACGGTGGACAAGGACGATGTGATATTAGACAAGAGATCCAAGTCCACCTCTTTTAAACCAGTGGATGAAATAGTCAAATTCCAAGTCCATCCAACGGACCCTACAAAAACGGCCTCCATCGGGGCACAACTAAAACCCGATGTAGACGCCGCACTCAGAGACTTCCTGCGAGAAAATTGGGACATTTTTGCCTGGCACCCCTCAGATATGCCAGGAATCCCACGCAGGCTGGCTGAGCACAGCCTGAACATCCTAAAGGGTTTAAACCCGTCAAGCAGACTCTATGGCGTTTTTTCGAACCCAAGAGACAAGCCATGGGAGAGGAGCTAGCAAAACTGCTGGAAGACGGATTCATCAGAGACATAAAAAATCCGGACTGGCTAGCAAACCTGCTGATGGTACCAAAGAAGGACAAATCTTGTCGCCTATGTGTCGATTTCAAAGACCTAAACAAGGCCTGTCCAAAGGACCCTTTCCCACTCCCCCAAATTGATCAAATCATTGACGCCACCGCAGGACACGACTCATTGTGTTTCCTCGATGCATACTCTGGCCACCATCAAATCAAGATGGCAGAGTCAGACCAAGCTGCATGGCATTCATCACCCCATACGGCCCATTCTGCTTCAACACGATGCCCTTCGGGCTCAAAAACGCCGTCGCAACATATCAGCGCATGATTCAGACATGTCTGGCCAACCAGATCGGCAAAACAGTTGAAGCATACATAGATGACGTGGTCGTCAAAACAAAACACGTCAATACTCTAGTAGACGACTTGAGGCTCACGTTCGACAATCTCCGAACATATGACATTAAGCTCAACCCGGAAAAATGCATTTTCGGTGTACCAGCCGGAAAGCTCTTGGGCTTCATCGTATCCGGTAGAGGAATTGAAGCAAACCCAGCCAAGATCCGAGCTCTGTAACAATTGGATACCCCTAAGGACCTCAAACAGATACAAAAACTGACAGGATGCATGGCGGCTCTAAGCCGCTTTATCTCCCGCTTAGGAGAAAAGGCATTACCCCTCTATCGCCTCCTGCGGCGCACCGACCACTTCGAGTGGACGGATGCCGCCACGGCCAGACTCGAAGAAATAAAAGCCATATTGGCAACAAATCCGGTCCTGGCCGCGCCCAACACGGGCGAACCAATGCTATTATACATCGTGGCAACCCATCAAGTTGTAAGCGCGGTGGTCGTCGTCGAACAAGAAGCAGGCGGACACAAGTTCCCCCTCCAAAAACCAGTGTACTATGTGTCCACTGTACTAACTCCATGCAAGTCACGGTACCCACATTATCAAAAGATAGCGTACACGGTGTTCATGGCATCCCGGAAGCTGCGACACTACTTTCAAGAGTGCTCCATAACAGTGGCATCTGAAGTACCCCTTAATGATATTATAAACAACCGCGACGCAACGGGCCGGATTGCCAAATGGGCCATCGAGCTCCTACCGTTCGACATAACTTACAAGCCAAGGCGAGCTATTAAGTCACAGGCTTTGGCCGACTTCATTGCCGAATGGACTGAAGCCGAACTCCCTAAAGAGTACGGCGCATACTCCAACTGGATCATGCACTTCGACGGCTCCAAAATGTTGGCTGGCCTGGGGGCTGGCGTCGTTCTGACGTCCCCAACCGGAGACACAGTCCAATACATAATTCAGATAATGTACACGGATTCCAACAACGCAACCGAATATGAGGCCCTTTTACATGGCCTCCGGATGGCAGTCTCCATGGGCATTCAGCGCCTAGACGTCCACGGGGATTCAAACCTTGCAATATCCCAAATAAATGGAGACTTCGACGCCAAGGATCCGAAAATGGCAGCTTACCGCAACGCCATCTTAAAGATGTCAGCTCAGTTTGAGGGGCTTGAATTTCATCACATAGCCTGGGAAAATAACCAAGCAGCAGACTTGTTGGCACGCATTGGCGCCAAGCGCGAGGCCGTCCCTCCCAACATCTTCCTAGAAAGGCTGTTCAAGCCATCTGTATCATGGGAAGGAGAATCCGGAAACAATAGCCCGGACACAACTACACCGCCCCTCACCGAACATTCTGACACAGTTTGGGGCTCCGCCAACGAAACAACGCTGTCAGCCCACGCAATAATGGCAGTCATTGCCCCTTGGACAGAACCATTCCTAGCCTACCTAACTACGCAGGAACTTCCCGAGGACCAAAACGAGGCCCGCTGCATAGTGCGGCGATCTAAAGCCTACAAAGTCCACGAGGGAGAGCTTTACAAGAAAAGCACAACCGTAGTCCTACAAAGGTGTATCTCCGAAGAGGAAGGGAGAGACCTTTTGGCTGAAATTCATGCCGGACTCGGCGGGCACCATGCTACAGCCCGGGCCCTTGTAAGAAAGGCCTTCCGTACCGGATTTTATTGGCCAATGGCCCGGGCAGACGCTCAGGACTTAGTGCAACGATGTGTTGGTTGCCAGTTATTCGCCAACCAAAGCCACATGCCGCCTACTGCCCTACAAACTATACCCATTACCTGGCCTTTCGTGGTCTGGGGGGTTGACATGGTCGGACCCCTTAAAGGAGGAACCCACAAGCAAAAATATCTACTGGTCATGGTGGACAAATTCACCAAATGGATAGAAGCCAAGCCTGTAAAGACGGCCGAATCCGGACCAGTGATAGACTTCATATCCGGGGTCGTACACCGTTACAGCGTCCCCCACAGCATCATAACCGACAACGACACAAACTTCACGGCCGATGAAGTCAAACTTTGGTGCAAAAACATGGGCATCAAGCTCGACTATGCTTCAGTCTATCACCCTCAAACTAACCGTCAAGTCGAACGGGCCAACGGTCTCATTATGAGAGGCATCAAACCCAGACTAGTGCGATCCCTCAAGGAATCTAACACGCACTGGGTAGAGGAGCTTGACTCCGTACTATGGGGGCTGCGGACCACGCCGAATCGCACTACCGGATTCACACCATTTTTTATGGTATATGGCGCAGAGGCAGTACTGCCATGCGACATAATCCATGACTCACCTCGAGTGCGCATGTACGAAGAAAGAGAAGCCGAGCTCGATCGGCAGGACAGCTTGGACGCATTGGAAGAGGAGCGCGACGTGGCAAAAGCTCGTTCTGCATTCTATCAACAGCAGGCTCGAAGATACCAAAGCAAAGAAGTACGGGCCAAAACCTATAACGTTGGCGAACTAGTTCTACGCCTGCCGGACAAGAAAAAGGATAAATTAAAGCCCAAATGGGAGGGCCCCTTCATAACCGACCAAGTACTGACCGGCGGAGCGTACCGTGTGCGAAACGCATCGGATAACTGACTCGAGCCGAACCCATGGAACGCAGCACGCCTACGAAGGTTCTACGCCTAGCGCCGGACTCCGTGTTCGTTTCCTTCCTCCGTCCCTTTGTTTTATTTTTTATTGGCAGTCCGGGATTTTGTTCCTTCTCCCTACCTTTTTTTCTCACAAGCCCTTAGGGGCTTGCCTGTGCATTATTCGCACATACCCGGCGCGCTACCTGCGCTCATAATACCTGGGGGCTTCTTTACCAAGAAGTTTATATAAAATGGGCCTCATGCCCAAAACATGTGTGATGCTTCCGCATGAACCTTTTATACACCATTATATGCATCGATATGACTTAAGTTTTGGCCAAGCTGGGTTGCCTGGCTCCTGTGCTTACCCCTACATTCCCGTTCGTTCGGCTAGGTGGTAAAGGGAGCACCTCTGCGATTGTTACTGCCGGGTCAGCCGGATGTGTACCTCAGACTGGGTGAAGCCGAAAGCTAGCATTGTTAAGGGAATATTCGGTCGGTGAACTAAAAGATGATCTTTCGTATTTATTCATTTGCCCCAGATGCTTTTCTGCTCTTTCTGGTAGTTCGGACATGCACTTTAGGGCATGCCTCCCAGGGAAAGGAACCCCTAACGGAACTATTCTCCCTGGAAGATGTTTCTTACTAACCATGTAATATAACATAACTAGTTGGGCACTTGTCTGCTAAAGCACTTATGACCCCTACGCCTTGTCTCCATGCATGCCCCGGTTCTTACATAATTGAGAGGGTATTCGAACACACTCCGGACAATAGGGTCCAGAGGTCGAAGCGAAAAGGTCCGCAATGACAAACGATCTACAATCCAGCTAGAAGGCATTTTTTATGTCATTTTTACAGAGTCAATCCGACTCGGCATATTCTTCTTCAATACCATCCAACATGTGGTCTAATTTACAGTCCTGTTGGGAATACTTTGCAGCCAGCTCCACCTGGCCATATGCTAAGCTGACCGGGATCTCCTTTCCATCCGGACCTATAGGGTCGATCTCGGCCATGTGGTTGGGGTCAGCCTTCGTGTACCGAGTCTTCACCATGGCCCAGGCCTCCCTGGCACCTTGACGGCAAGTCGATATCTTCCACAACCGGAAGCGCTGCCGCACTCCCTCCAGCTTCTTGGTAAGCTCCTCAAGGCCTTCGGGCACGGAGAGGGATGGCCACATAGCCTGGATGACGCTTTGCATTGCCTGCCGAACTCGTTCGTGTAGTTGCAACAGCTCGGGAAGAAGGTCTCCCGTTGAACCGGGCATTTCCTCCGCAGGACGACCCGTCACCAGACCTACAAACATAGCTCTGTCAATTGTCTTCCTCGCCGAATTCTTTTTTTCGAAGATTCGTTCAAGCACTTACTAAAAATGCCGCGTCGAAATCGCCGATTCTCCTTCACGGCAGAAGACAGCTGAATACGAACATCTTTCAGTTCCTCGCCCAGCTGGGTATTGGCGTCTTGAAGCTTGTTCTTTTCTTGCCTCACCCTCGCCAGCACGCTCTCGCCAACCTTTAGTTGGCGTAGGAGTTGTTGCTTGTCCGGATTTACTCCGGTCTCATCTGCATTATTATCGTCAGGGTTGCATGCCTGCCGCATTTCAAAACGGAAGTACTTTTCGAAGCATATATTACCTGCGGGCGTCCCCTTGACATTTTCTGAAGTGGCCAATGCGGCCTCGAGCTGGGCCTTGCACTCTTCGAGCTCCTGGGACAATTGTGTGTTCTTCTTTGTAAGACACTGCATAGCACATGATCCTCCCAATAGTTATCTTCACTATTTCAAGTCTCGAGGGCTACTGACATATATAACCTTCAATTCTACTCACCTATATGTCTTTCACATACTGCTCCGTGGCTTTGGCTAGACCATTTTGAGCAGCATGGAGATACGCATCTCCTGTATTAAAGGCGTCCAACGCCTCTAGGGAAAAACACGCATCACGAAGAATAGTCCAGCGACGCCTATGGTTCAGGGCACTCTCCACCTCTGAATTGGTGGCAGATAGCCCGTCGGCGCCCTCTGTTGGAGGAGCGCCCGAGGCGCGTCCCGTGTCCGCCTCCGCTTCCGGACCCGGCCTCAAACCTTGGCCGGCGGACATAGTCCGGCGGGCTCTCTTCTTTCTAAGAAAATCATGATCATTAGTAAGACTCAAGGGCATAAACCCTAGGTGTCAAATTCGCATGCCATACCGTTGCGCCGGAATCTCAATCTGGTCCGCACTTCTTTTTGGCCCGCCTGGCTTCGGCGGCCCTTGTTGGCTACCCACCGTGGGCTCGGCCTTCCGCCTCAAGGATTTACCCTGCGAAACGCTGTTAGTACACGACATGCAAGATAAAGCATGAGAATACTTACCTGGAGGCTGGAAGTAGTCCGGGATAGTTGGCCGTGATGGCCACTAAGGAGTTATCCTTGCTCAATTGATGAAATACTCCATCAATCAACTCCATGCATAAGTCCGGATCTTCTTGGGAGTCCGGATCGAGGGGCCGTTCCGGGTCCTCGGGTTGTGGAGCAGGGCTATTTATTTCCTTCACAGCCTGGCGCAGCTCCTGCGTTTAAACATTACTAGTCTAAGTACTCAACTACGGGAATTTCAAAAACGGATAGGCAAGTGAAAGTGTCCGCTCACCCAACTAGGAGGATTGTACATGGAGAATCCGCCTTCCGGATTGACACAGAGGAATTCTTCCTCTTCCCCCTTGTACAAAGCGGATAAGATTCTCGTTAAAGTGGCGGCCAAATCTGGCCCCTTGCGACCGCACCGGGTAGCATCATCCTCTCCGTTGAAATCCCACATGGGGTGGCCTCTGTATTGAAGCGGCTGCACCCCTCGCATAATGCATATGGCCATGACCTTAATCATGGTCAGTCCGGAATGAGCCAACAACCTTATCCGGCTCATCAGGTATAGGACGTCCCTGTCAGCTTCCCTCTGAGGGTTCCGTGGGCGCCAACTCAGGCTCTTCTTCAACGGGGCATTATTGAACTCGGGGAGGCCGATCCGTACAGGGTCCGGCAGGGGGACGTCATCTATATAAAACCACTCCGAGGGCCAGTCTTTGGATGCCCTCTTTGGGGTGCCGGATAGATATCCGGTCCCGGCGTTGTGCCATAGTTCGGCTCCGCCCACCTGATAAATAGACCCCTCCTGAGAACGGGGCACAAGGCAAAACAACCTCTTCCACAGCGCGAAATGGGCCTCAACACCCAAGAACAGCTCGCAGAGGGCCACGAAGCCCGCGATGTGCAAAATGGAGGCGGACGTGAGGTTATGTAGCTGGAGGCCGTAGAACTCCAGCAACCCTCAGAGAAACGGATGAATTTGAAATCCTAGTTCTCTCATCAAATAAGGGACTAAGCATACCCGCTCTCCTTGAGAGGGATTGGGAATGCCCTCCGCCTGCTCTCCGCCGCTATAGGCAGCAATCCCGGCTCAAACTGGGACCATATATGCTGGGGGGAGAAGCCCTTGGACTGAAGCACTACTAACTTGCTATGCGGGACGGAACACCGCCCCCATTCTCTGCGCCGAGGGCTGGAGGGGCGAGAGGAGGAGCGGCACCGACTGGCCATGATGGAATGGATCTCTGTCAGAGGCGCTCTGATGAAGACTCGCGGACGGAAGATGGTGCGAATTGGATCTAAATCCCCGTCTCTTTTATGGGCGGCTCATTAACACAACCGGGGGGGGGGGGTAAGTGAAAAGAAAACCCCCTGGCTTTTCGCATTCGTTTGACGCGTGGAAGATGGTCATTATGGGGCACAGAAGCCGAGGAGGACAGCACCAAGCCAGACACTCTTCAACGGATACATAGAATTTGCAGGAGAACCCGCCTTGCAATGCCGAAGACAATTTGTGCGCCGGAATCATTGTCATTGAAGCCTGGTTCAGGGGCTACTGAGGGAGTCCTGGATTAGGGGGTGTCCGGATGGCCAGACTAAGACCTTTGGTCGGACTCCTGGACTATGAAGATACAAGATTGAAGACTCCGTCCCGTGTCCGGATGGGACTTTCCTTGGCGTGGAAGGCAAGCTTGGCGATACGATATGAAGATCTCCTCCCATTGTAACCGACTCTGTGTAACCCTAGCTCTCTCCGGTGTCTATATAAACCGGAGAGTTTTAGTCCGTAGGACAAACAACAATCATACCATAGGCTAGCTTCTAGGGTTTAGCCACTCCGATCTCGTGGTAGATCTACTCTTGTACTACCCGTATTATCAATATTAATCAAGCAGGAGTAGGGTTTTACCTCCATCAAGAGGGCCCGAACCTGGGTAAAAAGATCGTGTCCCTTGTCTCCTGTTACCATCCGCCTAGACGCACAGTTCGGGACCCCCTACCCGAGATCCACCGGTTTTGACACCGACAGTTGCCAAGGCCTTATGGCCATCCGACTCCCCTCCAGGAAGTATGGAGGGGCTTTGTAATAGCCTGACTTATTAGGGATGATAGACTGCTCATATCAATAAGGAATTCCTTCTTTTCCGGGAGTCCATTCGGAAAGAACTCCAAAGTTAAGCGTGCTCAGCTTGGAGTAATTTTAGGATGGGTGACCGACGGGGAAGTTGATCTCGGGTGTGCATGAGTGAGGAGAAAGTGCGCAGGAAAGACTTGTATTGATCTGTGGGGCTAGTCTATATCCCGCCAGGAGTAACGACCACCGGCGGGTGTGTCCGGGGCGATACAAGTTGGTATCAGAGCCTACCCTCGCGGTTACACAGATGTTTGCGGACATGTGTGCGGTCATGTTGTGCATGACGTTTGTGACCCGTCGTGGCACACGGCATGGCACATGTGCCGGACTGGATGCATAGACGTATGTGCCAAGAGGGAACGTTCCTGTGGCCCGACAAGGACGTCGGTTCCTCTGAGTGGGGGTGTATATGTAATAGCCTGGCTTATGGATGATAGACTACTCATATCAATAAGGAATTCCTTCTTTTTTGGGAGTCCATTCGGAAAGAACTCCAAAGTTAAGCATGGTTAGCTTGGACTAATTTCAGGATGGGTGACCGACCAGGAAGTTGCTCCCGGGTGTGCACGAGCGAGGACAAAGTGCGTAGAAAAGACTAGTATTGATATGTGAGGCTAGTCTAGATCCCGCCAGGAGTAAAAACCACCGGTGGGTGTGTCCGGGGCGTGACAGGCTTGTACAACTGTTCAAGGGAGCGCGGCGGCGCTTCTGATTATGGAAGATATCGGCCTGCTGGGAAGATGTGCGAGAGGCCTGGGCGATGGTAAAAACTCGGTATACCAAGCTCGACCCGAATCAGATGGCCCGGGTTGGACCTATAGGGTCAAACAGAGAAGAAATTCCTGTTAGTTTGGTATATGACCAGGTGCAAGTAGCCGCCACGTATTCCCAACAGGATTGTAGGCTAGATAGCTTGTTGGATGGCATAGAGGAAGAAGTTTTTGAGTCCAAGTGACTATGTACTTCAATTGACAAATTATGTCTCTAGCTGAATTGTAAAATGATTGTCATGGCAGACCTTTTTGCTTCAGCTTCTGGACCCGAAGGTGCGGAGTGCTTCCGAATAGCCGCTCGGTAATGTAGACCGGGGTATGCGTGGAAACTAGGCGTAGGGGTCATAGTTGCTTGAACAGACAAGTATCCGACTAGTTATGTTATATTACATTTTGATCGTAATTAACATCTTCCAGGGTGAATAATTCCGTTAAGGGTTCCTTTCCCTGGGTCGACATGCGTTTAACTTGCACATCCAGACTGTGATTGAGAAAACCACAACATACATAACGTTTGGGGGTTCATAATGTGACAAGTAAAAAACATCTTTAGTTCACCGACCGAATATTCCCTTAAGAACGCTAGCTTTTGGCTTCACCCAGTCTGACGTACACATCTGGATGACCCAACAATAACAATCGCAGAGGTGCTCCCTTTATGCCCTAGCCGAACTAACGGGAACATAGGGCATAAGCACAGGAGCCAGGCAACCTAGCTTGGCCAAAACTGAAGTCATATTGATGCATATAATGGCGAAGAAAAGGTACATATGCGGAAAAGACACATATGTGATGAGCTTTATGCTCTGAAAATAATAATAATAATAAGCTTCTATACAAGAAGCCCCCAGGTATACTTGACGTGCATATTTTAGAATGTGTGTGTCGAAGATGCACGGTTTAGCCGTACTAAAGCTTTAAGGCTTAAAAAGAAAGCAAACGGTGAAAAGAGAGGAAAATAAATACCAGAAACAAAAAAAGGGGTAAAGGAGACGAACAAAGAGTCCGGTGCTTGGCATAGAATCTTCGAAGTCTGGCCGCATTCCATGGGTTCGGCTCTAGGCGATTGTCAGATGCGTCGCGCAAGCGGTACGCTCCTCCAGTGAGAACTTCGTCAATGTTGAAGGGACCCTCCTATTTGGGCTTGAGTTTTTCCTTTTTCTTCTCCAGCAAGTGTAGAACGAGTTCGCCGACATTATAAGTCTTGGCTCGTACTTCTCTGCTTTGATATTTGCAGGCCTGTTGCTGATAGAATGCGGAACGGGCTTTTGCGACATCGCGCTCCTCCTCTAGGGCATCTAAGCTGTCCTGCCGAGCAAGATCAACCTCTCTCTCTTCATACGTGCGCACCCGAGGTGAGTCATGAATAATGTTGCAGGGTAACATAGCCTCTGCGCCATACACCATGAAAAAAGTTGTGTATCTGGTAGAACGATTGGGCGTGGTCTGCAGCCCCCAGAGTATGGAGTCGAGCTCCTCCACCCAGTGCTTGTCTGATTCTTTCAAAGACCGCACTAATTTGGGTTTAATGCCGCTCATAATAAGACCATTGGCTCGTTCGACTTGGCCGTTGGTTTGTGGGTGATAGACAGAGGCGTAGTCGAGCTTGATGCCCAGATAAGCACACCAGGCTTTCACCTCATCGGCTATGAAATTGGAGCCGTTGTCGGTGATGATGCTATGCGGAACACCATAACGGTGCACAACACCGGATATAAAGTCTATCACTGGCCCGGCTTCGGCCGTTTTCACTGGTTTGGCCTCTATCCACTTAGTGAATTTATCCACCATGACCAACATATATTTTTTCTTATGGCTTCCTCCTTTAAGGGGTCTGACCATATCAAGCCCCCAGACCACAAAAGGCCAGGTGATGGGGATTGTTTGTAAAGTGGTGGGTGGCATATGGCTTTGGTTGGCGAAAAGCTATCATCTGACCCAATGTTGGACAAGGTCCTGTGCGTCTGCTCGAGCCGTCGGCCAATAGAAACCTGTACGGAAGGCCTTGCTTACAAGGGCCCGAGCTGCAGCGTGGTGACCACCAAGACCGGCATGAATTTCAGCCAAGAGCTACCGCCCTTCTTCCTCGGAGATACATCTTTGAAGTACTCCGATAGCGCTTTTCTTATAGAGTTCTCCCTCGTGAACTTTGTAGGCTTTAGAGCGCCGCACAATGCAGCGTGCCTCATTCTGGTCCTCCGGGAGTTCTCTCCTATTAAGATAGGCTAAGAAAGGTTCGGTCCATGGGGCAATGACTACCATGATGATATGGGCCGACGTTGTAATTTTGGTGGCTGAGCCCCCGGTGATGTCAGTGTGTTCGGAGTCTGGGGATGTGGTCAGATCCAGATTGGTGTTTCCGCTCTCCCCTTGCCGCACCACGGATGTCTTGAAAAGCCTTTCCAAGAAAATGTTAGGTGGGACAGGGTCGCGCTTAGCGCCGATGCGGGCAAGGACATCCGCCGCTTGGTTACTTTCTCGAGCGACATGGTGAAACTTGAGCCCCTCAAACCGAGCCGAAATTTTGAGTACAGCGTTACGGTAAGCCGCCATCTTCGGATCTTTGGCATCGAAATCTCCATTTATTTGAGATATGGTGAGGTTTGAATCCCCACGCACTTCCAAGCGTTGTATGCCCATGGAGACGGCCATCCAAAGAGCATGCAATAAGGCCTCGTATTTGGCTACATTGTTGGAGTCCAGGAATAATATTTGGAGGATGTACTGGACTGTGTCTCCAGTAGGGGATGTGAGGACAACGCCTGCCCCTAGGCCTGCCAACATTTTGGATCCGTCGAAGTGCATGAACCAGTTGGAATATGTGCCATACTCTTTTGGGAGTTCGGCCTTTGTCCATACAGCGATGAAGTCGGCCAATACCTTGGATTTAATGGCTCGACGCGGTTTGTATGATATGTCGAATGGGAGGAGCTCAATGGCCCACTTGGCAATCCGGCTCGTAGCGTCGCGGTTGTTTATTATGTCATTGAGAGGTACTTCGGAGGCCACCATTATTAAGCACTCCTGAAAGTAGTGTCATAGCTTCCAGGATGCCATGAAGACCGGGTATGCTATTTTTTTGGTAATGAGGCTACCGGGATTTGCATGGTGTGAGGATAGTGGATACGTAATATACCGGCTTCTGAAGCGGGAATTTGTGTCCGTCCTCCTCTCGTTCGACGACAAGCACCGCACTCACAACTTGGTGTGTGGTCGATATGTATAATAACATGGGTTCACCGAGGTTTGGCGCGGCCAGGATTGGGTTGCTTGCTAGAAGAGCCTTTATTTCTTCAAATCCGGCCGTTGTCACGTCCGTCCATTCGAAGTGATCGGTGCGTCGGAGAAGGCGATAGAGTGGCAATGCCTTTTCTCCTAGTCTGGAGATAAAGTGGCTCAAATCTGCCACACATCCGGATAGTTTTTGGACTTGTTTGAGGGGTCTGATGGTGTAGCCAACTGTGACAAAGCTCGGATTTTAGCTGGGTTTGCCTCAATTCCTCTATTGGAAATGATGAAGCCCAGAAGCTTTCCGGCGGGAATGCCGAAAACACATTTTTCCGGATTGAGCTTGATGTCATATGTTCGGTGGTTGTGAAATGTGAGGCGCAGATCGTCTATTAATGACTCGACGTGTCTGGTTTTGATGACTATGTCATCTATGTATGCTTCAACTGTCTTGCCGATTTGTTTTTCCAGGCATGTTTGAATCATGCGTTGATAGGTGGCGTCGGTGTTTTTGAGCCCGAAAGGCATAGTGTTGAAGCAGAAAGGCCCGTATGGGGTGATAAATGTCGTTGCGGCTTGATCGGATTCCTTCATCTTAATTTGATGGTATCTGGAGTATACATCGAGGAAGCACAATGAGTCGTGTCTTGTGGTAGCGTCGATAATCTGATCGATGCGGGGGAGGGGAAAGAGGTCCTTAGGGCAAGCCTTGTTGAGGTCTTTGAAATCGACACATAGGCGCCAGGATTTATCCTTCTTTGGTACCATCACCAGGTTTGCTAGCCAGTCCAGGTGTTTTATCTCTCTGATGAATCCGGCCTCGAGTAACTTGGCTAGCTCCTCTCCCATGGCTTGTCATTTGGGTTCGGAAAAGCACCATAATGTTTGCTTGACCGACTTGTATCCCTTCAGTATGTTTAGGCTGTGTTCGGCCAGCCTGCATGGGATCCCTGGCATATCAGAAGGGTGCCAGGCGAATATGTCCCAATTTTCGCGTAGGAACGGCCGCAGTGCGGTGTCGACCATGGGGTCCAACTGTGCCCCAATGGATGGTGTCTTCATGGAGTCCGTTGGGTGGACCTGGAATTTGACTATTTTATCTGCTGGTTTAAAGGAGGTGGATTTGGATCTCTTATCAAGTATCGCGTCGTCCCTATCCACCGTGGAGCGCCATGCGGTTAATTCTTCGGCCGTGAGGGCTTCAGACAATGCCTCGAGGGCCAAGGCGGCGGTTTTGTTTTCGGCACAGAGTGCTCTGTCCGGATCATTGGCAAGAGTGATGATTCCATTGGGACTGGGCATCTTGATCTTCATGTACCCGTAATGGGGTATAGCTTGGAAGCTTGCAAATGCATCTCGCCCTAATAAGGTGTGATATCCACTGTTAAAAGGGGCCACTTGAAAGGTTATCTCTTCTGACCGATAGTTCTCTGGCATGCCGGATACCACATGGAGTGTGATTTTTCCTGCACATCGTGCCTCCCGACTGGGAATAATTCCTTGGAAGGTCGTGCTACTTTGCTCAATGCGGCTCCTGTCTATTTCCATTTTGTTGAGAGTTTCCTCCTAAATGAGGTTTAGTCCGCTGCCACCGTCCATGAGCACTTTGGTAAGCCGAAAGCCGTCCACAATCAGACTGAGGAACAATGCGGCAGGTGCCCGGACTGTTCAAAATTTTGGTTCGCCACTGGCATTGAAAGTTATGGTCATGTCGTTTCAGGGGTTTATTACTGCGACTTGGCAGACTTCGGCGAGGTTGCGGAGTGCCCTTTTGCGCCTATTTTTTGAGGCGAAGGTCTCGTAGACTGTTAATACTGTAGGGTTGTTGTCTTCCATGGCATGTTGCTCTACGGTATTCTTGGTGAGGAGATCTTCACCGCTCTTGGCCACTTGCCGGAGTATCACATGCTCTAAGGCTATGGGTTGGTACGGTATCCGGTGTTGTGTGTATTTTGCATGGCCTATCGAGCCATCCCTCCAGAACGGTTCCGCGCCCCGTAATGGGCTTCGACTATTTTGTTATTGGATCAGGCGACCTGCAAGGGTGCATCCTTTTTGTCCGGACGAGGGGTTTAGTGGAAACCATTGGCTCCCAAGAGGCTGCCTGAGTTTTCCAGGCGCTTTCCATTGCGCAGTACTTCTGTACTATGGTTGCCAAGTCAGTGAAGTGTGATACGTGACGGCAGTTGATTGCATTGAGGATTCCCTCGTCCACGCAATTTTTGCAGAATAACGAGATTGCGTCTTCATCGCGACAGTCCTTGATCTTGTGCTTGACAAGGAGGAATCTGGCCCAAAAGTGATGGACCGTCTCTTGGGACTGCTGTCTGATGTGGGTAAGATCCCTTAGATCTGGGTGGGTGGGTGGATTTGAGTCCGAACCCTAACCCAATCTGGGATCTAGAGCTTGAGAAACTTCTGAGCTAAAGAGTTCGGACTCTGCGATATCAACCAATTTTTCAGGCCCACGGTCCGACTCTAGGTTCGCAATACGGGGCATGTTTTCCCGCGGGTGGGTATCCAGCTCTGTGAGCTCAGAAATCCGAACATAGTTTGTCCTCAATACAGAGGAAGAATCGTCGCATTGCTCCTCCACTACCGCTATCTGATGGGTGCTCGGCGAAGATTCAATTTCTCTCTGATCGGGTTTAAGCCCAACCCGATCGTAGTCTATAGCGACTCCCAAGGTGACGATGGGATCCAGAAGTTCGTTTAAAGACGACAACTCCATCGGATCCATCTGTTCGGGGTATTCTGAGCTGACGCGGAGGCGTTTTCCGATGACTCGAGAAGTCATCGTCGGCCCGACGGCCGAACGGGCGGTCATAGTGAAGCCGCCCAGCCGGAGGGTTTGGCCCAAGGCCAGAGCTCCCCGGAGGTGATGTTGTCCCTGATAACAAGGCGAGCCATCAAGCCTATCTTTGACGTCACAACAGAACTCTCAATGAAAGCACCAATATCGGTGTCAAAACCGGCGGATCTCGGGTAGGGGGTCCCGAACTGTGCGTCTAAGGCTAATGGTAACATGAGGCGGGGGGCACAATGTTTACCTAGGTTCGGGCCCTCTCTATGGAGGTAATGCCCTACTTCCTGCTTGATTGATTGTTATGAATATGAGTATTACAAGAGTTTATCTACCACGAGATCATAATGACTAAACCCTAGAAGCCTAGCCTAGGAGATTATGATTGTTGTCCTACGGACTAAACCCTCCGGTTTATATAGACACTGGAGGGGGCTAGTGTTACACAAAGTCAGTTACAAAGAAAGGAACCTATATATCCAAATCGCCAAGCTTGCCTTCCACGCAAAGGAGATCCCCATCCGGGCACGGGGAGAAGTCTTCTATCTTGTATCTTCATAGCCCAACAGTCCGGCCCATGTATATAGTCCGGCTATCTGAGGACCCCCTAATCCAGGACTCCCTTAGTGGGCATAGAAGATAAGTAGGCCTTCAACTCTTGCAAGACCGCATCTACTTCTGGGATCCACATCAGGGTCCTGCCTTCTACAAGATATTGAAGAACGGTAGGGCGCGCTCGGCAGACTTCGAAATGAATCTGCTTAGCACGGCGATGCACCCTGTCAGATGCCTCACATCCTTAACTGTCCTTGGCGCTTGGATTTTCTCAATGGCCTTGAGCTTGTTGGGGTTGGCTTCGATCCCCCGATGGGACACAAAGAACCCGTTAGCTTGCCGGAGGGAACGCCAAACACACACTTCTCTGGGTTGAGCTTCAAGTTGATCTTGCGTAGATTTGCAAACGTCTCCTCCAAATCCTGGATAAGAGTTGTTCTGTCCTTGGTCTTAACCCAAATGTCATCCATATAGGCTTCAATGTTTCTGTGCAGCTGTGGCTCGAAACCAATCTGGACTGCCCTTGCACAAGTAGAACCGACACTCTTTAATCCGAATGGCATGCAGATAAAACAGTATGTACCAGGTGATGAACAAGGTCTTCTCTTTGTCTTCCATGGACATGACGATCTGGTGATATCCAGAATATGCATCCAAGAAGGAAAGCAAATCGCAGCCTGAAGTGGAATCCATGATCTGATCGATGCGCGACAAGGGAAAGGGGTCCTCCGGGCAAGCCTTGTTGAGATCCATGAAATCTATGCAAAGCCTCCATTTCTCGTTAGCCTTCTGGACTACTACTGGGTTTGCTATCCAAGTGGGATGTAGCACTCCTCTGACCAAACCAGCTGCTTCAAGCTTCTTGATCTCCTCTGCAATAAACAGTTGCCTCTCCAAGGCCTGCTTCTGGACTTTTTGCTTAACAAGTCTGGTGTGTGGGCAGATAGCAAGGTGGTGCTCGATTACCTCCATGGGAACACTGGGGATATCAGATGCTTGCTAGGAAAACACATCAATATTCGCCCGCAGGAAGGCAACAAGCTTGCTTTCCTATTTTTCATCGAGGGTGGCACTGATGGTGAAGGTACCATCAACGCCAGCCAGCCCTACCGGGACCTTCTTCACTTGTGGAGCAGTAACCTTGGTCCTGTTGTTGTTGGAAATCTCCGGCAAATCATCAACAGGTGCAGCGCACTCTGAAGAGGTACACTTCCTAGATTCTTTGCCAGCGTCCTTCCTATCCTTCTTCTTCCCTCTGCTTTCCTTGGTGGGAACTACTACCGCCATTGCTTCTGCCGTGACGGCATCCCGGTACATCTTGTCCGTGCAAATGATTGCGTCCTTCTCATCCGATGGGATGGAAATGATTCCAAGTGGCCCAGGAATCTTCAAGGTATTCTAGGATAGTGGGATGTCGCCATAAATTTGGCCAGGGCTGGTCGTCCAAGGATCCCATTGTACATGAAGGGGAGATCGAGCACATCAAACACAATCTTTTCTGTCCGATAGTTCCACTCCCCTCCAAATGTCACAGGCAACGTGATCTTTCCCTTAGGATGACTCCTGTCGGGATTAACTCCTTGGAACATGCTGGTGACTTCTAACTCCTCTTCTGCTATCTGAAGCCCATTGATAACATTTGGGGAAATCAGATTCAACCCGGCCCTATCGTCCACCAATATCTTAGTGACCTTGAGGTTGCGAATTGTCAGAGAGACCAACAATGGCAAACATCCTACCACAGTGGTACTGTCAGGATGGTCCTCTTTGTCAAAGATGATGGACATGCGTGACCATTTGAGTGGTTTCCGGGCCTCGGGTGCTGGTTCCACGACATTGACCTCACGCGCCCACTGTTTGAGTTGGTGGTGAGAGGTGTGTAGGGATGCACCCACATCAATTCACAGGGCCTCTGTGGCCTTCTGAAACTCTTGCTCACTGGTTTCCTCTTCATCCCCTCCATTACTCTCATGATCACAGCCTTCCTTCTCTTGACCTCTGGCGGGTTTTCCTTTGTTCCGAAGAGGTTTGCCGGGGCGATTTGCTTCACCGCCTCGACCCTTACCGTCAGCAACATTCTAACCCTTTTCCTTGTCATGCTTCTCGTACTCAGCTCTTTGCCTCTTGACAAGCTGCTCAACCTGATAACACTCTTGAAGGTCGTGGCCCTTGGTCCGATGGATCTTGGAATACAGCCCATCGCCCTTCCCGTCCTTCTCGGCAGCCGCAGCTTCCCGATAGTCAGCGCACATGGCAGCGTCCTTGCTGGGGACTTCAGCCTTGGCTATCTTGCCGGTACTAGGCGTACCCGATCCTTCAACAGTCATCACTGCCTTATCCTTGTGCCTCTTATTGCGCTTCTTGTCCTTCTTTTGACTGGTCGATTCATCATCATCTTCTGAATCAACATTGATGCAGTCCTTCTCTCTGGGTAACTTCCTTCCTTCTTCCATCCGAGCACACTTATCCACCAGAGTGTAAAGCTCCTTCACAGTCTTGGGCAACCGTACATTCATCTTGGAACAAATCCTACGGTTGTGCACATTGGACTGGAAGGCGGCTATCACAGCTATCGAATGGATATTTGGGATGTTCCTGTGGACTCTGCTAAATCTCTGCAAATACTTCCGGAGGGTCTCTCTAATGTCTACTACACAACCTTCTTTTTGTAGACGTTGTTGGGCCTGCAAGTGCACAGGTTTGTAGGACAGTAGAAAATTTCCCTCAAGTGGATGACCTAAGGTTTATCAATCCGTGGGAGGTGTAGGATGAAGATGGTCTCTCTCAAGCAACCCTACAACCAAATAACAAAGACTCTCTTGTGTTCCCAACACACCCAATACAATGGTAAATTGTATAGATGCACTAGTTCGGCGAAGAGATAGTGATACAAGTGCAATATGGATAGTAGATACAGGTTTTTGTAATCTCAAAATATAAAAACAGCAAGGTAACTAATGATAAAAGTGAGTGTAAACGGTATTGCAATGCTAGGAAACAAGGCATAGGGTTCATACTTTCACTAGTGCAAGTTCTCTCAACAATAATAACATAGATAGATCATATAACAATCCCTCAACATGCAACAAAGAGTCACTCCAAAGCCACTAATAGCGGAGAACAAACGAAGAGATTATGGTAGGATATGAAACCACCTCAAAGTTATTCTTTCGGATCAATATATTCAAGAGTTCGTACTAGAATAACACCTTAAGACACAAATCAACCAAAACCCTAATGTCACTTAGATACTCGATTGTCACCTCAAGTATCCATGGGCATGATTATACGATATGCATCACACAATCTCAAATTCATCTATCCAACCAACACAAATTATTTCAAAGAGTTCCCCAAATTCTCTACCAGAGAGTCGGGATGAAAACGTGTGCCAACCCCTATGCATAGGTTCATGGGCGGAACCCACAAGTTGATCACCAAAACATACATCAAGTGGATCACGTGATATCCCATTGTGACCACAGATAAACACGACAAGACATACATCAAGTGTTTTCAAATCCTTAAAGACTCAATCCGATAAGATAACTTCAAAGGGAAAACTCAATCCGTTACATGAGATTAGAGGGGGAGAAACATCATAAGATCCAACTATAATAACAAAGCTCGCGATACATCAAGATCGTGCCATAGAGAGAACACGAGAGAGAGACAGAGAGAGATCAAACACATAGCTCACTCCTCGTCATGGAGAGCGCCGGGATGATGAAGATGGCCACCGGTGATGGATTCCCCCTCCGGCAGGGTGCCGGAACGGGCTCCCGAGAGGTTTTTGGTGCCTACAGAGGCTTGCAGCGGCGGAACTCCCGATCTATTGTCGTATTCGATGGTTTCAGGGTATATGGGAATATATAGGTGAAAGAGGTCGGTCGGGGGAGCCACGAGGGGCCCACAAGAGAGGGGGGCATGCCCAGGGGGGTGGGCGCGCCCTCCTATCTCCTGGCCTCCTCGAAGCTTCCCTAGCTTGTACTCCAAGTCTCCCGGATCATGTTCGTTCCAAAAATTACGCTCCCAAAGGTTTCATTCCATTTGGACTCCATTTGATATTCCTTTTCTTCAAAATACTAAAACAGGCAATAAAACAGCAATATGGGCCGGGCCTCCGGTTAATAGGTTAGTCCCAAAAGTAATATAAAAGTGTATAATAAAGACCGCAATCATTAAAAATAGATAATAAAATAGCATGAATGCTTCATAAATTATAGATACGTTGGAGACGTATCGGCATCCCCAAGCTTAATTCCTGCTCGTCCTCGGGTATGTAAATGATAAAAGAAAGAATTTATGAAGTGTGAATACTAGCAGGTGCGCAAGTTTGATCAATGATAATTTCAATCACCTTTTCTAGCATGATTATATGTCATAACAGTAGTTCATCTCATAAAACTCCTCAAGATCAAGTAACAAGCTATTCATATGTTAAAGCATAGACCATAAACTTTCTTGAACACTAGCAAACTTCATTCTCAGTCATCAAACAATTGCAATTCATCTTATTTTCAGGAAGGGTCTATGTCAGAGCTTTGATTTAGCAAATTCCACATACTCAACTATCATATAGTCTTCTACAATTGCTAACACTCACGCAATACTTATGGTTATGGAGTTTTAATCAGAAACTGAGAAAGATAGGGGCTTATAATTTCGCCTCCCAACGTATTCACCTTTGGGTGATGTCAACAATAATAGTTCATGCTAACTTACATCCAATTGGATA
>NC_041381.1:155108935-155158429 GCF_002162155.2 Triticum dicoccoides
GTGAAGATCACCTTGACTCTTGCATAAAGTAAAAGACATAAAGTAAAAGATAGGCCCTTCGTAGAGGGAAGCAGAGGTTGTCATGCGCTTTTATGGTTGGATGCACAAAATCTTAATGCAAAAGAACGTCACTTTATATTGCCACTTGTATATGGACCTTTATTATGCAGTCTGTCGCTTTTATTGCTTCCATAACAAGATCGTATAAAGCTTATTTTCTTCACACTAATAAATCATGCGTATTCAGAGAGCAATTTTTATTGCTTGCACCAATGACAACTTACTTGAAGGATCTTACTCAATCCATAGGTAGGTATGGTGGACTCTCATGGCAAAACTGGGTTTAAGGATGTTTGGAAGCACAAGTAGTATCTCTACTTGGTGCAAGGAATTTGGCTAGCATGAGGGGGAAAGGCAAGCTCAACATGTTTGAATGATCCATGACAATATACTTTAACTGAGATGTGGCTATCCTAAACTACGACTGTAATTAACTCTTTTGAGGTGGCGCACATGAGTCCACATATTCACTACAAAAAAAAGACACATCCGTGACATTTTGGGCTGAACGAGTTTTTTTTCTATCATACTTATGACACTTCTATGACGATAACTGTGACAAAACCCAGTATCATCATAGATGTGGTGGGCTCCTACTTCTATGACAAAAAATCATGACAGAAAATGGGCTTTTCATCCTGGGCGGGCCGGAGACGCAGCTACATGACATTCTTTGTGCCGTCCATGACGGGAAAAACCGTGGTAGAAGCGAGGGCGAGGAAAATTTTGGCGAGTTCCCGGTTACGGTGGGTGGTCGGGGGCCGAGCGATGCGCGTTTCTCTCATACACGACGCGCGTGTGTGCGAGGCATTGGGCTCTAACTGAACCCAAGCGAGGCATTGGGCTCGAACTGAACCCGAGCGATTACACTAGCTACGCTACTGAACCCGAGTGATTCCTTCGCTACTGCTGTGCTAACATATGGGTTCGAACCCTGCTGCCTCCTTCCCTTGATGAACAGTGAGCATTGCTGGGGGGTTTGGATGAACAGTTCCTAGTGGGGGTGGATGAATAGGACCCTGTGGTGTTGCCTCTGGATGAACAGGACCCCGATCGATCGAGCCGGTTGGGGCTGGATGAACAGGACCCCGTGGAGGGCTGGATGAATAGGATGACCCCGTGGAGGGCAGGATGAACAGTAGATGGTGGAGGGCTGGATGAACAGTAGCTCGTGGAGGGGTGGTTGAACAGGAGCCCGTGGAGAGGAGTGGTTGAACAGTAGCCAATGGAGTAGCGCGGTGGAGGCTGGATGAACAGGAGCCCGTGGATGAACAGTCGCAGGTGGAGGCTGCAGGAGGTTGACGGTGGATGAACAATAGCCCGTGGAGGCTGGAGGAGGTCGACGGTGGAGATGAACAATATCATGTGGAGTTCCATTTTGCGGTATGCCACACCCCTCTCGATGAATAGGACCCATAATTCGACCATAGCGCTCCAACACAAGTCCGTTTCCTCTGTTTTGTAGTACGCCACACCCCTCCTGATCAACAGGACCCCGTTTTGACCGTAGGCGGTCCAACACAAGTCCGTTTCCTCCGTTTTGCGGTATGCCAGACTCCTCCTGATGAACAGGATCCCGTTTTGAACGTGGCCGGTCGAACACAAGGTCGTTTCCTCCGTTCTGCGGTATGCCAGGCCTCATTTCCATTGGCTGTTCCGTACAAGCCGGTTGGCTCCCACACATTCCGTTGCCTCCCGATGAACACGACACATTCCGTTGCCTCCTCATGAACACGACAATGATGTAGTTTCTCCATTCCGACCCAGCCATGTACACGAGCCCTAGCCGTACGTATGAGCGAGTAGGCGTTCGAGACCCCGCCCGTATGTACATACGTGGCCGTATTTTCTTTCTTGCATACTGGCCGTTGTACGTATGTGTACATGCTACGTGCGCGCCTCTACATCGACTAGTATGTACGTACACGTTCGTGACCAGAATGACAACGCTACATATGCTTCGACCAGGTGGTGTCCGACTGTCAGGCACTTCCTTGCGTGCGAAGATGTAGCTGGTGGGTTCCAGCCGTCAGGGGGGCAAATCGTTTTTTTGCCCGGATGCACTTCCTTGCATGCGAAGATGTAGCTGGTGGGTCCCAGCAGTCAGGGGGGAAATGTTTTTTTCATGAAATATGATTGCCCGTCCGGTGGCTCCCCGCTGTCAGGTGGAGGAATAATTAGTTTGCGTGTAATAAGGAGCCAATTCCTTGCGGCTGCCCTGGACCCAGCTGTCAGCCTATCAACATACAGTACTCTTTCGATGGAAGTCGTTCCTTGACCATGTTGACCATGCCGCACCGAGAGCACCAGGGCGGTGGATGACAGTGAGGCCTAGGAAGGGGACGGCATGGAGCCGGGGAAGACGCGGCAGTGGATGCCCACGCGTAGAGGAGTATGATGGTTCACTAGTTCGGCTGCGGTGTGAGGCTGCCGTCGTCGCCCATAGAATAACAGGGGGTGTGGGTGAGTAGAGGTATGGCCTGGCCAGCGGTGGGAGTAGTAGTGGGCGGTGAGGCCTCCGCGGCATCACAGCTGGCCACAGGAGGCAGGAGCACGCGGCACGACCGGTGCTGGTTCAGGCGGCTGGAGCAAGAAGACCAGAGGTTGAGGAAGTGCTACGGCCGTTGGATGGACATCATACAGTCAATGGAGCTAGAATCGTTCATATTGACTAAGTTGACAAAGCCCTCCGTCCCCGTCAACTTAGTTGGCCCACAAGTCAGCCTCCCACTATGGTGGGTCCCAGCTAGCAGGGGGTATTCATTTTTTTGTGCGTAATAAGGAGGCACTTCCTTGCGTGCGAAGATATAGCTGGTGGGTCTGACTTGTCAGCGGGGGGAACGTTTTTTTGCGAAATACAGAGGCCCTTCCGGTGAGTCCCCGCTGTCAGGTTGAGGAATCATTATTTTGCGTGTAATAAGGAGGCATTTCTTTGCGTGCGGCCGTGGACCCAGTTGTCAGCCTCTCCACGCACAGTCTACTTCCGATGGTGTCGTTCGTTGACCACGTCGCACCGAGCGCATCCAAGGTGGTGGACGAGGGCGAGGCCCTAGACAGCAACGAGCTGGAGATGGGAGGACGCGGGAGTAGAGCCGCAGACGGAGAGGTGTACGAGGGTTAACTGGTTCTGGTGCGGTGTGGTTCGACAGTCGGTGGAGAAGAACATGAGGTGTGGAGGGGTGGAGGGATAGCCTGACCAACGGTGGAGTAGCGCTTCACAGCGAAGCATGCTAAGCAGAGCTGCTAGCAGCAGGAGGCGAGAGGTGGTCCCGGCAGCGCTGGAGGAAGAAGACAAGAGATTGAAGATGGATGCCGGTCGTTGGATGTAAATCCAATGGCTAATGATGTCAGAATCATTTGTTGACTAAGTTGACAACGACTTGCGTTGGCTTCGACCTATTGGCCCACATTTCAGCCTCCAAAAATGTGGCATGTATTCAACCCATTTTTTCAGAATTTACAGTCTTTTTTTGCGGGGTAGAATTTACAGCCAATTTGATCTTTTTTTGAATTATAGTCCATTAGCTGGGCTAGGTGAACAAATAATGTAGCGTCCATGTGGCCCATTTATTTTTTTCCTAAAAAATTACGGGCCATTTGCTTTTTCTCGAAATACACGATTTTGCCGGGCTGATTCTAATTATAATGTTGGGTTGGGCCAGCAATGTTATCAAAAAATAAACAGGGGCTGAGCATTTTGTTATAAATATATTTAAATAATAAGTGATCTATTATTACATTCGTCCTTAAATCTTACCAAGCTTTTGTACACAATCACTAGGATTTTCATGCCAAAAAAAATCCAGGATTTTATTGTTGAGAAATTATTTTTATAATTTAATAAGATGTGGGATATTGTTTTATTACATATGTAAGTATCTATTAAATATATGATGACAATAAAGATAATATATAATAACATATAAAATAATTTAAATATCTATAATATAGTTAGAAGGGAAACATAAGTTGGACCAGGCGTTCCTATTCTTATATAAAAAAATAGAACAGACCTCTACGTTTTCTTCAAAAAAATACATAAATTGGGCTGCCGATGTTTCAGGAAAAATAAAACCTTGGATGGGAGGTCCATAGACCTGTTTGTATCGACCGGCCTATGGACCTCCAATCCGAGGTCGTGGGCTGCGCAAGTTAAAAAAGAAAGCCTAGACGGGGCAGCCCAAAACCCAGCTGATACTTGCTGCCCCAGTGATAATAAATGATACCTGCAAGCTCCCCCGCTTCGTTGTGAATTCATCTCCTATAGTAACTACGTTGAAGCACCTAACAAAATGTAACTATGTTGACAAACCTGTGGGCCCCAATGTCAGTATACAATTAGGAGGAAGTATTTATTTGATGAGGCACTTGCTTGCGTACGACCATAGACCTGGTGGGTCCCGCCTGTCCGCCTCTCCATGTACAGTCCTCTCCAGATTCGTCTCGTTTGTTCAGCATGTTCACAATGGCAGACAGCAGCGTCGCGGCGAGCGCACAAAGGCGCATGAGGGGATCCGACCACCTAAGGAAGTTCCTTATTAGTAACGAAACTACTGAACTAGCCTAGTGGCCAAGTGACACTACCCGACAGTTGTTCCGCCCGGGTTCGATTCCACCTGTGCAGGGAAAATATCTCAAATTTGTTGCCTCTGCCTTTATTGACATGTGGGTCCCCATTGTCATCTACGCACACCACGTCCAACACTTGCCAAAACTTTGTCCCTTGTTTTCTCTGTGTTTTGCACACTCGACATTGTGTGGGCATTTTGAAAATAGCATATCTTTTTGACTGTGCATCATATGAAGATGTGCTATGCGTGAATGTTGATCAGCATGATGTTAACTGGCTGGTAGTTCCATTTTCAACCATGAATAAAACTTCCAACATGATGTTAACCCTGTTTGAAAAGGCTATGTTAATATAAATGCTCTGCCTCTAAAAGTTGCAGTTTCTTATCCGAAACTGAACTTGCAGTTTCTTATCTAAAACTGAAACTTGCAGTTTCTTCTCTGAGAATCACATTGTCTGCACTTTTATACTCCTATGAAACTACATTTTTTAAGTGCTAAAAATAGATCTCTAGAATTCACAAAATACTTCATATGCTCAATACTGCAAATCTAAAATTCAAAAGACATTCATATCTGAAAGTACTCTCAAAATACACAACACAAAACACAGTTCACATCTTGCAAATACTGACAACCCTAAGCTCCTCCTGACAATTCACAACTTGCCCGACTATTGGACTGGGGGGGGGGGGGCACTCCCCTCCTATTCCTCGGCAGCAGACAGCCACCCCATGAGACGATGTGAATGACGAGGGAGAGGATGGCGGGGAAGCATCATTGGGCCAACTACTTTTCTCCTCTTGCAGTTGGGTTTGTTCGACAAAGACTCCACCGGCTCGCTCTGGCATGACACCCTCACAAACGGCACCCTGTAGATGCTCGATCCTTCAATCTCTGGTGGATGCTCCATCTGATGGGGATAGTAGCAGAAATTCAAAATTTTCTACGCATCACCAAGATCAATCTATGGAGATACTAGCAACAAGAGAGAGGGGAGTGCATCTACATACGCTTGTTGATCGCTAAGAGGAAGTGTTACAAGAACACGGATGAAAGAGTCGTACTCGTAGCGATTTAGATCGCGGTTGATTCCGATCTAAGCGCCGAATAACGGCGCCTCCACGTTCAACACACGTGTAGCCCGATGACGTCTCCCGTGCCTTGAACCAGCAAGGAGAGAGGGAGAGTGTCGGTTTCAAAACCTGCGGATGTTGGGTAGGGGGTCCCGAACTGTGCGTCTAGGCGGATGGTAATAGGAGACAAGGGACACGATGTTTTCACCCAGGTTCGGGCCCTCTCGATGGAGGTAAGACCCTACTCCTGCTTGATTAATACTGATGATATGGGTAGTACAAGAGTAGATCTACCACGAGATCAGAGAGGCTAAAACCTAGAAGCTAGCCTATGGTATGATTGTTGTTCGTCCTACGGACTAAAACCCTCCGGTTTATATAGACACCGGAGAGGGCTAGGGTTACACAGAGTCGGTTACAATGGGAGGAGATCTACATATCCGTATCGCCAAGCTTGCCTTCCACGCCAAGGAAAGTCCCATCCGGACATGAGACGAAGTCTTCAATCTTGTATCTTCATAGTCCGCGAGTCCGGCCAAAGGTCATAGTCCGGCCATCCGGACACCCCCTAATCCAGGACTCCCTCAGTAGCTCCTGAACCAGGCTTCAATGACGATGAGTCCGGCGCACAAATTATCTTCGGCATTGCAAGGCGGGTTCCTCCTCCGAGTACTTCATAGAAGATGTTGAACACAAGGATAGTGTCCGGCTCTGCAAAATAAGTTCCACATACCACCATAGAGAGAATAATATTCGTACAAATCTAATCTGCTGACGTATTCCGCAGTGCGACATCATGTCACGGCCAAGCCTTTATTCAAATCGTTTTACGTCCCACCTTAGCGCGTTTAGCGAGGCGGTTTCCTTGGCACGTCTTGTCAAAGCGGAGATCGTGTCCCCTTATTCTGGGATTCTCATCAATACAGGCGTGGGTAACCCAACCGCGCCATTAATCATGGCGCTTGGGAGATAAGCGAGTTTTACTAGGCTGGTGGGGGCACATAGTTTCGGCCGCCCATATAAGGGGATAAGGATCCACCCTTTCCATCTACGCCTTCCTCCTCCTTCGCTTATCCATTCCTACGCACTCGAGCTCCAGCGCCCAAGTCCGCACTTCCCACCTCGACCTTCTCCAACCATGTCCGGAGCGGGAGGCAGGTGGATGGCTTCCTCCGTCACGGAGGGGCAAATGAAAAAGTTGAGGAAAGCCGGATACTTGTCCAATGATATCGCGCACCGGCTTCTAGATGAGGGGCAGCTCATCCCCACCCCTAGGCCCCATGAGAGGGTCGTGTTTCTCCCCCATTTCCTCCGTGGACTGGGCTTCCCTCTTCACCCATTTGTCCGGGGGCTCATGTTCTACTACGGCATGGATTTACACGATCTGGCCCCGAACTTCATCCTCAACATCTCGGCATTTATCGTCGTGTGCGAGGTCTTCCTCCGCATCCAGCCCCACTTCGGCTTATGGCTGAAGACCTTCAATGTCAAGCTGAAGGTTGTGGGCGGCCGGCAAGCAGAGTGCGGAGGCGCCATGTTGGGCAAGATGCCTAACGTCACCTGGCTCGAGGGCTCCTTTGTGGAAACCGTCAAAGGGTGGCAATCGGGGTGGTTCTACATCACCGAGCCGCGTGACCCTGAATGGGCAGCGGCCCCCGAATTCCAATCTGGCATCCCCACACGGCTCACCTCCTAGAAAGAGACGGGCCTGTCGTGGGGTAATCCGGAAGAGGTGACCGGACTCCAAACCTGCGTCCAAAACTTGGTGGACAAGAAGGTTAAGCTTCTCAACATAGTCCAGGTCATGCTCTTCCGCCGGATCCTCCCGTGTCAACGACGGGCTTTCAACTTGTGGGAGTTCGACCCGGCTCAGCACCAAACTTTGTCCAGGCTCTTCGACACAACGCACGAAGATGCCTGGAAGGTGCTATTCAAGAGCTCCGAGGTTCCCCCACCCATTACCAAGGATCACGGTTTCTGCGCAAAGCGTCAAGCCAGCGTGGTAAGCTTGTTTTACCCTTTACATGATACTTGTTTTCCATAGTTTGACTCTATGCGGGATCTAAGCTCCCGCTCCTTTGATAGGACTAGAAGAAGACGTCCGGACAGTTTAACTGTCCAGCTCCTTTACCCGAAGGCCCAGCTGATGCACGCTTGACGAAGCTGCTGGTCCCGACACCTCACGTGGTGCCGGAGAAGAAGGCCAAGAAGAAGGCCACGGGAACTCGAAAGAGCTCCCGGCGCCTGGTGGTGTCGGATTCATCGCCCAACGACCCCGAAGAGCACTCCTCCTCAAAAGACAAGGAGGAGGAAGAAGAAGCCTCTCCCCCTCCAACGGGGGGGGGGGGGAAGAAAAGGATGGCCGCCCCAACTGGGGAGGCCGGAGGGTCCAAGGAGGGGAAGACCCTTCTTCCGGACTACGCCTCCAACGCCGACGACGGCGGAGAGGAGTGGCCATCCAGGGCCAAGCCCCTGGCAAAATCGAAAGTATCCGGATACCAGAATAACTCATGGCGTTCCTTTATTGCACAGTACCTTCTGACGCCGAATATAATCATGCAGTCCGCCCAAGGCTCAGCTCAACGATTCGTCGAGCGGCTCCCTGGATTCGTCGGATGTGAATAGTCTTTCACTCCCGACTGCTACCTCCCCTCGCCCTATGGACGATGCCGAGGTGGAGTCCCAAAAGGGGCTAAGCCAGGAGGAGGTGGTCCTGGAGGCGCCGCAAGGCGACCTCCCGGACTCCAGGCCCAAAGGGGATGAAAACCCAGAGGGGACTAAGTCCGGCCCTGGGCCGGACACCATACCAGAACCTTCAGTGGTTCCGGAGTCCGGCAGGCGGCCCCTTCATAAGAAGGGCAAGCCTACGGCGCCGCCAGCCTCCGTCCAACCGGAGGCGTCGAACAATTTGCTGGAGGTGCTTATCGGCTCCTCCATCGATGAGGAGCACCGCACTATTATGAGTGCGGTGATCCAGAAGGTTCAGTCTGCCAAGAGCGGGCTGACCGAAGCCTGTGCCAGCCTTCTAACAGGCTTCGAGGTATGTATTTAAAACATGTAAAAATATTATCGCATAGACAGTAGCCCCTGATGCTCAGTTTGGTGTTCGGAAAGAAAAGCCGGACTGAGGATCTAAAAAGATATACGCAGGAGTCTAACATAAATATGTCAATATGGGAATGCAGGCTACGCTGCTGACCTCTGCCGCACTGACTATGGAGGTCGATGCATTGAAGCAGAGCCTCGAGCGGTCTGAGAACAAGCTCGGCTGTGCCAAGAAGCAGCTCGAGGACAAGGAAGGTAGGCAGTACCTTATATAAGTATATAAAAATACCTGGTTGCAAATAATGACAGGACCAACGTGAATGTTACAGGGGCCACCACCGAGGTGGCGACCCTGAAGGAAACGATGTCCAAGGCCGAAGACAATGCGGCCGTGGAGCGCACCGAGCGAGAGAAAAAAGAGGCGCAGGTGGCGGAGGTGCGGCAAGAGCTCAATGCTCGTGTGAAAAAACACGAGAGTTTAGAGCTTGACTCAAAGACTCGAGAGTCCGAGCTTGCCTCGGCACTTGAAAGCGCCAAATCTGCCAAGGCCAAAGCCCAAAAAGCCCTCCAGGAAATTGAGGCGATGAAAAAGATAGCGGCGGGTAAGGCATTCTTTATGCAAAGCAAGCATGTGAAAGTGAATTACTTGTTACTTACCCGACTCCGGAGCTCTCCAGGAGAATTCGCAGATCTGCCCTGCAGTGTGTCCGACGCTGCCGCATTCTACCAAGCCGAAGAAGGGAGCTCGACGGAGAAAGTGTTCTGGTCCTAGTATGCTGAGGCCGGACACTCGGTGCCCTTGAGCGACCAGCTGAAGCAGCTGGTCGAGCTCCATAAGGTAGCCGAACAGGCCATGAAGGGCCTTATAGGCCGGCTGTGGCCTGGGCAGGTCCTGCCTGAGAGCTACTTTGGGCTGGTGAGGCGGCTGGTGGATGCCTGTCCATGGCTTGAAGTCATCAAGTGCTCCGTCTGCATCGAAGGCGCCCATAGGGCCCTTGCCCGTGCCAAAGTGCATTGGGGCAAGCTGGATGCTGAGAAGCTGGTGAAGGATGGGCCACCGGAGGGGAAGGAGCATCGCAAGCCCGACTCGTATTATGAGGGCGTCCTGAATGGTGCCCGCCTTGTGGCGAACGAATGTTCCAAGGATTTAATTTTTGAGTAAACTCGCTCCTGTGTATCCTGTGCACTGAAAACTTGTTCATATGCGCTAAGCAACGCTTTTTTAATTTAAAATATTACCTTCTGTGTGGCCGTTTATTAAATCTGAGAGATGCAAGTCGTCGGCTTCTGCCCCCATGCCACGAGTGCTAGGGTGTTTGGGATAAACCTGAGCGCTCTTGTTCCCATTCTTGGGTCCTTCGAGGGAGGCGCTCAACACAACGAACAAGGCAATCGGACTTATAGTGCTTTATCACTCTCACTTAGCCATAGAATTCTATAATTTTAAATTTCGGCGAAGCCCCTAGTATTCGGAAGACCGAGTTCGGGGCGCTATCCACGCCTAGGCCGGACAAAGCTAGCTCCTCACTCTAAGCGGCATAAGTCTTTAGGGACTCGAAAAACCTCTCGAGCAGCGACCGGCTCTCGCCCTATCATGACGGTCAGTTTTAGCTTTCTCTACTGAGGTGTTAACCCAGCTCAACTGGGGCACAATCGCAGTAGTTCTCCCAGCGCTACCTTAGCCGATATAGCGGAACGTAAGGTACCAAAACATGGGAGCCGGGCAAACCCAACTATTGACCCAAGACATGATTTGGAGCCGAAGCATATAATGCTATAAGTTAGGGGTGCCGCACTCATGAGAGTGTTCGGTCTTCTCGCACCGTATTCTGGGGTACTTAAGCCCCTGGTGTATTGGCCATACCAAAGTGTACGGTTTCATAATGTCATAACTAAACATATTTAAAAAGTGAATGCAATAATAGACAAGAGCTACGTATTGTTTATTAAAGGGCTGCTATGAAAGCAGAACGATACAAATAGTGCGATAAGCAAGAGATGGGATTATTTGACATGTCCCCCTCCAGGTGAAAGGTGTGAGACTTTAAGTAAGACAGGTATTTAGCTCGTTATAGAGACCACCTGGACATTCGACGTGGCTTGTTGTCTCCCTAGCTGTTGCATCATGTGTTCGGCGATTGTACTGCTGGACAGGCCTTCTGAATAGTGGAGTCCCGAAAGTAAGAAAAGAGAAATGACAAAATTGGGAGCCCCTGGTGTGGTTGAGCCGCATTCTGGGCGTGCCGTGGTTGTGCCCCTCCCCTTATGCCCATGGTACTTCCAGAGCGTAATTATGTACACGTGGTACTGGTTTCGCGAGTTTGCGAGGGCTGGGGTTGGGGCTGCACTGCTATGCTTGCTCGGAACGTGCCAGACGGTCTTTTTGTGGGTTACTCCGGGAGTGCTTGATGGTGTCCGGACGTTTAACATCTGAACTGGAGAATTGCATTGAGAGGCTACTTTGTACTTCCGCCGCGAGGGCCGCCATGTGCTCCTCTGTTCGGAGAGAGCGTTCGGTGTTTCCATTGACCGTAATGACTCCTCGAGGGCCTAGCATCTTGAGCTTGAGGTATGCGTAGTGCGGCACCACATTGAACTTTGCAAATGAGGTTCGCCCGAGCAGGGCGTGATAGCCACTGCGGAACAGGACTATGTCGAATATTAACTCCTTGCTTCGGAAATTATCCGGGGATCCGAAGACCACTTCGAGTGTAACTGAGCCTGTACAGCTGGCTTCTACACCTGGTATGACGCCTTTAAAGGTCGTCTTTGTGGGTTTAATCCTTGAGGGATCTATGCCCATTTTTCGCACTGTATCTTGATAAAGCAGGTTCAGGCTGCTGCCGCCGTCCATGAGGACTCTAGTGAGGTGAAATCCGTCAATGATTGGGTCTAGAACCAATGCGGCGAATCCGCCGTGACGAATGTTAGTGGGGTGGTCCCTTCGATCAAAAGTGATCGGGCAGGAGGACCATGGGTTGAACTTTGGGGCGACTGGCTCCAACGCATATACGTCCCTGAGCACACGCTTCCATTCCCTTTTGGGGATGTGGGTTGCATATATCATGTTCACTGTGCGCACTTGTGGGGGAAAGCCCTTCTATCCTCTGTTGTCCGGTGGCCGGGGCTCGTCCTCGTCATTGCTATGTACCCCCTTGTCTCTATTTTCGGCACTTAACTTGCCTGCCTGCTTGAACACCCAACAATCCCTGTTGGTGTGATTGGCTGGTTGTTTGGGTGCCATGTATCTGGCATGAGCGATCAAGTATCCGGTCTAAACTGGACGGGCCCGAAGTATTTATTTTGAATGGATTTTTCCGCTGACCGGGTTTAGAGCCTCTGAATCCGGCATTAACTGCCATATCCTCAGTATTGTCGCCGTTAATGCGGCGCTTGTGCTTGTTGTGACGCAACCTACCATTGTTGTCCTTGGTATCCGAATTACCAGGGCTTTTGGTCATGTTATTACTATGAGCTAGCCAGCTGTCTTCTCCCGCGCAAAAGTGGGTCATGAGAGTTGTGAGGGCTGCCATGGATTTCGGCTTTTCATGTCCTAGGTGTCGGGCAAGCCATTCATCACAGATGTTATGTTTGAAGGCTGCAAGGGCCTCTGCGTCCGGACAGTCGACTATTTGATTCCTCTGGCTGCTGAATTATGTGGCTTAGGTCATCGGCATCTGGTGGACGCACATAGGTGCCCTGGAAATTGTCGAGGAATGCAGATTCCAGGTCCTCCCAGCAACCAATTGACTCTGCTGGCAAGTTGTTAAGCCAATGCCGAGCTGGTCGTTTAAGCTTGAGTGGGAGGTATTTGATAGCGTGTAGATCATCACCGCGGGCCATGTGGATATGAAGGAGATAATCCTCGATCCATACCGCGGGGTCTGTTGTGCCATCATATGATTCGATGTTTACGGGTTTAAAACCCTCGGGGATTTGATGATCCATTACTTCATTTGTGAAGCATAGTGGGTGTGCAGCGCCTCTGTACTGGGCTATATCACGATGTAGCCCAGATGAGCTTTGTATGATGTGTTCGGCCTGGCCGTATTTGCCATATCCGGCGTGACGGTTATCGTCACGTGTCGTGGGGCGCCCACGCGATCCATAGATCGATGTTGTTTACCTTGCCTTGTCCTCCAATATGTCTCGGAGGTCTGGCATGTTTCCCCGTGCCTTGGTACTTTTTGAGCGGCGCTGGGGTGCGGCTTGAGTTGATGGCCGATAGGCCTCTCTGTCGCGGCCACGGGATAGCCGGTCGGCCGCGTCATACGCTGGTGATGTAGGTTTAGTTGCTTCCTCCTCTAATTGGGGTAGTAGTCTGCGCTTTGGGTAGCTCTTGGAGGGGCGTTCGAGTTTGTACTCTTCGGCAGCAAGGACTTCAGTCCATCTGTCGGCTAGCCGGTCTTGGTCAGCTCTAAGCTGCTGTTGTTTTTTCTTTAGGCTGCTTGTCGTGGTCATAAGCCTGTGTTTGAAACGCTCTTGTTCGACGGGATCCTCAGGCACGACAAATTCGTCATCGTCGAGGCTTGCTTTGTCTTCGGAGGGAGGCATGTAATTATCGTCCTCGACCTCTCTGTCTGCCGCTCTCTCGTGAGGGCTAGCTTCTCCATCCTCCTGCGCTGAATCCTGCTGGAGGGTTTGTCTTCGGCACTGTCCTGGGTGTTACTGTCTCCCGTGCTGGAATCGCCGTTTTTGCTTTGGCGGGATTTAGAGCGGTGCCGCTGACGCCGGCGCTTAGGCTGTTTCTTGGAGGGGTCATCCTCTGTTGCTCCATCGACATTCCCTTCTTTTGGGGTGTCCACCATGTATATGTCGTATGACGAGGTGGCTTTCCAGTGCCCTATAGGCGCTGGTTCTTGATCGTCTCCTTCATCGGCGTCCATACCGTCGATGTCTTCGGAGTCGAAGTCGAGCATGTCGGTTAAATCATCGACAGTGGCTATGAAGTGGGTGGTGGGTGGGTTTCAAATTTCTTTGTTGTCCGCATCCAACCTTGCTGACCATAGTCCGTCCAGGGCTCTCCTGATAAAGAGAGAGACTGTAGTGAATTCAGAATGTCGCCAAAGGGCGAGTGTTGAAAGATGTCCGCGGCGGCGAACTCCATGATCGGCGCCCAATCGGGTTCGATCGACAGGGGTGCGGAAGGCTCAGAATCCGGAAAGGAGTCCGGCACCTTGGAGTCGCGAGCTTCGTGAAGGACAAGACTGCTGTTCAGATCGATTGCCATAGAGATTGCAGCCCCCGAGGCGGTGTCTAGCCACCCATCCTCGATCGGCGCAGTCGGCTCCGAGCTAAGGGTCGGAGCGGACACCGGAGCGGCCCTCTGGGCACTGTCCGGTGGCAGAGCTAGATCATGCCCATCGTGACAGTGCGGCGTGCTCGACTGTGGCTTGAATCCGTCGAAGATCAAGTCTTCGTGGATGTCAGCCGTGTAGTTCAAACTTCCAAATCTGACCTGATGGCCAGGGGCGTAGCTTTCGATCTGCTCCAGATGGCCAAGTGAATTGGCCCGCAGTGAAAAGACGCCGAATACGAAGATCTATCTGGGGAGAAAAATCTCACCCTGGACCGCATCGTTGTTGATGATCGGAGAAGCCATCGGGCCTAAAGGTGATGACACAGAGGAACTCTCAATGAAAGCACCAATGTCGGTGTCAAAACCGGCGGATCTCGGGTAGGGGGTCCCGAACTGTGCGTCTAGGCGGATGGTAACAGGAGACAAGGGACACGATGTTTTTACTCAGGTTTGGCCCCTCTCGATGGAGGTAAAACCCTACTCCTGCTTGATTAATATTGATGATAAGGGTAGTACAAGAGTAGGTCTACCACGAGACCAGAGAGGCTAAACCCTAGAAGCTAGCCTATGGTATGATTGTTGTTCGTCCTATGGACTAAAACCCTCCGGTTTATATAGACACCGGAGAGGGCTAGGGTTACACAGAGTCGGTTACAATGGGAGGAGATCTACATATCCGTATTGCCAAGCTTGCCTTCCACGCCAAGGAAAGTCCCATCCGGACACGGGACGAAGTCTTCAATCTTGTATCTTCATAGTCCGGGAGTCCGGCCAAAGGTCATAGTCCGGCCATCCGGACACCCCCTAATCCAGGACTCCCTCAAAGAGGTTGGGGAAGATTCCGTCCAGCAGTAGCACGACGGCGTGGTGGTGGTGGAGGAGCGTGGCACTCCAGCAGGGCTTCGCCAAGCACCGCAAGAGACAAGGAGGGAGAGGGGTAGAGCTGCGCCAAGAGGGAGATGTTCTCATGTGTATGGCAGCCCCAAACCCCCACTATATATAGGGGAAAGGGAGGGTATGTGCCCCCACCTAGGTTTCCACCCCTAGGGGTGGCGGCCAGCCCTAGATCTCATCTAGGGGGTGGCAAACGGGGAGAGAGGGGGGGGGGTGCACCACTCGGTGGGCCTTAGGCCCATCTGAGCCTAGGGTTTCCCCATTTTCCCTTCTCTCTTCGTCGTGGGCCCATGTGGGGAGGGCGCACCAGCCCACCTGGGGCTGGTCCCCTCCCACACTTGACCCACGCAGCCCTATGGGTCCAGTGGCCCCACCTGGTGGACCCCCGGGACCCTCCCGGTGGACCCGGTACGTTACCGATAGCACCCGAAACTTTTCCGGTGACCAAAACAGGACTTGCCATATATAAATCTTTACCTCCGAACCATTCCGGAACTCCTCGTGATGTCCGGGATCTCATACGGGACTCCGAACAACATTCGGTAACCACGTATATCTATTCCCTATAACCATAGCATCATCGAACCTTAAGTGTGTAGACCCTATGTGTTCGGGAACCATGCAGACATGACCGAGACAAGTCTCCGGCCAATAACCAACAGCGGGATCTGGATACCCATGTTGGCTCCCACATGTTCCACGATGATCTCATCGGATGAACCACGATGTCAAGGATTCAATCAATCCCGTATACAATTCCCTTTGTCTACCGGTATTGTACTTGCCCGAGATTCGATCGTCGGTATCCCGATACCTTGTTCATTCTCGTTACCGGCAAGTCTCTTTACTCGTTACGTAACACATCATCCCGCGATCAACTCCTTGATCACATTGTGCACATTATGATGATGTCATATCGAGTGGGACCAGAGATACCTCTCCGTCACACGGAGTGACAAATCCCAGTCTTGATTCGTGCCAACCCAACAAACACTTTCGGAGATACCCGTAGTGCACCTTTATAGCCACCCAGTTACGTTGTGACGTTTGGTACACCCAAAGCATTCTTACGGTATCCGGGAGTTGCACAATCTCATGGTCTAAGGAAAAGATACTTGACATTTATAAAAGCTTTAGCATACAAACTACACGATCTTGTGCTAGGCTTAGGATTGGGTCTTGTCCATCACATCATTCTCCTAATGATGTGATCCCGTTATCAATGACATCCAATGTCCATGGTCGGGAAACCATGACCATCTGTTGATCAACGAGCTAGTCAACTAGAGGCTCACTAGGGACATGTTGTGGTCTATGTATTCACCCATGTATTGCGGTTTCCGGTCAATACAATTATAGCATGAATAATAGACAATTATCATGAACAAGGAAATACAATAATAACCATTTTATTATTGCCTCTAGGGCATATTTCCAACAGTCTCCCACTTGCACTAGAGTCAATAATCTAGTTCACATCACTATGTGATTGTAATGAATCGACACCCATGGGGTTTGATCATATCTCGCTTGTGAGAGAGGTTACTAGTCAACGGATCTGAACCTTTCAGATCCGTGTGTGCTTTGAAAATCTCTATGTCATCTCCTAGATGCAGCTACCACGCTCTATTTGGAGCTATTCCAAATAATTGTTCTACTATACGAATCCGGTTTACTACTCAGAATAATCCAGATTAGTGTCAAAGTTTGCATTGGCGTAACCCTTTACGACGAACTCTTTTACCACCTCCATAATCGAGAAAATTCCTTAGTCCACTAGTTACTAAGGATAAGTTTGACCACTGTCCTATGATCCATTCCTGGATCACTCTTGTACCCCTTGACTGACTCATGGCAAGGCACACTTCCGGTGCGGTACGCAGCATAGCGTACTATAGAGCCTACGTCTGAAGCATAGGCGACGACCTTCGTCCTTTCTCTCTCTTCTGTCGTGGTCATGTCTTGAGTCTTACTCAATACTCACACCATATAACACAGCCAAGAACTCCTTCTTTGCTGATCTATTTTGAACTCCTTCAAAATCTTGTCACGGTATGTATTCATTTGAAAGTACTATTAAGAGTTTTGATCTATCCTTATAGATCTTGATGCTCAATGTTCAAGTAGCTTAATCCAGGTTTTCCATTGAAAAACACTTTTCAAATAACCCTATATGCTTTCCAGAAATTCTAGATAATTTCCGATCAACAATATGTCAACAACATATACTCATCAGAAATGCTATAGTGCTCCCACTCACTTCTTTGGAAATACAAGTTTCTCATAAACTTTGTATAAACCCAAAATCTTTGATCATCTCAACAAAGCGTATATTCCAACTCCGAGATGCTTACTCTAGTCCTTAGAAGGATTGCTGGAGCTTTGCACACTTGTTAGCATCTTTCAGGATTGACAAAACCTTCTGGTTGTATCACATACAACCTTTCCTCAAGAATATCATCGAGGAAACAATGTTTTGACATCCTATCTGCAAGATTTCATAAATCATGCAATAATTGCTAATATAATTCCAACAGACTCTTAGCATCGCTACGAGGGAGAAAGTCTCATCGTAGTCAACTCCTTGAACTTGTCGGAAAACATCTTAACGACAAGTCGAGCTTTCTTAATGGTGATACTTACCATCATTGTCCATCTTCCTTTTAAAATCCATCTGTACCCAACAGCCTTACGACCATCAAGTAGTTCTTCCTAAGTCTATAGTTTGTTTTCATACATGGATCCTCTCTCGGATTTTATGGCCTCGAGCCATTCATCGGAATCCGGGCCCACCATCGCTTCTCCATAGCTCGTAGGTTCATTGTTGTCTAGCAACATGACCTCCAAGACAAGATTACCGTACCACTCCGAAGCAGTACGCGTCCTTGTCGACCTACGAGTTTCGGTAGTGACTTGATCCGAAGTTTCATGATCACTATCATCAGCTTCCACTTCAATTGGTGTAGGTGCCACAGGAACAACTTCCTGTGCCCTGCTACACACTGGTTGAAGTGATGGTTCAATAACCTCATCAAATCTCCACCATCCTCCCACTCAATTCTTTCGAGAGAAACTTTTCCTCGAGAAAGGACCCACTTCTAGAAACAATCACTTTTGCTTCCGGGTCTGAATTAGGAGGTATACCCAACTGTTTTGGGTGTCCTATGAAGATGTATTTATCCGCTTTGGGTTCGAGCTTATTAGGATGAAACCTTTTCACATAAGTGTCGCAGCCCCAAACTTTTAAGAAACAACAACTTAGGTTTCTCTAAACCATAGTACATACGGTGTCATCTCAACGGAATTACGTGGTGACCTATTAAAGTGAATGCGGTTGTCTCTAATGCCAAATCCATAAAAGATAGTGGTAATTCAATAAGAGACATCATGGTATGCCCCATATCCAATAGGGTGCATCTATGGTGTTTGGACACACCATCACACTATGGTGTTCCAAGCGGTGTTAGTTGTGAAACAATTTCCACAATGCCTTAATTGTGTGCCAAACTCGTAACTCAGATATTCATCTCTATGATCATATCATAGATATTTTATCCTCTTGTCATGAAGATCTTCAACTTCACTCTGAAATTACTTGAACCTTTCAATAATTCAGACTTGAGTTTCATCAAGTAAATATACAGCATCTACTCAAATCATCTGTGAAGTAAGAACATAACGATATCCACTGCGTGCCTCGGCACTCATTGGACAGCACACATCAAAATGCATTACTTCCAACAAGTTGCTTTCTTGTTCCATCTTACTAAAACGAGGCTTTTCAGTCATCTTGCCCATGTGGTATGATTTGCATGTCTCAAGTGATTTAGAGTCAAGTGAGTCCAAATGATCCATCTGCATGGAGTTTCTTCATGCGCACATACCAATAGACATGGTTTGCATGTCTCAAACTTTTCAAAAACGAGTGAGTCTAAAGATCCATCAACATGGAGCTTCTTCATGCGTTTTATACCAGTATGACTCAAAAGGCAGTGCCATAAGTATGTGGTACTATCATTACTATCTTATATCTTTTGGCATGAACATGTGTATCACTATGATCGAGATTCAATAAACCATTCATTTTAGGTGCAAGACCATTGAAGGTATTATTCAAATAAATAGAGTAACCATTATTCTCCTTAAATGAATAACCGTATTGCGATAGACATAATCGAATCATGTCTATGCTCAAGGCAAACACCAAATAACAATTATTTAGGTTTTAACACCGATCCCGATGGTAGAGGGAGCGTGCGATGTTTGATCACATCAACCTTGGAAATACTTCCAACACATATCGTCACCTCGCCTTTAGCTAGTCTCCCTTTATTCCGTAGCCATTTATTTCGAGTTACTAACACTTAGCAACCGAACCGGATCTATTACCATGGTGCTACTAGGAGTACTAGTAGAGTACACATTAATATGATGTATATCCAATATACTTCTGTCGACCTTGCCTGCCTTCTTATCTACCAAGTATCTAGGGTAATTCTGCTCCAGTGACTGTTCCCCTTATTACAGAAGCACTTAGTCTCGGGTTTGGGTTCAACCTTGGGTTTCTTCACTAGAGCATCAACTGTTTTGCCGTTTTCATGAAGTATCCCTTCTTGCCCTCGCCCTCCTTGAAACTAATGGTTTTACTAACCATCAACAATTGATGCTCCTACTTGACTTCTACTTGCGGTGTCAAACATCGCGAATAGCTCAAGGATCATCATATCTATCCCTGATATGTTATAGTTCATCACGAAGCTCTAATAGCTTGATGGCAGTGACTATGGAGAACCATCACTATCTCATCTGGAAGATTAACTCCCACTCAATTCAAGTGATTGTTGTACCCAGACAATCTGAGTACAAGCTCAATGATTGAGCTTTTCTCCCTTATTATGTAGGCTAAGAAGCTCGTCGGAGGTCTTATACCTCTTGACATGGGCACGAGCCTGAAATCCCAATTTCAGCCCTCGAAACATCTCATATGTTCCGCGACATTTCGAAATCGTCTTCGGTGCCTCAATTCTAAACCGTTTAACATTACTGAACTATCACGTAGTTATCAAAACGTGTATGTCAGATGTTCGCAACATCCACAGACGATGTTCGAGGTTCAGCACACCGAGCGGTGCATTAAGGACATAAGCCTTCTACGCAGCAATGAGGACAATCCTCAGTTTACGGACCCCGTCTGCATAATTTCTACTATCAACTTTCAACTAAATTTTCTATAGGAACATATCTAAAATAGTAGAACTAAAACGCGAGCTACGACATAATTTGCAAAGACCTTTTGACTATGTTTAGGATAATTAAGTTCATCTAATGAACTCCCACTCAGATAGACATCCTTCTAGGTATCTAAGTGATACATGATCCGAGTCAACTAGGCCATGTCCGATCATCACGTGAGACGGACTAGTCATCATCGGTGAACATCTTCATGTTGATCGTATCCACTATACGACTCATGTTCGACCTTTCGGTCTCTTGTGTTCCGAGGCCATGTCTGTACATGCTAGGCTCGTCAAGTCAACCTAAGTGTTTCATGTGTGTAAATCTGGCTTACACCCGTTGTATGTGAACGTTAGAATCTATCACACCCGATCATCACGTGGTGCTTCGAAACAACGAACTTTCGCAACGGTGCACAGTTAGGGGGAACACTTTCTTGAAATTATTATGAGGGATCATCTTATTTACTACCGTCGTTCTAAGCAAATAAGATGCATAAACATGATAAACATCACATGCAATCAAAAATGACATGATATGGCCAATATCATTTTGCTCCTTCTGATCTCCATCTTCGGGGCTCCATGATCATCATCGTCACCGGCATGACACCATGATCTCCATCATCGTGTATCCATGAAGTTGTCTCGCCAACTATTACTTCTACTACTATGGCTAACGGTTTAGCAATGAAGTAAAGTAATTACATGGCGTTATTCAGTGACACGCAAGTCATACAATAAATAAAGACAACTCATATGGCTCCTGCCGGTTGTCATACTCATCGACATGCAAGTTGTGATTCCTATTACAAGAACGTGATCAATCTCATACATCACATATCATTCATCACATTCTTTTGGCCATATCACATCACATAGCATACCCTGCGAAAACAAGTTAGACGTCCTCTAATTGTTGTTTGCATGTTTTACGTGGCTGCTATGGGTTTCTAGCAAGAACGTTTCTTACCTACGCAAAAGCCACAACGTGATATGCCAATTGATATTTACCCTTCATAAGGACCCTTTTCATCGAATCCGATCCGACTAAAGTGGGAGAGACTGGCACCCGCTAGCCACCTTATGCAACAAGTGCATGTCAGTCGGTGGAACCTGTCTCACGTAAGTGAACGTGTAAGGTCGGTCCGGGCCGCTTCATCCCACAATACCGTCGAAACAACATAGGACTAGTAACGGTAAGCATATTGAACAAAATCAACGCCCACAACAACTTGTGTTCTACTCCCGCATAGAATCTACGCAATAAACCAGGCTCTAATACCACTGATGGGGATAGTAGCAGAAATTCAAAATTTTCTACGCATCACCAAGATCAATCTACGGAGATACTAGGAACGAGAGAGAGGGGAGTGCAGCTACATACCCTTGTAGATCGCTAAGTGGAAGCGTTACAAGAACGCGGAAGAAGGAGTCATACTGGTAGCGATTCAGATCGCGGTTGATTCCGATCTAAGCGCCGAACAATGGCGCCTCCGCGTTCAACACATGTGCAGCCCGATGACGTCTCCCGTGCCTTGATCCAGCAAGGGAAGAGGGAGAGGTTGGGGAAGACTCCATCCAGTAGCAGCACGACGGCGTGGTGGTGGTGGAGGAGCGTGGCACTCCAGTAGGGCTTCGCCAAGCACCGCAAGAGATGAGGAGGGAGAGGGGTAGGGCTGCGCCAAGAGGGAGATGTTCTCATGTGTATGGCAGCCCCAAACCCCCACTATATATAGGGGAAAGGGAGGGGCTGTGCCCCCACCTAGGTTTCCACCCCTAGGGGTGGCGGCCAGCCCTAGATCTCATCTAGGGGGGCAGCCAAGGGGGAGAGAGGGGGGCGCACCACTAGGTGAGCCTTAGGCCCATCTGAGCCTAGGGTTTCCCCCTTTTCCCTTCTCTCTTCGCCTTGGGCCCTGGTGGGGGGGGCGCACCAGCCCACCTGGGGCTGGTCCCCTCCCACACTTGACCCACGCAGCCCTCTGGGGCCGGTGGCCCCACCTGGTGGACCCCCGGGACCCTCCCGGTGGACCTGGTACGTTACCGATAGCACCCGAAACTTTTCCGGTGACCAAAACAGGACTTCCCATATATAAATCTTTACCTCCGGACCATTCCGGAACTCCTCGTGACGTCCGGGATCTCATCCGGGACTCCGAACAACATTCAGTAAACACGTATATCTATTCCCTATAACCCTAGCATCATCGAACCTTAAGTGTGTAGACCCTACGAGTTCGGGAACCATGCAGACATGACCAAGATAACTCTCCGGCCAATAACCAACAGCGGGATCTGGATACCCATGTTGGCTCCCACATGTTCCATGATGATCTCATCGGATGAATCACGATGTCAAGGATTCAATCAATCCCGTATGCAGTTCCCTTTGTCTACTGGTATAGTACTTTCCCGAGATTCGATCGTCGGTATCCCGATACCTTGTTCAATCTCGTTACCGGCAAGTCTCTTTACTCGTTCCGTAACACATCATCCTACGATCAAATCCTTGATGACATTATGCATATTATGATGATGTCCTACCGAGTGGGCCCAGAGATACCTCTCCGTCACACGGAGTGACAAATCCCAGTCTCAATTCATGCCAACCCAACAGACACTTTCGGAGATACCCGTAGTGCACCTTTATAGCCACCCAGTTGCGTTGTGACGTTTGGTACACCCAAAGCATTCCTACGGTATCCGGGAGTTGCACCATCGCATGGTCTAAGGAAAAGGTACTTGACATTTAGAAAAGCTTTAGCATACGAACTGCACGATCTTGTGCTACGCTTAGGATTGGGTCTTGTCCATAACATCATTCTCCTAATGATGTGATTCCGTTATCAATGACATCCAATATCCATGGTCAGGAAACCATGACCATCTGTTGATCAACGAGCTAGTCAACTAGAGGCTCACTAGGGACATGTTGTGGTCTATGTATTCACACATGTATTGCGGTTTCCAGTCAATACAATTATAGCATGAATAATAGACAATTATCATGAACAAGGAAACACAATAATAACCATTTTATTATTGCCTCTAGGGCATATTTCCAACACCATCTGGGATCGATACTCCCACCACCGCTCCCTCATGATCGGATTCGGTGAATCTGTTTGCTCCATGGACCAGAGGAGCAGCTCTATGTAATCCCGCGTGACTCCCTCCAGGAGTATCGCCTTCTTTTCGCTCTGTTGCAGATATTTGGCCATGGATGTCGTTGTTGCCGCTAGTTGGTCCTTGTTGTCAAACCAAGACTGTATCTCCAACATCCTAGCTAGCTTCACAGGGTCACCGTGTGCGATCCTCACGTATCGGTTGTACTCCTCCATCGATCTACTTCTCCACAGCACCTTCACTCGTCGGCGGTGGTTTTTGAGTGAAAGAGGAGAGGAGCAGCACTGGTTTTGGATTAGAATGGGAGAGGAGCAACGCTGGTTTTGGATTGGAACAGGAGAGGAGGGGCGGTGGTTTTGAAATGGAAGAGGAGAGGAGCGGCGGTGGTTTTAGATTGGAACAGGAGAGGAGCGGCGGTGGTTTAAGAGGAGAAGAGCGGAAGAGCGGCACTGGTCTTGGAAGTATTTTTTTGTTTTTCGTATTTGGGGTCAAAGTTTGACCACGCGCTGTATTTGACAAGCAAAATGTGAATGCATGTCACCAAAAATTGTATCGTTTGGTTCGTATCTGAATGTACATTCAAATTATATTATTTTTGCAACGTATAACATATATTTTGTTTGCGAAAATTATGGTCAATTATGACCCAGAATAAAAGGGAGACTAGTTAATGTGGGGTCACTTTCGTAATTGAAGGGTAAATTGATTTTGATTTTGATCCAGTCACAGCGCGCCGGTCCTGTCGTCCAATCCTAAATCGCTACCGCACGCTCCTCTCCCTCTTCTCCATTGCAAAACCACCTCCTCTCCTCTCCATCTCCATTCCAAAACCATTGTCTCACCTCTCCCTCTTCTCCATTGCAAAACCACCTCCTCTACTCTCCATCATCTCCATTCCAAAACCACCGTCTCGCCTCTCCCTCTTCTCTATTGCAAGACCACCATCTCTCCTCCCATCTTCCAAAGCTAGCACCGGCCCACTCAGAAGGACATCTATGGAGTGGATGCAGCAGCGAATCAGGCAGATCACCGGCGGCGACCAGGCAAAGTTAGCCAGGTTGAAGGAGATCCTTACTTAGTTTGACAATGAGTGGGAGATTTCGAGGACGGTGAGGGCCATGTGGCAATGTATGCGAAAGAGCGAGACGGTGGGGATAAGGGTAGTGATGTACATGTACTCCTCGGCGGCAGTCACGCCGCAGTCCTCTGAGTTCATCGAGTATCTCCTCTGGGCGATGGAGCAGACAGATTCGCCCGAGGCGAAAGTCAGGCAAAGGTGGTGGGCGTACGGGTCGAAGTTCGAGCACCCAGAGGATAACGAATCGATCTAGTATGGTGTGTCTTTCGTGAGGGTGCAGAGCCAGCCGGAGCTACAGGAGTATTCGTTCTCCCATCATAAGAGGAGGCCAGATGGCGCGACGTCGCTTCCCTGCCATTCTCCACGGTTCCCTCGATGCTCGCCTCGTTTCAATGGCGGAGGTAGGGTTTAAGGTAAGCTTCGCACTAACCTAATCTTCCCCCTGCTCATGCTTACAATCAGTGTGACATCTAATGAAAATCATGCTTACAATCAGTCTCGGAGTACTACGCCAATCACCCTAAATTAGCTCTGGACCTTTGGGTCAAAGTTGTGACACAGTGTACAAATAAAGAAAAATAGATTGGTGCTTCTTTCAGAAAAGAGTACTCCCTAGAAAACTGCCAATATAAGCTACTAGTATTTGGTTAGAGGATTTGCTGCCGAGAAAGATCCGTCCAAAGAGAGCGCCACACATCCCACTGGTGGTGGTGGATGCCAATGCGTGCATGGAGCATGGTTGGTGTCGGTAATTTTTACTTGGCACAACTTGCACTCTGCATATGTGCCAGTTCCATACGTACATTTGTACAATTCCACAAAAGTGCAGCTGAATAACCCTGTTTGCACAGATAATGAAAAAGCATGATTACATTATAGTGGCACTAGTTGATGAAACACACAAAATAAATAGAAGAAAATATTGCAATAGTATCATAGTATGCCATGCTGCGAGGGCGAGATGGGCCCTGCGACGCCTCATACAGTACACCTCATACTGGAAATGATCCCAAGTCTCCCAGATACACCTTCTGCTAGTGATAAACATCAGTGTACAACGGTAGTACAAGGAGGCGTCTTGAGACATTCAAATCTCTATTTTTGTGCAGATCAACTAAAATTAAGTACCCCAGTTTGCCTTAACGCTTAAACATTAACAATGGGACTAGTTGATGAAACATACATTAACAAAGAGAAGCACTTTCTTTATCTACATTGGAAATGAAATGATAGAGAGGACACTCACTCTATTTTAACAGTATTATTACTTCATTTTATCAGTGACACTAGGGTCGAGCAGGTGGCAAACGAGGTGTACCATGCATCGCAAGGATGGAGGCCGGGGGTGCTTTGACTGGGATGCTGAAGCTAGCTCTTTCAGTCACCAACATGGATGATTCAATTCATGGGACCTTTTGGTGCAGTTCACCTAAAATGAAGCAATGTCCCATGAGCTACAAGCTTCTTCTTCATATTTTTTTAAGAAAAGGGCTCCAGCCCCGGTTCCATTTCCATCAGAAAACGAAACCCACCGAGCTTCTTCTTTATTAGTTACAATAAAATTGAGCAACATCAAGGTTGGTTGTGAAGCTCCTGGAATGTTCAACTATAATTTCGATATCATTTGTGCAGTTCAACTAAGATCGAGCGTGAAATGTATATCTCTGTTTGCATAAAAAAGGTGGAAAGGAGGGTGACTAACAAGTGATGAAACAAGTATCAAATGAAAAGAAGCATGTTACTTATCTGAATGGCGATCTGTTGACCCACAAGTATAGGGGATCTATCGTAGTCCTTCCGATAAGTAAGAGTATCGAACCCAACGAGGAGCAGAAGGAAATGACAAGCGGTTTTCAGTAAGGTTTTCTCTGCAAGCACTGAAATTGTAGGTAACAGATAGTTTTGTGATAAGATAAATTGTAACGGGTAACAAGCAACGAAAGTAAATAAAGTGCAGCAAAGTGGCCCAATCCTTTTTGTAGCAAAGGACAAGCCTGGACAATTTATTATAATGAGAAAAGAGCTCCCGAGGACGCATGGGAATTATCGTCAAGCTAGTTTTCATCACACTCATATGATTCGTGTTCGGTACTTTGATAATTTGATATATGGGTGGACCGGTGCTTGGGTACTGCCCTTACTTGGACAAGCATCCCACTTATGATTAACCCCTATTGCAAGCATCCGCAACTACAAAAGAAGTATTAAGGTAAACCTAACCACAACATTAGACATATGGATCCAAATTAGGCCCTTATGAAGCAACGCATAAACTAAGGTTTAAGCTTCTGTCACTCTAGCAACCCATCATCTACTTATTACTTCCCAATGCCTTCCTCTAGGACCAAATAATGGTGAAGTGTCATGTAGTCGACGTTCACATAACACCACTAGAGGAGAGACAACATACATCTCATCAAAATATCAAACGAATACCAAATTCACATGACTACTAATAGCAAGACTTCACCCATGTCCTCAGGAACAAATGTAACTACTCACAAAGAATATTCACGTTCATAATCAGAGGAGTATTAATATGCATTAAGGATCTGAACATATGATCTTCCATCAAGTAAACCAATTAGCATCAACTACAAGGAGTAATCAACACTACTAGCAACCCACAGGTACCAATTTGTGGTTTTGATACAAGATTGGATACAAGAGATGAACTAGGGTTTTGAGAGGAGATGGTGCTGGTGAAGATGTTGATGGAGATTGACCCCCCCTCGATGAGACGATCATTGGTGATGACGATGGTGATGATTTCCCCCTCCTGGAGGGAAGTTTCCCCGGCAGAACAGCTCCGCCGGAGCCCTAGATTGGTTCCGCCAAGGTTCCGCCTCGTGGCGGCGGAGTTTCGTCCCGTAAGCTTGCCTCTGATTTTTTTTCCAGGGTAAAAGCCTTCATATAGCACAAGATGGGCACCAGAGGGCCACCAGGGGCCCAAGAGACAGGGGGTGCGCCCAGTAGGGGTGGGCGCGCCCCCACCCTCCTGGCTAGGGTGTGTACCCCCTCTGGTGTTTTCTTCGCTCAATAATTCTTATTAATTCCAAAAATGACTTCCATGGAGTTATAGGATTTTGGGAGCTGTGCGGAATAGGTTTCCAATATTTGCTCCTTTTCCAGCCAGAATTCCAGCTGCCGGCATTCCCCCTCTTCATGGTAAACCTTGTAAAATAAGAGAGAATAGCCATAAGTATTGAGATGTATTGTGTAATAACAGCCCATAATGCAATAAATATTGATATAAAAGCATGATGCAAATGGACATATCAACTCCCCCAAGCTTAGACCTCGCTTGTCCTCAAGCGGAAGCCAAAATTGAAAAATATGTCCACATGTTTAGAGATAGAGGCGTCGAGAAAAAAATAATATACGGACATGAGGGCATCATGATCATTCCTATAACAGCAACATATATAGATTTTGGCATATGGTTTCTTATGCTCAAGTAACAATCAATTCACAATTTCAAGTATGGTTCAGAAACTTCATTGGGAACTAACAAACTATAATCTCAGTCATTGAAGCAATTGCAATTTATCATAACATCAGAAAGAGTCAAAAATAGAGCTTTTCAGCAAGTCCACATACTCAACTATCATATCGTATTCTACAATTGCTAACACTCACGCAATACTTGTGGTTATGGAGTTTCAACCGGACACTGAGAAAGATAGGGGCTTATTGTGTTGCCTCCCAACGTATTCACCTTTGGGTGATTTCAACAATAATAATTCATTCTAACTTACATCGAATTGGATATATATATTAGGATCTTTCAAACACGAGGAGCTTGCCAAAGGATAAAATGAAAGAGGGAAAGGTGAAGATCACCTTGACTCAAGCGTAAAGTAAAAACATAAAGTAAAAGATAGGCCCTTCTCATAGGGAAGCAGAGGTTGTCATGTGCTTTTAGGGTTGGATGCATAAAATCTTAATGCAAAAGAACGTCACTTTATATTTCCACTTGCATATGGACCTTTATTATGCAGTCCGTCACTTTTATTGCTTCCATAACAAGATCGTATAAAGCTTATTTTCTCCGCACTAATAAGTTGTACATATTTAGAGAGCAATTTTTATTGCTTGCAGCATGACAACTTACTTGAAGGATCTTACTCAATCCATAGGTAGGTATGGTGGACTCTCATGGCAAAACTGGTTTTAAGGATATTTGGAAGCACAAGTAGTATCTCTACTTGGTGCAAGGAATTTGGCTAGCATGAGGGGGAAAGGCAAGCTCAACATGTTGGGAAGATCAATGACAATATACTTTAACTGAGTTGTGAGAAAACATAAACCATTACGTTGTCTTCCTTTTCCAACATCAACTCTTTTAGCATGTCATACTTAATTAGTGCTCACAATCATAAAATATGTCCAAGATAGTATATTTGTATGTGAAAACCTCTCTTTCCTTATTACTTCCTATTAATTGCAACGATGACCAAAACTATGTTTGTCAACTCTCAACAACTTTTATGCCTCATACTTTTTATATGTGTAGTCATTACTATCCATAAGATCAATATGAACTCTTTTAATCTTTTTATTTCTTTCTTCTTTCTCAAGATCATAGCAAGATAGCAAAGCCCTTGACTCAACACTGAACTTTATTATAGATAGCTCACGGACTCAATTACATAAAGAGATCACAAAGCAAAACTCAAAACTACTTGATACCAAAACTTCAATCTACTAGATCAAGATATTACTAAAAGGATCGAACTAAGTAAAATGGTAAAGATAGGAGTGTGATGGTGATACGATACCGGGGCACCTCCCCCAAGCTTGGCAGTTGCCAAGGGGAGTGCCCATACCCATGTGATTATGTCCTCAGAGGTGATGGTGTTGACTTCTTCCTCAATTTACGCTTAAGGATAGTATTTTGCTCCTTCAGATCATCGATCTCCTGCTTAAGGCTTAATATTCTTTTGCATAGTTCCTGTTTGTTTTCCTGCAAGAGACGGAAAGGGATAAACTCGATCTTTGGCTTCTTTGCTCTGTCAGGGAGGCTTGACTTTTTAAACTCCACATGCATATCCCCAGGTTGAGGTAATGGGGCTTCGTCTTTGTCTGAACTCGTCTCCTCCTTTCCCTTAGGCTCATAGTCTTCCTCTTCTTCAGTGGTCCAGCCACCATGCTCCAAGTCTCCATAGACCTTAGGGCCCGCAAGGTAATCAACTACATAGCTTTCTCCCTCCGAATCCTGGGACGACATATTACTCTAACCTGTGGTAGAAACACCTCGAAACGAAAACAGAGGATATTTGCGTGATACGATGGTCAAAACCTTCGGGAGATTATATAATGATTCTTTACCGTCCAAAATACGTAACGTGCAAGAAAACGGAGTCCTGGAGGCACATGAGGTGGCCATGAGACAGGGGGCGCGCCCAGGAAAGGTGGGCGCGCCCTCCACCCTCGTGGAGGCCTCGTGTCCTTCCCGGATTACTTCTTGCTTTCCAAAATTCTTAAATATTCCAAAATGGAGAAAAATTGCCATTAGAACTATTTTGGAGTCGGTTTACTTACCATACCACATACCTATTCCTTTTCGGAGTCTGAAACATTCTAGAAAGTGTCCCTTATGTATTCCTCCGGGGTTATGATTTCTATAATATTAGTTTCAACATTGATAGGATTACCTGAGATATAATGTTTGATTCTTTGACCGTTCACCACCCTCGGACTTGTGCCTTTGAAGTTGTTGATTTTTATGGCACCGAAACGATAGAACTCCTCGATAATGTAAGGACCTTCCCATTTAGAGAGAAGTTTTCCTGCAAAAAATCTTAAGTGAGAGTTGAACAATAACACATAATCACCTACGTTAAACTCACACTTTTGTATCCTTTTGTCATGTCATCGTTTAACTTTTTCTTTAAATAGCTTGGCATTCTCATAGGCCTGGGTTCTCCATTCATCAACTGAGCTAATATCAAACAACCTCTTCTCACCGGCAAGTTTGAAGTCATAGTTGAGCTCTTTAATAGCCCAATATGCTTTATGTTCAAGTTCAAGAGGTAAGTGACATGCTTTTCCATAAACCATCTTATACGGAGACATACCCATATGACTTTTATATGCAGTTCTATAGGCCCATAATGCATCATCAAGTTTCTTGGACCAATTCTTTCTAGATCTATTCACAGTCTTTTGCAAAGTTAATTTGAGCTCTCTATTGCTCAACTCTACTTGGCCACTAGACTGCGGGTGATAAGGAGATGCAATTCTATGATTAACATCATACTTAGCAAGCATCTTGCGGGAAGCACCATGAATAAAATGTGAACCACCATCAGTCATAAGATATCTAGGGACTCCAAACCTTGGAAAAATAACTTCTTTAAGCATCTTAATAGAGGTGTTATGATCAACACTACTAGTTGGAATAGCTTCTACCCACCTAGTAACGTAATCAACAGCAACTAAAAGTGTGTGTAACCATTAGAGGCAGGAAAAGGTCCCATATAATCAAAGCCCCAAACATCAAATGGTTCAATAACAAGAGAATAATTCGTAGGCATTTCTTGACGTCTACTAATATTACCAATTCTTTGACATTCATCACAAGATAAGACAAACTTACGAGCATCTTTGAAGAGAGTAGGCCAATAAAACCCAGATTGCAATACCTTATGTGCAGTTCTATCTCCAGCATGGTGTCCTCCATGCGATTCAGAGTGACACTTGCATAGGATATGTTCCTGTTCATGCTCAGGTACACAACGTCTAATAACACCATCTACTCCTTCTTTATAAAGGTGTGGGTCATCCCAGAAGTAATGTTTTAAATCATAAAAGAACTTTTTCTTTTGCTTGTATGTGAAACTAGGTGGTATAAATTTAGGAACAATATAATTAGCATAATCAGCATACCAAGGAGCAGTATAAGATGCATTAACGACCGCTAATTGTTCATCAGGAAAGCTATCATCAATAGGTAGTGGGTCATCAAGAATATTCTCTAACCTAAACAAGTTGTCTGCAACGGGGTTCTCAGCTCCCTTTCTATCAATAATATGCAAATCAAATTCTTGGAGCAAGAGGACCCATCTAATGAGTCTAGGTTTAGCATCTTTCTTTTCAATAAGATATCTAATAGCAGCATGATCAGTGTGAATAGTAACTTTAGAATCAACAATATAAGGGTCTGAACTTATCACAAGCAAATACAACTGCTAAGAACTCTTTTTCAGTAGTACCATAATTTCTCTGGGCAGTATCAACAGTTTTACTAGCATACTAGATAACATTCAATTTCTTATCAACTCTTTGCCCTAGAGCAGCACCTAAAGCATAATCACTAGCATCACACATAGTTTCAAAGGGTAAATTCCAATCAGGTGGCTGAACAATAGGTGCAGTAATCAAAGCTTTCTTAAGTATTTCAAATGCTTCTACACAATCATCATCAAAGACAAAAGGAATATCTTTTTGCAATAAATTAGTCAGAGGCCTAGAGATTTTAGAAAAGTCCTTAATGAAACTCCTATAAAAACCGGCATGACCAAGGAAACTTCTTATACCTTTTATGTCCTAGGGACATGGCATCTTTTCAATAGCATCAACTTTAGCTTTATCAAGTTCAATACCTCTCTCGGAAATCTTATGCCACAAGACAATGCCTTCATTAACCATAAAGTGGCACTTTTCCCAATTCAATACGAGACTAGTGTCATCACATCTCTGCAAAACTCGATCAAGGTTGCTCAAGCAATCATCAAAAGAGGATCCATAGACAGAGAAATCATCCATGAATACCTCACAAATCTTTTCACAAAAGTCAGAGAATATAGCCATCATACATCTTTGAAAGGTAGCAGGTGCATTACATAAACCAAAAGGTATACGTCTATAAGCAAAAGTACCGAAATGGCAAGTAAAAGTAGTTTTTGATTGATCCTTTGCTGACACAGGTATTTGAGAGAAACCAGAATAACCATCTAGAAAGAAGAAATGTGTGTGTTTGTATAGTCTTTTTAGCATTTGATCAATAAAAGGTAAAGGGTAATGATATTTCTTAGTAGCCTTATTTAATTTACGGAAATCAATTACCATCCTATAACCTGTGATAATTCTTGGCGGGATCAATTCATCTTTATCATTAGGAACGACATTAATACCTCCCTTCTTAGGAACACAATGGACATGACTTACCCATTCACTATCAGCAATGGGATAAATTATACCTGCCTCAAGGAGCTTTAGTATCTCCTTTCTTACCACTTCCTTCATCTTAGGATTTAATCGTCGTTGAGGATCTCTAACTGGTTTGGCATCTTCCTAGAATTTAATTTTGTGCCGGCATAGAGTGGGACTAATGCCCTTAAGATCATCCAGAGTATATCCAATAGCAGCGCGGTGCTTCTTCAGAGTTTTCAATAATCTTTCTTCTTCTTGCTCTAAAAGGTTAGCACTAATAATAAAAGGATATATTTTCTTTTCATCAAGATAAGCATACTTAAGATTATCAGGTAATGGTTTGATCTCAAACACATGATCACCCTTGGATGGAGGGGGATCCCCTAGGATTTCAACAGGTAAGTTGTGTTTCAGAATAGGACCCTGTTGAAGGAACACTTCATCTATTTCCCTTCTTTCATTCATAAACATATCATTTTCATGGTCTAGCAAATATTGTTCTAACGGATCAGTAGGAGGCACGGCAATAGAAGCAAGACCAATAATCTCATCCTTACTAGGTGATTCTTCATCACGGGGTTGTCTATGAAATTTAGCAAAATTAAACTCATGAGACATATCCCCTAAGCCAATTGCAACAATATCCTTTTTGCAATCAATCCTAGCATTAACAGTATTCAAGAAGGGTCTACCAAATATAGTGGGACAAAAGTCATCTTGTGGGGAACCAAGAACAAGAAAATCGGCAGGATATTTAACTTTCCCACACAAGACTTCAACATCTCTAACAATCCCAACTGGCTTAACGGTGTCCCTATTGGCAAGCTTAATAGTAACATCAATACCTTCTATTTCAGTGGGTGCAGTATCATGCATAATTTCTTTATATAGGTCAAAGGATATTGCACTAGAACTAGCACCCATATCACATAAGCCATGATAACAATGATCTCCTATTTTAACAGAAATAACAGGCATGCCTACAACAAGTCTATGTATCTTAGCATCTGGTCTAGCAATATTAGCAGTTTCACCATAGAAATAAATAACATGCCCATCTAAATTATCATCCAAGAGATATTTAACCATAGCAATACTAGGTTCAACTTTGATTTGCTCAGGAGGTGTATAAGTTCTAGTATTACTCTTACGAACAACAGTTGAAGTTTTACCATGATCCTTCATCCTAACAGGAAAAGGTGGTTTCTCAACATAAGTAGTAGGAACAATAGGATCATTACAAGTGATAGTCTTTTCTTCAACTGTAATAGGTGCAACTACTTTTACTTCAATGGGAGGATTATATTTAAACCACTTCTCTTTAGGGAGATCAACGTGAGTAGCAAAAGATTCACAAAAAGCAGCTACTATCTCAGAGTCAAGTCCATACTTAGCGCTAAATCCAGGAAAAGCATCGGTATCCATAAAAGATTTAACACAATCAAACTTAGGTGTTATACCTGACTCCTTACCATCATCCGAATCCCAATCTTCAGAGTTGCGTTTATATCTTTCCAATAAATCCCACTTGAATTTAATAGTCTTTAGCATATAAAAACCAGCACAATAAGTATCGAGAATGTTGCGATCATTGGGAGAAAGCCGAGCATAAACTTTTGAATAATCATTTCTCTTGAGAGCTCATGATTGGGGCATGAATATAACATTGACTTAAGCCTCCCCCAAGCTTGAGCGATGCTTTCTCCTTCGCAAGGCCAGAAATTATATATGTAATTACGATCACTATGAACAAGATGCATTGGATAGAACTTCTGGTGAAATTCCAACTTCAATCGTTTATAATTCCAAGATCCCCTATCATCACATAGCTTATACCATGTCAATGAATCTCCCTTCAAAGATATAGGGAAGACCTTCCTTTTGACCACAACATTGGGAATACCTGCAAGCTTAAATAATCCACAAACTTCATCCACAAAGATAAGGTGTAAATCGGGATGCAATGTTCCATCTCCTGCAAAGGGATTAGCTAGCAGTTTCTCTATCATACCCGAAGGGATCTCAAAGTAAATATTTTCAGTAGGTTCAGTAGGTTGAGGAGCAACTCTTTGCTCTTCTAGTCGGGGTGAAGATACCCCGAACAAGCCCCTCAGAGGATTAGTTTCCATAGTAACAAGTGACAGAAAATTTCAGCACACTATATAAATGTTTCCTTACCAAGTTCCACTCACAAAAGGTGCTTCACTCCCCGGCAACGGCGCCAGAAAAGAGTCTTGATGACCCACAAGTATAGGGGATCTATCGTAGTCCTTTCGATAAGTAAGAGTGTCGAACCCAACAAGGAGCAGAAGGAAATGACAAGCGGTTTTCAGTAAGGTTTTCTCTGCAAGCACTGAAATTGTAGGAAATAGATAGTTTTGTGATAAGATAAATTGTAAAGGGTAACATGCAATGAAAGTAAATAAAGTGCAACAAAGTGGCCCAATACTTTTTGTAGCAAAGGACAAGCCTGGACAATTTCGTATAATGAGAAAAGAGCTCCCGAGGAAACATGTGAACTATCGTCAAGCTAGTTTTCATCACGCTCATATGATTCGCGTTCGGTACTTTAATAATTTGATATGTGGGTGGACCGGTGCTTGGGTACTGCCCTTACTTGGACAAGCATCCCACTTATGATTAACCCCTATTGCAAGCATCCGCAACTACAAAAGAAGTATTAAGGTAAACCTCACCACATCATTAGACATATGGATCCAAATCAGCCCCTTACAAAGCAACGCATAAACTAGGGTTTAAGCTTCTGTCACTCTAGCAACCCATCATCTACTTATTACTTCCAAATGCCTTCCTCTAGGCCCAAATAATGGTGAAGTGTCATGTAGTCGACGTTCACATAACACCGCTAGAGGAGAGACAACATACATCTCATCAAAATATTGAACGAATACCAAATTCACATGACTACTAATAGCAAGACTTCACCCATGTCCTCATGAACAAACGTAACTACTCACAAAGCATATTCATGTTCATAATCAGAGGATAATATGCATTAAGGATCTGAACGTATGATCTTCCACCGAGTAAACCAATTAGCATCAACTACAAGGAGTAATCAACACTACTAGCAACCCGCAGGTACCAATTTGTGGTTTTGATACAAGATTGGATACAAGATATGAACTAGGGTTTTGAGAGGAGATGGTGCTGGTGAAGATGTTGATGGAGATTGACCCCCTCTCGATGATACGATCGTTGGTGATGATGATTGTGATGATTTCCCCCTCCCGGAGGGAAGTTTCCCCGGCAGAACAGCTCCGCCGGAGCCCTAGATTGGTTCCGCCAAGGTTCCGCCTCGTGGCGGCGGAGTTTTGTCACGTAAGCTTGCCTCTGATTTTTTTCCATGGTAAAATCCTTCATATAACAGAAGATGGGCATCGGAGGGCCACCAAGGGGCCCAGGAGATAGGGGGCGCGCCCAGTAGGGGTGGGCGCGCTCCCCACCCTCCTGGCCAGGGTGTGGGCCCCCTTTGGTGTTTTCTTTGCTCAATAATTCTTATTAATTTCAAAAATGACTTCTGTGGAGTTTTAGGATTTTTGGAGCTGTGCAGAATAGGTTTCCAATATTTGCTCCTTTTCCAGCCAGAATTCCATCTCCCGGCATTCCCCCTCTTCATGGTAAACCTTGTAAAATAAGAGAGAATAGCCATAAGTATTGATATATAATGTGTAATAACAACCCATTATGCTATAAATATTGATATAAAAGCATGATGCAAAATGGACGTATCACAATCCTACATGGACAGTAGCAATTTCTAAAGCAGCAGCATGGCTAGATATTAGTGTGGGCATTAGGATTAACTATGACAATCGTTAAATACGACATTACTTTAATGGTGTCATTGCTTCATTTTACTAGCAACATTACATTAACAGCTGCTACAGAGTCGGTATTTGGGCACGGGAGAGTAGGCGGACAAGGACAGTTGCATTTCTAACGAAAAGAAGCAACTTATCTTAACGGGAAATTTAGCAGGACATGTAAAAAAGTGCCATTGATTCATATTACTAGAGGCATTACATTGAAAACAACATTGGTTTAACGTGTCCTTACTTTTAACAATGCGACTGCTACATTTTACCAGTGGCATTACATAAGAGTGGCTCGGGGCAACAAACATCAGAATAGGATATCTGGGTTGGTCCCATTTTTGTTCGGTATAGCCATCTTATACTGTGTGAGGCTAGCAAATCTAGTGTTGGACTTACTCTGTTCACTTGTCCCCCAGTCCCCATTTTCTTTCCTTTTTCAACCAATAGATCGGGTTTATATTGAGTTTGTACTATGGTTCCCTTTATTTCCCTATTAGACCTAGAGACCAGTTGGATAGCCAGTCTCTGCTACTTTTCGCCCCCATTATTTCCTCTTTCGACCAAGTCCTAGATTTAGGTAACAAATCTTCCCCCACCCCACACCCCATTTCTTCCTTGTTTGAACCAAGCAGTACTAGATTCGAGAGCATGAACTAGTTTTACCTCTTAACCGTAAAAATTTAGGTGGTTTTCGAACAGCCGATCGATCCTATCTATGAGGGGGCCTGTGAAATAGTAAAAGATACAAATGCAGCGACGTCAGGAGCTCGGGAAGTAGAGCAAGGATGGTTTCGAAGGAAGTTATACTTGAGGGTCGCTGGGATGTCGCTAGGTGGGCGGTGGGAGGCCGGATCTGCCCACACTACGGCAGTGAGGAAGAAGAGGTCGGAGGCCCTCCCTCACGAGCGGTGCTTGGGAGAGAACGACAAGGCATGCTGATTGGGATGCACCGGCAGTGGGTAAGAGCCATCGCTGAGGACGACCGCGTGAATGTTGCACCTTCTCACCTTCCCATGTGGAGAGGATCTGGCTGGATCTATGACCAGTGGTGAGCAGAGAGAGAGAGAGAGAGAGAGAGAGAGAGAGAGAGAGAGTGGCCACCGCTATTGTGTTTAGATCTGGAGAGGACGATACAGTGTGAAGAGAGCAACACTAGCAAGCAAGCACGGAGGCTCCTGCCTATATAGTGGAGTACTAGTTTTCTTTTGTTTACCGGAGCCGGCTTGACCTTGTCCATGACTGTCGAGAAGTCTTCACGCACGTGGCCCGGAGGCGCAGGTGTCGTCATTTTGATCTGAAGCACCGGATTATAACATATAACACGAAAAAATGCCACATGACAAGAAATCATAACCTCACTGCCCAAAGGAGATAACATGAATCCCGACGGACAAACTAGACGAGGATCAAAGCTCAAATTAAAGATAAACTCATAGAAAAGGGGTCCGTTGATAGATGTCCTGGTTAACATAGCCGGCTTGACCTAGATGGCAGCTGAGTAGTCTTCGTGCATGTGCCCCCAATGACTAGCCCAACTCAGTTGTCGCTGTTTAACCCTCACAGTGATCCGAAGCACATGACACCTAATTTTGCGAGATGACAAGAAACCTTTTTTTAGATTTCTCACCAGAACTACAACCCTGTACAACACAGCCTGCATGATATGTAGACGATAGCCAATCCAGGCGTGTCTGCTGGAGTCTGGTCACATGCATGGACGAACTGATCTTCCGTGTCTTGCAGGGATCGTCCAGGCACCAACGTAGTACAACACATCTCTAGTACTATTGCTCGTCTCTCTCTTCTATTAAGTCACCCGACTTGCGGGGTCGGGGAGTGTGCCTATGGTCGGTTCTCAATTGCGGTCCCACATGTGTGTGCAAACACAATATGACGCACGTTGCATTCAGAGAGCAGCATGCCAGACCAATCGACCGTCTGGGGTGCGACGCGAACGCGACGGGCGTGCTGTATACTCCGTAAATGTGTACCGCCGTTTTCTTGAGGCTTTGCTCCATGGCGCAATCCATGGATACAAAATTAGTATATTGTACTATTTAAAAGTCAAGGGAGGGGCTTTTCCTGCGTGGTAGGCGGGGCAGTTCCGCCTAGTCGGTTCAACAGAGATGCGAGAAGATGTGGGAGTAGGCTGCTGCAAATGTAGGGCTGTGTGATTTCACAGCGAGTTACTGCTGGACAGGTGGGGCCTGATACATCTCCAACGTATCTATAATTTTTTATTGTTCCATGCTATTATATTACCCGTTTGGATGTTTATGGGCTTTACTTTACACTTTAATATCATTTTTGGGACTAACCTACTAACCGGAGGCCCAACCGGAATTGCTGTTTTTTTGCCTATTTCAGTGTTTCGAAGAAACGAAAATCAAACGGAGTCCAAACGGAATGAAACCTTTGGGAGCGATCTTTTTGGAACAAAAGCAATCCAGGGGACTTGGAGTGGAAGTCAAGCAACAGACGAGGCGACCACGAGGGTGCCCGACGTGCCCCCTAGGGGTGGGCGCGCCCCCACCCTCGTGGGCCCCTCGAGCGTCCACCGACAAACTTCTTCCTCCTATATATACCCACGTACCCTGAAAACATCCAAGAGCACCACAAAAAACTATTTCCACCGCCGCAACCTTCTGTATCTGCGAGATCCCATCTTGCAGCCTTCGCCGGTGCTCTGCCGGAGGGGGAATCGACCAAGTAGGGCCTCTACATCATCTCCAAGGCCTCTCTGATGAGTTGTGAGTAGTTTACCACAGACCTTCGGGTCCATAGTTATTATCTAGATGGCTTCTTCTCTCTCTTTGATTCTCAATACAAAGTTTTCCTCGAACTTCTTGGAGATCTATTCGATGTAACTCTTTTTGCGGTGTGTTTGTCGAGATCCGATGAATTGTGGGTTTATGATCAAGTTTATCTATGAGAAGTATTTGAATATCCTCTGAATTATTTTATGTGTGATTAATTTATCTTTGCAAGTCTCTTTGAATTATCAGTTTGGTTTGGACTACTAGATTGATCTTTCTTGCAATGGGAGAAGTGCTTAGCTTTGGGTTCGATCTTGCGGTGTCCTTTCCCCGTGACAGCAGGGGTAGCAAGGCACGTATTGTATTGTTGCCATCGAGGATAAAAAGATGGGGTTTATATCATATTTCATGAGTTTATCTCTCTACATCATGTCATATTTCTTAATGTGTTACTCTGTTCTTCATGAACTTAATACTCTAGATGCAGGCAAGAGTCGGTCGATGTGTGGAGTAATAGTAGTAGATGCAGGCAGGAGTCGGTCTACTTGTCACGGACATGATGCCTATATACATGATCATGCCTAGATAATCTCATAACTATGCGCTTTTCTATCAATTGCTCGACAATAATTTGTTCACCCATCGTAATACTTATGCTATCTTGAGAGAAGCCACTAGTGAAACCTACGGCCCCCGGGTCTATCTTTTATCATATAAGTTTTCTATCTACTTTTATTTGCATCTTTTACTTTCCAATCTATATCATAAAAATACCAAAAATATTTATCTTATCATATTATCTCTATCAGATCTCACTTTCGCAAGTGGCCGTGAAGGGATTTACAACCCCTTTATTGCATTGGTTGCGAGGTTCTTGTTTGGTTGTGTAGGTGAGTGGGACTTTTGAGGAGCCTCCTACTGGATTTATACCTTGGTTCTCAAAAACTGAGGGAAATACTTACACTACTTTGCCGCATCACCCTTTCCTCTTCAAGGAAAACCAATGCAAGCTCAAGACGTAGCAGGGCCCCGTGATTTGACTTTCCATTAACATTTTAACTTCGGCGCTATGACCGGCGTGAGCCTCCCGATTCCTGACCAGCTCCATACAGGTGCCTCTCCCAATGCTCCACCATGTAGAGGCTGGCTCTTGCATGAGATCCCACTTCTCCACTTTTTCCTTGCCTCTTTCCTCCACATATGCAAAAATGCCATGTAAAGTGGGCTTATAGCCCACTATTGTACTTACTTGCTCCTACAGGTGCTAAGCTTGCCACATAGGCATAAAGTCTGATGTGGCAAGTTAATTAAGAAGAGAGAGACTAGTTTGGTGACCCAAGGAAGATATGGTGCTAAGCGCATGTACCTAGGTGAAAAGAAAATTCTGAGTTTGTAGCTAATTAAATGAAGCAAACTTAGCAACAAAAAACTAAGCACCTATGCATTGGGGATTTGATTGCTAAGCCATTTAATGCCCTTAGCACCTCACCTAAGCACCATTTCATTGGAAGAGGTCACTCCTTGGAAAATGCAACAAATACTACAAAGAAAGGGATAGAGAGAAGTAAAAAAATAACACTTATAGCCAACCTTATAGCTAAGCTTGTTGTAGTATGAGTGACTTAGTGATGACTATGTATGACATGCCAACATCAGATAGCCTAATGGACAGTGTTAAATCTCCAAGGGCGCGACTGCGCGAGCGATGTGACAGTTGTGGTAGGCGCGACCATGATACGGGCTGCTAGCAGTGCTTGGATATGAGATCGAATGGTTGCATGCTAAGTTGCTGAAAATTTGCAGAATAACCCTCCAAGATAGGATATTCACCCATAGGTCTAGAATCACACCATGCAACCGTGCGATCTCAGATCCAAGGGCTCTCGGAAGCCCGTATCATGGGAGAATGGAAAGCCACTACCCTGCCGTTCACACGCTGGCAGTTCGCTCCTACTTGTCCCCGCAAGTCCTTTCATATTACAACAGTTCGCTCCTAGTTGTCCCATCCTTTCACATTACGGAAGTTCCACTAATCGTATCCCTCCTCCCAAATCCATGGTGTCCCAAATCTCCATGATCGACGGTGAGTACAAGGTTAGAACCATCACCGGCGATGAGTTTGACATCATCTACACCCGTTCTTCTGCGACGGTGAAAGGATGCCTTGCTCGCTTCAGGCGCATGTTCGAAAACTCAAATGATGAGTGGGTCGTTGGGCTAGATGTTGAGTACACCACAGTCCTGGGACAAGAGAAGGATCTAAAGGAGGAAGAGAGGAAGAAGCCCGCCGTGATCCAGGTTTGCGTGCATGACTTATGCTTGGTCTACCACATATGCCATGTCGAGGTTGAATGCTAGGATTTTAAGAAATTCCTCAAGAGCGACCTAGTCAATTTCGTTACTGTAGACTTTACGAACGATAAAAGAGTCCTGGGTCAGATAGGCCTCGTTGTAGGAAACCCCTTCGACCTCCAGAAGAATAGGCTGCTGCCCTCCAGTGGCCAGCCTTCAATGCTGACCCTGGCAGGAGCCATGGTTCATCCTTCGTATGGTAAACTGGAGAAACCTCCATACACGTTTCATCGTCATGCATGGCAGCGGAATGTGCTAGATATAGACCACATCCACTACGCTGCAATGGATGGCTACCTTTGTTTCAATATCTACAAGGGCTGGATGAAGAGCAAGAGCCAAGTGTGTGGTTCAAGCAAAGAAGTATCAGCCAAGAGGAAGAGGGACAAGGACGAAGTCGAGGACGTGGACGAGGACTCCGAGTAAGGTGGCTGTGTCGTTGCTCATGGTGGTTCTAATGCAGTGTCTACCAGATTAGTTGCATAGTTTAATTTAAGGTGTGCTTTAGTTTAATTTGAGGGGTGTGTTGTGCTGAGCCCCCAGCAGAACTATGTTATGTTTCTTCTCGTTAGTTTAACTCTTCAGTACGTACATACTAGTATTTCTTACATTTCATCTTTTAGTTGATATAGTACTACCACTCGTTTCTTCACATTATATACGTACAATATATATGGCCAACATCACATAGCCAGCAGTTTAGTTGTCAAAGAATTTCAGGGTGCTTAGTTTTGTCAAAGAATACCAGGGTGCTTAGTTTTATTTGAGGGGTGGGTTGTGCTGGACACCATTATTGTGACTCAAATATCTTTTGCCACGTTATAATAGTACTATATGCATAATTTGGCGACGAGCGCTCTCTATATGTACCACCTTTTTTTAATTTCAAGTTTTGCTCCATGGCGCAATCCGTCGATACTACTAATGTACAAAAGTATACATTTTTTAAAAGGCTAGAGGGCGGGGCAATCTAGCTTGGTCGGTTTCACGAGAGGCGAGGGCCTTTGTGATTTGACGGCTCATTACTTCTGGAAGGCGGGCCTTGTGATTTGACTGCTCGTATAAATGTACCGACGACCTGAGGAGGAGCAAAGAACCGTGCAGTATACTCAATTTTTTCATTGGAGTAGTACTACGACGGAGGAGCATGAAACACGGCAGCCCAGTGCCATATGGCGATAAAAATGATCTAATTTGCTAGTCATATCATTGTTAGCATTGTTGTATTCATGCCTCGCAGAGAACGTGACACGTGCGGCGAAACACCCGAAGCAAAAGATGAAACACAGGAGCAAAAGAAGAAGAACTATTATCACCCCAAATGATCTAATTTGTCGCGGAGTCGTAACTGCTTCTTCATTGCCTCCACGACCTCCATCTCCTTGCGCGTCTCCTACGCCATCTTCTTCATTCTGTCCATGACGCGGGATTTCTCGATGCGAGCCTTCATCATCTGTTGCACGGCCGCATTACATACCTTAACAGCAGTCGGGTGGTTGATGCGGAGCTTCGCCAACTCCTCCTTATGTTCCATGACAAAGGGCCTGCAACATCTTCATCAAGGAACTACTATTCTCATGCAACTTCTTCTAGCTGCTTTCTTCTCCTTCAATAGGTCGAGCTCGTGGCAGAGCTTCGCCTTGTCCTCCTGAAGTTGCAGGGTTTCGTCGGTCGCCTTCTTCTCCGAGGTAATGCTCTCTTCAGCAGCATCACCAACCCGGCGGTCAACTCCCCTGCTTATTGAGCTCAGCGGGCATGTCGTCGAGGCTCTCCTTCAACAGCTCCACCAAGCCATGGATGAACTCCTTCTGCTTATGAGGTGTGATACGTCTGCAACGTATCTATAATTTTTGATTGTTCCATGCTATTATATTACCCGTTTTGGATGTTTATGGTCTTTACTTTACACTTTTATATCATTTTTGGGACTAACCTACTAACTGCAGGCCCAGCCGAATTGCTGTTTTTTTTGCCTATTTCAGTGTTTCGAAGATAAGGAATATCAAACGGAGTCCCAACGGAATGAAACCTTCGGGAGCGATCTTTTTGGGACAAATGTGATCCAGAGGACTTGGAGTGGAAGTCAAGAAACAAGCGAGGCGGACACGAGGGTGCCCGGTGCGCCCCCTACAGGTGGGCATGCCCCCCACCCTCGTGGGCCCCTCGAGTGTCCACCGACCTACTTCTTCCTCCTATATATACACATGTATCCTGAAAACATCAGAAGCGACCATGAAAAACTATTTCCACCGCCATAACCTTCTATATCCGCGAGATCCCATCCTGGAGCCTTCGTCGGCGCTCCGCCAGAGGGGGAATCGACCACAGAGGGCCTCTACCTCATCTAGAAGGCCCTTCCAATGAGTTGTGAGTAGTTTACCACAGACCTTCGGGTCCATAGTTATTAGCTAGATGACTACTTCTGTCTCTCTGAATCTCAATACAAAGTTCTCCCCGATCTTCTTGGAGATCTATTCGATGTAACTCTTTTTGCGGTGTGTTTGTCGAGATCCGATGAATTGTGGGTTTATGATCAAGTTTATCTATGAGAAATATTTGAATATCCTCTGAATTCTTTTATGTGTGATTAAGTTATCTTTGCAAGTCTCTTCGAATTATCATTTTGGTTTGACCTACTAGATTGATCTTTCTTGCAATGGGAGAAGTGCTTAGCTTTGGGTTCAATCTTGCGGTGTCCTTTCCCCGTGACAGCAGGGGTAGCAAGGCACGTATTGTATTGTTGCCATCGAGGATAAAAAGATGGGGTTCATATCATACTGCATGAGTTTATCCCTCTACATCATGTCATCTTTCATAATGCGTTACTCTGTTCTTTATGAACTTAATACTCTAGATGCATGCTGGATAGCGGTCGATGTGTGGAGTAATAGTAGTAGATGCAGGCAGGAGTCGGTCTACTTGTCACGGACATGATGCCTATATACATGATCATGCCTAGATAATCTCATAACTATGCGCTTTTCTATCAATTGCTCGACAGTAATTTGTTCACCCATCGTAATACCTATGCTAGGAGCCTCCTACTGGATTGATACCTTGGTTCTCAAAAACCGAGGGAAATACTTACGCTACTATTGCTGCATCACCCTTTCCTCTTCAAGGAAAACCAATGCAAGCTCAAGACGTAGCAAGAAGGATTTCTGGCGCTGTTGCCAGGGAGGTCTTCGCTCAAGTCAAGACATACCAAGTACCCATCACAAACTCATCTCCCTCGCACTTACATTATTTTCCATTTGCATCTCATTTTCCTCTCCCCCACTTCACCCTTGCCGTTTTATTCACCCTCTCTTTCCCAATCTCCTCTCTCTTTCGCTTGCCTTTTTGTTTGCTCCTGTGTTGGATTGATTGTCACTGTGGCACAAGATAATACCAAATTTTGTGAATTTTCCAATACCAATAATAATGATTTCCTTAGTACTCCGATTGCTCCTCTTAATGATGTTGAGTCTTGTGAAATCAATGCTGCTATGCTGAATTTTGTTATGAAAGATCAATTCTCCGGCCTTCCTAGTGAAGATGCCGCTACCCATCTAAAAACTTTGTTGATTTGTGTGACATGCAAAAGAAGAAAGATATGGATAATTATATTGTTAAATTGAAGTTATTTCCGTTTTCACTTAGAGATCATGCTAAAGTTTGGTTTTCGTCTTTGCCTAAGAATAGTCTTTCCTCCCGCTAAGATCATCTCTCTTAGGAATGATATTATGAATTTTAAACAACTTGATCATGAGCATGTTGCCCAATCTTGGGAAAGAATGAAATTGATGATTTGCAATTGCCCCACTCATGGTTTGAATTTATGGATGATTATACAAAACTTTTATGCCGGATTGAATTTTGCTTCTAGAAATCTTTTTGATTCGGCCGCGAGAGGCACGTTAATGGAAATCACCTTAGGGGAAGCTACCAAACTCCTAGATAATATTATGGATAATTATTCTCAATGGCACACCGAAAAATCTACGAGTAAAAAAGTGCATGCTATAGAAGAAATTAATGTTTTGAGTGGAAAGATGGATGAACTTATGAAATTGTTTGCTAATAAGAGTGCTTCTATTGATCCCAATGATATGCCTTTGTCCACTTTGATTGAGAATAATAATGAATCTATGGATGTGAATTTTGTTGGTAGGAATAATTTTGGTAACAATGCTTATAGAGGAAACTTTAATCCTAGACCGTTCCCTAGTAATTCCTCTAATAATTATGGAAATCCCTACAATAATTCTTATGGTAATTTTAATAAGATGCCCTCTGATTTTGAGAATAGCGTTAAATAATTTATGATCTCTCAAAAGAATTTTAATGCTTTGCTTGAGGAAAAATTGCTTAAAGTTGATGATTTGGCTAGGAACGTTGATAGACTTTCGCTTGATGTCGAATCTTTGAAACTTAGATCTACTCCTCCTAAACATGATATCAATGAGTCTCTCAAGGCTATGAGAATTTCCATTGATGAGTGCAAGGAAAGAACCGCTAGATTGCGTGCTAAGAAAGATTGCTTTGTAAAAGCGTGCTCTTCTAGTTTCCATGAAAATAATGATGAAGATCTAAAAGTTATTGATGTGTCCCCTATTAGATCCTTATTTTACAATATGAATCTTGATAATGATGGGACTGGATATGAGTCAACTTTAGTTAAAAGGCGTCCCAATGATTCGGAGTTTTTAGATCTTGATGCTAAATTTGGTTAAAGTGGGATTGGAGAGGTCAAGACTTTAAATAGCATTGAACCTGCTATCTTGGATTTCAAGGAATTTAATTATGATAATTGTTATTTAGTAGATTGTCTTTCCTTGTTGCAATCCGTGTTGAATTCTCCTCATGCTTATAGTCAAAAATAAAGCTTTTACCAAACATATTGTTGATGCCTTGATGCAATCTTATGATGAAAAACTTAACTTGGAAGTTTTTATACCTAGAAAAGTTTATGATGAGTGGGAACCTACTATAAAAATTAAAATTAAAGATCATGAGTGTTATGCTTTGTGTGATTTGGGTGCTAGTGTTTCCACGATTCCGAAGACTTTATGTGATATTCTAGGTTTCCATGGTCTTGATGATTGCTCTTTAAATTTGCACCTTGCAGATTCCACCATTAAAAAGCCTATGGGAAGAATCAATGATGTTCTTATTGTTGCAAATAGGAACTATGTGCCCGTAGATTTTATCGTTCTTGATATAGATTGCAATCTTTCTTGTCCTATTATTCTTGGTAGACCTTTCCTTAGAACGATTGGTGCAATTATTGATATGAAGGAAGGGAATATTAGATTCCAATTTCCATTCAGGAAAGGCATGGAGCACTTCCCAAGAAATTAAGTCAAATTACCTTATGAATCTATCATGCGAGCTACTTATGAATTGAGTGTCAATGATGGTACTACCTAGATCTATCCTCGCTTTTATGCCTAGCTAGGGGCGTTAAACGATAGCGCAAGTTGGGAGGCAACCCAATTTTATCTGTGTTTTTGTTTTTGCTTCTGTTTAGTAATAACTTTTTCATCTACCTTATGTTTAGATGTGTTTTTATGTTTTAATTAGTGTTTTTGCCAAGTAGAACCTATAGGATAACCTAAGGTGATAGTTAATTTGATTCTGCTGAAAAACAGAAACTTTGCACGCACGAAAATAATTTTAATAATTCACAGAAATGTGCTTTTGCATTGATTCTTTATGCTGTAGATCAATAGACTAATTGCCCAGTGTCGGTGTCAAAACCGGCGGATCTCGGGTAGGGGGTCCCGAACTATGCGTCTAAGGCTAATGGTCACATGAGGCTGGGGACACGATGTTTACCCAGGTTCGGGCCCTCTCGATGGAGGTAATACCCTACTTCCTGCTTGATTGATCTTGATGATATGAGTATTACAAGAGTTGATCTACCACGAGACCACAGAGGCTAAACCCTAGAAGCTAGCCTATGGTATGACTGTTGTTGTGTCCTATGGACTAAACCCTCTGGTTTATATAGACACCGAAGGGGGCTAGGGTTACACAGAGTCGGTTTACAGAGGAGGAGATCTACATCCGAATTGCCAAGCTTTCCTTCCACGCCAAGGAGAGTCCCATCCGGACACGGGACAAAGTCTTCAATCTTGTATCTTCATAGTCCAACAGTCCGGCCAAAGTATATAGTCCGGCTGTCTGGATACCCCCTTATCCAGGACTCCCTCAGTATCCCCTGAACCAAGCTTCAATGACGATGAGTCCAGCGCGTAGGTTGTCTTCAACATTGTGAGGCGGGTTCCACCTCCGAATACTCCAAGATAAATTCCAAACACAAAGATCGTGTCCGACTCTGCAAGATAAAATTCCACATACCATCGTAGAGAGAATAATAACCCACGAATCTGATCTGCTGGAAACCCTTCGTAGTGTGACATCACGCCATGGCTCGGTAATTATTCGAACCATTTTCTACAACCTGCCTCCGCACACATCGCGAGGCGGTTTCTTTGGCATGTCTTGTCAAAGCAGAGATCGTGTCCCCTTATCACGGGATCTCCATCAATACGGGTATGGGTAACCCAACCAGCGCCATTAATCGAGGCGCATGAAAAAATAAGAGATTTCGAGAGGCGAGTGGGGAGGCGTACATTCTACATCGCCTTTATAAAGGGGCAGAGATCTCCCGTTTTCACCCACGCCTTCTTCCTCCTTTGCTCATCTGTTCTCGCACCCTCGAGCTGTAGCGCCAAGTTCTCACCTTCTCCATAGGACCGCAGCATGTCCGGAGCGGGAGGCAAGTGGATGGCCTCCTCTGTCACAGAGGAAAACATTACCAACCTTTGGGAGGCCAGATACCTGGCCGAGAGCATCGCGCACAGGCTTCCTACCGAGGGACAGATTACCCCTACTCCGAAGTCCTGGGAGAGAGTAGTATTTCTCCCTCATTTCGTCCGTGGACTAGGATTTCCACTCCACCTGTTTGCCCGCGGGCTCATGTACTACTACGGGCTAGATTTTCACGATCTGGCCCCGAATTTCGTACTCAACATCTCGGCATTCATCGTCGTGTGCAAGGCCTTCCTCCGAATCAAGCCCCACTTCGGCCTGTGGTTGAAAATCTTCTGCGTGAAGCCGAAGATCGTGAGTGGCCAACAAGCGGAGTGCGGAGGCTCCATGGTCGGCAAGATGCCCAACGTCACATGGCTTGACGGCTCCTTCATGGAGACCGTAAAGGGGTGGCAATCAGGGTGGTTCTACATCACCGAGCCGCGTGATGCCAATTGGGTGGCGGCCCCAAAATTCAGATCCGGAATCCCCATGCGACTCACTTGTTGGGAGAAGAAGGGCCTGGCCTGGGGCGAACCCATAGAGCTGACAAGACTCGAGACCTGCATCAGAGGTATGAGGGACAAGAAGATCAAGCTCGTCAACGTGGTCCAGGTCATGCTCATTTGCCGGATTCTCCCGTGTCAAAGACGGGCATTTGATATGTGGGAGTTCAACCCGGCCAAACACCCAATGCTGCTAGAGCTCTTCGACACAACACACAAAGAAATCTGGAAGGTGCTGTTCAAGACTGGCGAAGTTCCTCCTCCCCTTTTCGAGGACCGTGGTCTCAGCACAAAGCGCCTCGCCAGTCTGGTAAGTCCTCCGGTTATCACAAGATGTTTCCTTCCTAGCACATTCGTGGGAGGATTCTTAGGTCATTATGCTGACCAAACAGGATTGGGTGGAGATGGTGGAGCGGATTGACTGTCCGGCTCCATTGCCTGAGGACCCAGTAGGCGCACTCCTAGCGGAGATGCTAGTTCTGGTGCCTTACAAGGTGCCGGAGAAAAAGGCCGCAGGGACCCGGAAGGGTCTCTGGCGCGAGGCCGCACCAGACGCCTCGCCAGAAGATGACAAGGCGCACTCCTCCCACGAAGGGGAGGAGAGGAAGAAGAAGGCCGCCTCAATTGAGAGGGCCGAAGGGTCCAAGAAGGCGGCCGCGGGGACCAGAAAAGGTCTCCAACGCAAGGCCGTGATAGAATCGTCAT